>NC_082697.1:39839347-40151981 GCF_949987515.2 Delphinus delphis | reverse complement strand
ATTGAAAAGAAATTTGATCTAAGGCTGTTACCATTCCCAAACCCACAAATATCAGTACTTCCTTAGATCTCTTCACTTTTATCACCAGCCAAGTAATAGGCTTGCTATTTTAGGGCCTTTTACTTATAAAAACAATTTTTTAACAAAGATGCTTATTCCCACCCACCCACCCCATTTTAGAAACGTCTGTGCATGTGAGAACTTGTAGAGACCACAAGGAGAAGCTAATGCTGACAGTCAGGCTCACTCATCAGTTAGTAACATGACTTCCTCACTCACATAGCCGCTTTACATATGCTATGGATCAACCTGTGGTTCTCTCACAAGCTGTTAAAACTACCAGTGTCCAAGCCTCAAATTTAAAATCTCAGATGCCAAACATCTAGAATGTTATAAATAATCTATAGCTTTTTCCATATTTTAAATTATTTTCGTAGGCTAGCTTCCCAGAAATGGAATTACTAGGAAAGGACACGGACACTTTTTGTGTCTTGAGATTACTGCCAAATTGCTTTCCAAAAGGGTTGTACCGGTTTTTAATGCCTTCAGCAATGATGAAAGTGCCAGTTTCATGGAATTATCATCAACATTCGCTATGTAATTTTTACTCTTAGATGAATGAAGGAAAGTTGATATTTTGCTATATAATGCATTTTTTAAAGTCTTTAACCATAGTATTTTTGAAGGCCCCGTATGGGGTATTATTACCCTGTGAATCTTTGGTATGGACGTGCACACAAGTGCGTGCATACGTTTTCTTTGTGTATGCAAATGTAAAGGGTCTTTTACATACTAGACATGTTAAGTGAGAAAAATGAACTACTCTTTCAGGATCTCAGTTTACTTATTTGGAAAGTGGGACTAATAATACCTTTCTTGCTTAATTTGAGATATTATAGAGTACTTTGTAAGCTACACAGTACTATTCATGTCATACGTGTATTTTGTTGAATTTGTGTCTTAAGAAATGTATGTTCCCAGTAACAATTACCCTGAACCGCAGGACTTTTTTGATGTTATACTTCAGAAAACCACAGAGGGTCAGTATGAGATTATAGTATATCATGCATCAGTTTTTCTGTGGCTTGAATTTCCAAAATATTAAACTGCAGAAAAATAAGTACTCTTAATAATCACTAACAGTTGCTGCACTTGGCGTGGCTTGAAAGAAATTTTAGTTTAGACTGTTTAAACTTCCTATCTTTTCACGTTGGATTATACAGTGTAGTAACATTAGGAGTTTAATTCTTCGAGGGTAAGTGTTAAGGGAGGCAGATAACAGGTACATGGGTGTAACAACTGGAGTGAACTACTCTTTCTCTTGATGTTTTAGTTTCTCATGGAGGTGTGATAATACAGCGTTATTAATTGAGATTATAAATGATTAAAAATGTTGAATTTTAAGATTTTTAAGGAACGTTGTAATTCATTGTTTTGATGTGGAGTAACATTGCCCATCTCAGTGTGTTGCTAATAAGGTATCCTGCCTGACTCATTTTGATGAGTAGAGAAAGTAACACATGTAATTAGCATATTGAGACTTTATCGATGGATGTGCTTCATTAGGGAATTTGTAATATACATATAAATAAAGCATAATGAGTTTTATCTCATATATTAAATAACCTCCCCTAATAATTTATGTGATAATAATTTTTTGTTGTAGATACTGCAAGCCGTGTATTTTAATCTTTGAAATTTCATCCAGCATATGAACAGATAATGACATGTTTCTTTGTCTATAATCTTAAAGGAAATTAGATATGATAAAAGTCCTCTTTTTCTTAGTTATCTCCTGATTAATAGACACAGGTGAAAAGGATGTCTGGTCTTTTTTCTACTCATCATCCTGCAGTGCCTGAACTTTCCTTCAAATATTGAGCATATGCCAAGAACCATTCTAGACACCATGTGAGCAAAACATACAAATCCTTGACCTCATAAAGCTTATATTTCTGGTTAAGGGGAGACAGATAAGTCTTTAGTAAGAAAGATATTTGAGCAGAGACTAAAGGAAGTGGAGGTCGGGGGTGAGCCATGCAGAGGAGATTGTGCGAGCAGAGGGGTTAGCAAGTGAGTGGCCTTGAAGCTGTGGCTTATCTAGTGTGTTTGAGGAGCAGCACAGAGAACAGTGTGACCACAGTGAGTGAGTGAAGGAGAGAATAATGGATGATGTCAGAGAGTTAATGGGGCCAGATCATGAGGGTCTTGCAGACCATTTTAAGGGCTTGAACATCTCTGAGTGAGATGAGAAACCATTGGAGTATTTAAGCTGAGGAGCAATAAGATCTGACTTGGTATTTTTCCAGTTTTATTGACATATAATTGACATATGTTACTGTATACGATTAAGGTGTACAGCATAATAGTTTGACTTACATATATTGTAAAATGATTACTGCCATAAGTTTAGTTAGCATCCATCATCCCATAGATACAATAAAAAGAGGAGCTGACTTATTTTTAACAGGACCAATCTGGCTGCTCTACTTGAGAGTAGATTAAAGTGGCAGGGAGGGACAAAATTGGGGAGATCAGTCAAGAGGCTATTGTAATAATCCTGAGATAATAAAGATTGTGGGTTGGACAGGTTTTCAGGGGAACTTCAGAAATTCTCTTCGTCACATGTAAGGTGCCTGTTATATATTGAAATAGACATGCCAAGGAGATAGTTGGATATCCAGTTTAAAGTTCAGGGAAGAGGTCAAGACCGGAGATATAAATTTGAGAATCTTCATTGTACAGATCTCTGTAAGTAAAGAACACCAACGGAGTGATTGTAGGTAGAAAAGAAAAGAGGTTCAAAAATTGATCACTTGGAGTACTCCAGCATTTAGAGGTTGAGGAGAGTTGAGCAGGGACCATCCAGAGGCAGCTGGGAACAAGCTACCTGAAGCAAAGGAGGAAATTCAGGGTTGTGGGGTATCCAGGTGCCCAAGTGAAGAATGCATTTCAGTGAGAAGATGGGTCAGTAAAATACAGACTAAGAAAAACCATGGGATTTAGCAATGTAGAGACCATTGAAGAGTTTTGGTAGAATGGGGAGGATGAGCTTAATGGGGTTAGGAGAGAATGAGGAGTGTGGAATTGGAGACAGTTAGGAGAGACAACTCCTTTTTCTAAAATATTTGACGATTAGGAAGTTGCAGGCATCATCACACTTCATCCTTAAAAAAATACTTCGACATGTAACTTCCAAACACAAAGACATTCTTCTACATAAGCATGACACTATTATCACACTAAGGGAATTTAATATCGTTAAAATAGTAGTCAAATTTCTCACTCATTCCAGTAATATTCTTTACAGTGTTTTTTCCTAATCCAGGACTAGTCATTTTTAAAGTGTCTACAGTAGTTGACTTATAGAATACCCACAATATGGATTTGTCTGATTGTTTCCTCACAATTCAGCTGAAAAGTTTTTGGCAAGAATTTTCCATGAATGATGTTGTATACTTCCCATTGCTTCACATCAGGAGGCACATAATGTCAGTTTGTCCCATTTTTTGTGCTGTTAACTTTGCTCACTCAGTTAAGGTGGTGTCCTACTGATTTTTCCATCATAAAGCTCCACTTTTTCTTTTGTAACTGATAGGTAATTTGTGCAGTGTGTGAATATCCTGTTCCCCAACATTTTACTTGGTGATGTTATAGATTTTTATAGATTTATAGATCCTTGCTTGAATCAGTTATTATATTGTTAGTTGCAGAATATTGATTTTCTGTTTCTGTCATTTCTTCTACATTTGGTAGTTAGCATTCTAACTTATGCTAGTAGAACTCCCTCTAGAAACTGGAAGGGAAAGTGAGATCAAGAGAGCATTTTTCTTTAATATGAGAGGGAAATAACAGCATGCTATATTACTTCTGGGAGTGATCCACAGACAGGAAAAAATGATGCAGAGAACTACATTCTAAAGTAGGCAAAAGGAGTTGGAATGTTTTTGCTCGAGTGGAGGAATTGGCCTTTGGTAGATGTGCATGGACATTTCATCCATTGTAACAGGAGAGAAGGGAAGGAATATGGTCACAGAGAGTAATGAGTAGAAATGGTGGTGGGAGCTTGTGGTACACTTCTATTTGCTTATATTTTTCTAGTGAAATGGGAAGTAAAGTCACCAGCTGAGAGTAGGGATGAGGTGGGGAGGGGGCGATTGTAATGATGGACCGTAGTATCTATGTTGGGTTAGGAGGGAAATGAGGGTATATTGGGGTGACGGATGGGGGAAAGGTCAGAGGATTGATGGACTGTAGGTCCCTGTGAGACAAAAGAATTGTTAGCCTTGGGGTACTAGAGAGAATAAAATGGAAGGATTGGAGCTAGTGGTTGAGGAGTAGGATACTTGAAATTAAGATTATGGTGTGTTTGCAGTTTGGGTAATGACAGTTCTAGTTATGGGGGGAGTTTCTGAGATTACAGGGAGTATGGAATAATAGTCAGTGAACTGTGAGGCACAGGATGTTGGAACAGTCATCTGTGTGGACATTGGAATCACCAAGAATTATGACAGGGCTAGAATTGGAGAGAGTGGCAGTGAGCCAAAGCTTAGCTGTTCAAGAAGTGAGGGGTGTGACTATAGTCATTAGATCTCTGCAGTAACGGGGGAGTAGGTGGTGTAGTCTGATAACATGTTACTAAAAGTTGGGGACTTTAGGAGGAAGACCAGCCAGTGGACTGGAGTTGGCAGTGAGTAGCAAGATGGACAGACTGTGGGAGAAAAAAATTCACCACCTAGAAGAGCTGTAGGAGAAACAGTGTCCTCAGAGAAGAACCAGGTTTCAGTGAGACTCAAATTAGCAAGGGAATGAATAAAGAGGATTTTGTTAATAACTATTAATGACTGATTATGATGGACTAAGGTGTAGAAATGTTCTTTTTGGGGAAGGGTGGGAATGGGAATATTCAGCATATTTTTAGGAGAAGGGATGATTTGGAAGTTGTGGACTTCTTGTGATGACAGAATTAAATAGAGATAAAGGATATAATGAGATGAATACTGACCTCTTAAAGCTGTACTAGTGGTGAGACTGTCAGTGTCTGGGCAGATCTTGTCGGAAACACCCAGAGCTATGGGATTCTTAGTCTTTTGAAGGAGACATGGAAGGCAAAGAAGAAGGAAGGACTCCTTGCTGTCTCACCCTGCAAGAGGAGTCTTTCTTGACTCCCACGCGCACGGAGGCGAGAGGTGGGGTCGCAGCTCCTCCTCCCTCTACTTACTCTTTCCTCCACGCTTCACAGCTGTAGTTCTGTTTGATTCTGGTATCTGATCTTTATCCTTTGTACTTCCTTTTTCCCCATCTTTATTCCATCTCCGTTTCTCTATTCAGTGACCCAATGGGAAGCTTAAACACAGAGACCTTGATGACCTGTATCTGTGGCTATTGTGTTATTCATTCTTTATTTAGAAATAAAATGTTTTGAATCAGTTGGGCATTCATTTTGCTAGGCAGCCCGGTTTCAAACATTTTAATTTTCAGACATCTCAAAACCTGTTCACTATTTACTTTTGGCTATATTTCTTACTTCCATTTATTGCCAGTGTATCCATTATTTGAAATATAGTCGCAAAACTGTTTTTTGGTCAGAACTTTTAAAATAACCAGATGTTTAAAATTTTGAGTTCAGTGTAGAGGAGAGCATTAAATGGAAAACTAAAATAAGCTAAAAAGAATTTGCAGTTTGCTTCATGTTTTGGTGATGGGGAGGAAACCAGTTTGCAGTGCACTATCATAACTTGTACACAGCTAATACATAGCTTGAATTTTAAAACTTAGGTGTCCATTCCTTCCTTAAATCTTCCAGTTAACAGGTTGACTATAAGGGCCTTGTACGGTAATAAGCTGAAACTTTTACTGTGCCACCCCCCAAAAAAGAAAAATTAAATAATTTGTGGAATGTGTAATAAAAATGAGAAGCAGCTAGGATTATCTAAAAACAGTGGTAGCTAGCACATTTTCTCCATAGAGTTGCCAGTAAATTTCTCAGAAGTTACTGGATTATTTTAACAATAATTTTCTCTGTTAGTATTAAGATTTAATTTTTTTAAGTTTTCCAAGAAGTTTTTAAAAAAAAAGATCTAAAGCAGAACTGAAGATATTTTTATAATAGTAGTAGTTTCAGAAAGTGCTAAAAATTCCCATACCTTTTGAAGTTTTAGGTTAATTGGTCTGCTGTTTTAGGATCCCAATTAAATACGTAAATCAATAAGTGCTTCTGGTTGCCAGCATCTAGGCTGATTCTCTTAATGTGGTCCTTTCCCTCTCTGCCTGTGTGTCATGTCAGTTGTACTGTTTGCATCTGTAGCTACTATTTCCAGACAGTAGTACTTTTTTTGACTTTGCGTTAGATTTACAATCTGCCCAAAATCGGTTCAAGACCAGAGAGTGTGTTTCATGTATTGTTTTCCCGCAGCCCACAGCTATGGTGATTTGTTTGAAGTTGTGAATTCTTTGGTCTTTAAGCAGAGCTTTTGCCTATTCTATTTGAGGTTGTCCCACGTCGTCATTCTATATATTGACTGCCTGGCTAGCACACTGTCATTTTTCACACACATGTTCCATGTGTTATTTTGACAGAATTCACTCAGACTACTTTCAGCAGTTTCATTACTGCTGTTCTTTTTTTTCTAAGATTGAAAAGTCATATAACCTTATACTACTTTAACACATTTGGTTTTTTTCCCAATTTTTTTGTGATAAAATATACATAACATAAACTTTACCATCTTAACTATGTTCAAGTGTGTAGTGCAGTGGTATTAAGAACATTCATACTATTGTGCAGCCATCACAACCATCCATCTCCATATGCATTTTCATCTTTATAAAACTGAATCTCTATATCCATTAAACAAGTCTTCATTGCCCCTCCCCCAGCCCCTGGCAACCACCATTCTACTTTCTGTCTCTCTGCTTTTGGCTACTCTAAGTATCTCATATAAATGGAATCATACATACAGTATTTGTCTTTTTGTCACTGACTTATTTCAGTTAGCAGAATGTCCTCAAGGTTCATCTGTGTTGTAGCATCCTTCTTAAGGCTGAGTAATATTCCATGGTATGTATGTGTGTATATATATGTATATATGCCGCATTTTGCTTATCCAATTCATCCATTGATGGACACTTGAGTTGCTTCCATGTTTTAGCTATTACACATTCATTTTTATCCATTATCTTCTACAGGCACATGTAGTTGATTATACTCCCATTTTGCATTCACCTTTTTTGTTTCATTTCTCATACTTATTTTTACATGTTTCTAAATAATCTTTTAATCATAATGCCTGCATCACATTCCATTGTGTATCTAATTTATGTTTTAGGCTCTTTCTAATGTTTTGCTATTATGGAGGACATAATCTTATATTGAATTTTCTTAGGGATAAATTCCTATGGGTAGAACATCTTCATGCCCCTTATCATTTATCTTGAAACAGTTCTGTTAATTCATGGTGCTAACTAAGGAGCTTCTTACTTTTTAATTTATGAAGCCTCCTCAGAAATGCTGATAAAATACACAAAATCAAATCTAGTTTCTACAGTTGGCTCAGGGTTTGAAGCCACATAAAGGAAAAGGCATAAGTACTTTCTATAGATCCTTGGTTTGATATAAAACTTAATCCCACTTTGGGACCATATGCCATGTTCCTGCGCTCTGAAAGATTTGCCAGCCTTTCTCAGTGCCCTTTTGGTTAGACCATTGTAGACAACTGCTCACTGACTATAATGCAATGATAATTTAAAACTTTGAGGTCCAAGGTAAAGCTGGTAAAAATATTGTGGATTGAACTGGTAGCTAAGCAGGTTGAATCTGCAGGTATCGTGTGGGAGGGGCTCTGTATTATTTTCAATACACAGTGACACTGTTTGCCTGATGTAATCTACTAGGGGAAGAGAGTGTACAAGTAGTTTCCCCACTCTCATGATAATCTTCATTGAGGGTGGGGGATAGTTCTCATCAAATGAGCTATCAAGAGATAGCCTTAGCTCAATCTACTCATTCAGTGACATGGAAAACTTTTATCTGTAAAATTATTTGGCATAAACTTGAAAATCTGATCCTATGTATGTCAAAAGATGAGTGCCAACAATTTGACTGGGGCGGGTTCCCTTGGTGTTTGGAATGATACGCGTCAGTGGTAAATTGAAGCATGCATTTTGAAGGCGTAAGAATTGGCTTGCATAAATTAGGGATATCTGTCTGCCTTGGACTTCACCAAGCTTTTCCTAAGCATTGTCACCTTAGATTGTCATAAATCATATTTCATTTTAGGTTTCCATTGCTGCTTCTTTCTGTGGAAACATAGATTTAAAAATTTTTTTAAGTAATTTATTTGGATTCATAATTTCGAACCAGAAGCAGACTTCTCAGGGTATGGGAACAGTTTGGTCTACGGCCAGGATCACACGTGTGACAATGTCTAAGAAGCCTGTCTTCTGATTAATAAGCTGCTCTGACGGTCTTAAAAAAAAAAAAGCCAACGGAAGGCTTTGCGTATTTGCTGTTGAACGCTGCAGGCTTCTAGGCATACGTGTTGTTAGTTGGTATTCCAAGATTCTGATATCTTTTTGGACCCAAAGAATGCTTGACCCATCATAGATTACTTTCGTAGATTTCTGTCAACAGAGAATCCCTAAGAATAGAAACAGTGCTAGCTTATAAAACAAGCCATGGATATATTGAAGTCCTAATTTTCAGTGTTACTTTCATTCTCTATTAATTCTCATTCTGTAACTTTTCAATGTTGCAGTGGAGGACACTGCCAATGAAATAAACTCTGAGTTAATTACAAATACTAGAAAAGGAGTAAACCTTAAATGGTACTCTACTTCAGAGATCCCCAACTAGCATACCACCTGTGGATTACAGATTTCCCCAGGTATTGATCCCTTTAGCCTTTAGACCAACCAGAGCCCCCAACTTCGTTTCCTTCTCTGGTAGCCTCCTCCATTTACTCCAGTGTGCTGTGCAAGCATTATTTTTTATATCTGTCATAATAGGAAAAAGGTTGGGAAGACACTGCTTTCCTAATAGTTATTTGAGAAGTCTTTTTAGCAGTAGTCAGAATTACAGTTTACTTATATAAACTCAGCCCAGTATATGTGGAAAAAATACTTAGATTGCAGCAAGAAAAATATAGCTTAAGAGGTCGTTAAATATTGAAATGCTAGGGAGGTTGAAGTGCTTTTCATTTCTTTTCATTTTTATTAAAGAAAGATTTTTTTTGTTTAATTAATTTAGAAATGACATTTCGGTTGTACTGCAGCCTCAAAATGCCCTTATGTTAATAGCTTCTGTAGTCAGAACCTCTCCCAGGGAGGAAAACAGTTAGACACTCCTAAGTTTCAAGCCATCAATTTACAGGTGGATTTTCCAAAAACAGTGTATAGATCGGGACTGTCTTACAATGAAGTTTGGGATAGCATTAGTAGTTTACTGTGATCATGGAAAGAGCATAGAGGGCTTGTGTCAGAAAATCTGAGTTTAGGTACCTACTGTTCTGATGGGGATTAAATGACTAAAGGCAGTGAAACCTAGTTTAGCACACAGTTGTCAAAGACTGAACATTTACTACCCTTTTTTTTTTTAAACAACTTTATTGTGGGAAAGTAGAGCCTAGATACAAAAGTAAACACTATGTATATATACAGTTTAAAGGAAAAGAATAAAATGAACACCTGTGCACCCAGCTTAAGAAAGAACATTACCAACATATGCGGTCGCCTGTGAGACTCCTCTCTTACACCCTCTTCCTTTCTCTATCGGAATAAATTATGAAACTGCATTCCATATTAATCATCCCCCTTTTCTATACAATAGTTTTACCACCTATGCATGTATCCCTAAACAGCCTATATTTAGTTTTGTTAATTTTGAAGTTTATAAAAGCATCCTCTGTGTATTCTTCTGTCAGTTGCTTTTTGCTGTTAACGTTCTGTTTTTGAGAGTTATTCATAATCCATATGTGAAGACATGGTCCGTTAATTTTCACTGTTACATAGAATTCCATTATAGATATATCATAGTATATTTGTTCTATTGCCGGTTATTGTGGTGTTTTGCTATTATAAACAATGTCTTTGTGAATATTCTTGGACTTGTCACCTAGGTATATATTGAATTTCTTGGATATGTGTAGAATTTCTTGGTTGTACAGCATGCTCACAATTACCTTAACTAGGTCATGCCAAATTGTTTTCCCAGGTGCTTGTACCATTTTACTCTAACCAGTAGTGTGAGTTCCCATAGCTCTTTATCCTCACCATTAATTTATAATGTCAGGTGATTTTTTGCCAATTGAGTATGTAAGTAATGGTATCTCATTATGGTTTCAATTTGTGTATTACTCTCAAATGTTTGTTGAGTTCCTGCTCTGTGTGCCAGACTCTTCTCTGATAGCACTGAACAAAACAGACAAAGATCCAGGCCTTTGTGGGGTCTTACATTTTAGTGTGTATACATTGGGGGAGAGGGGATGAAGGGAATTGGTAAACAAATAAATAGGTAAAATTATCAGATGATGATTAAGGGCTATAGAAACAAAAGGATAAAACCTGGATGGGGAACAGGAAGTTCATGGGTGGGAGGGGGTAGCCATTTAAAAAGGACAGTAGGGGAAGACTTCATTGAGAAAATGACATTTGTACAAAGAGCTAATGGGAAAGACATTGCATCCTGTGTGTTATCCTGGGAAAGAACATTTCAGGCAGAGGAAGCAATAAATGCAAAAAGCCCTGAGGGGAAAGCATTTCTGATTTGTTCAGGAATAATGAGGCAGAATGAGCCAGGGAGTGGACAGTAATAGAAGGTGAGGGCAGAGAGGTGCCCAAGTCACAAAGGGTTTTGTAGACCTCTGGATGGACTTTAACTTTTACTTGAAATGCAGTGGGAAATGGAAGTGATATGACCTAACTTACGTTTTTAAAGGATCGCTCAGGCATTTGCCTAATTACTAATGAAAAGAATATTTTTTTCCTGCTTTCTTATCTGTGAAATACCTGTTCATGTCTTTTGACCATTTTTTATGTAGTGTTCTTTGTCTGTGTTTTAGTGATTCATAGGAGTTCTTCCTCTATTTGGAGTTCTTCCTATATTTTGAGCTTGTCTTTTATCAGCCATATATTTTGCACATAGCTTTTCCTAGTTTGTGACTTTCCTTTTTACTCTCTTCAGAGTGTCTTTTGAAGAACAAAAATGGTATAGTCAAGTTTATTAAACTTGTCCTTTTATTCTTATGTACCTCTAGTTCACATAAGTGTATTCATTATAATCTCTGGATTAAGACACTCTTTCATCATTGGTCCAGCATGACCTTCTTTTATTTATTTATTTTTAGTAAAAAGTAAACCCACTATAAAAGCTAGAATTGTGCAACAACTTAAATTTATCCATCTGATCTCTCCTGCTTCCCCATAACTAAGAATAACCATCATCCAGATTTCAGTATTCACTCCTTTGCTTTCCGTTGTGTATATTTTCATCTAATTTATAAGTATTTCTGAAAAGTCTGGATGCACAAAAAGGAATGAAGTACTGATATATGCTATAAAGTGGATGAACCTTGAAAATATTATGCTAAGTGAAAGAAGCCAGTCACAAAATGCCACATATTTTATATGAAATATGCAGAACAGACAATAGAGACAAGAAATAGATTAGTGGTTGGAGGGTGGGGGGGGTGTCAGAGTGTCCTGCAGGGGAGAGAGATAGGGTTTCTTTTTGAGAAGAAGAAAATGTTCTAAAATTGACTGGTGATGGTTGCATATATCTGTGAATGTACTAAAAAACATTGAATTTTATTCTTTAAATGGGTGAATTATATGGTATATGAACTATATCTCATTAAAGCTCGTAACTTTGTTAACATTGATGGGAGATGGGTTTGTATCATTTGGGACTGATTTTTGGCTTTTAAGTCCTTGATTCATCAGGAGTTGATTTTTATTTTTTTTTTGGTATGATATAAGGTGGGAATCCAATTTCAACTTCTTCTACATGGCAGATGTTTTTTATCCTCTTCCATTTATTGAATAATCTCTCCTTTCTCCCAGTAATCAGACATGTCACCTCTGTCAAGTACCAATATTTCAAAACTGTGTGGATCTATTGGTTGGTTCTCTGTTTTATTGGTCAGTAAGTTACTCTGCCTAACCCTGGACCTGTAACACACTTCCTAGAACTGGATAAAGAGCACTAATGACCCACACACCCACCCCCTCCCTTAGGCCAGTTGGTGTGAGCGCTCTGTGAAGAAACCAAACGCTGCTGCCACCACCACCAGCAGCACCAACAAACACTTGAAGCTGCCGCCTTGTGCAGTATCTTCAGGGGAGAGCCAGGCTTCAGTTAGAGCAAGAAGATGAAGAAAATGTTGAGATAAAATAATTGAGTTTTTACTGATGATGTACTGTGAATTCCAGGGAATTTAGTGGTAGAGAATTGAAGGGGGTGGAAGATAGTGACAGAGAGAGTGGATGTATAGTTAACTTCTGAGGATTAGAACATGGAAGATTAGGGGGAACCTGATGATTAGGAGCTTTTGGTGGTGACTAAGATGAATAAGGGATAAAAGTCACAGAGAGATTATTCCTGCTGGGTTCAAGATTTTGGTGGTGAGGCTGAATGCTGAGGATTAGGGAGGGAAGGGTATCTGCTGTTGCCATGGATGCACCGAGCTGGTCACCTCTTGATCCTTTTCTGGGGAGGGGCAAATTTACTGTGAACTCAGGGCTTCCCCTTGAGCCCTATTGATGTGAGTTTACAGGTAAGGAAGCCTGTGTAACTAAAGAATACACTTCCTTAATTCCAGGGCCCAGGGGCCCACTTCTGAACCCTGTCAGGAAAGGGTTGGCCTTATTCCACAGTGCTGTCTTTTATCCCTGGCTTTTAAAATACTTCAGTGTTCTAGAGTTTCACTATGATATATGTAGGTAATTTTTTGCTTGGTACCTTTATTCTTGCATAGAATTAATTGGATACCCAGAATCCTGAAGATTAGTAACTTTCCATTCATTTTAAAATTCTGAGAACTTCTCATCCATTTTCTCTTAAAATATTACCTGTTCCTCATCTTCTCTATTTTCTCCTTCTGGGAATCCCATTTGATATGTGTGGTACCTTCTCATTCTGTATCTAACTCATAGTTTCCATACCTTTGAATCTGTGCTGCATGCTGGGTAATTTCTTCAGTTCTGTCTTTCAGTTCATTAATCTTTTCTTTACCTCTGCTGTGTAACTTGGTTGACTTTATAATTTCAGTTATGTTTTTCATTTCTGGAACTTTTTTTTCTTCCCCAAATCTGTCTCATACCTTTGATAATCTTTTAATTTCTTTTGTTTTTTTAAATGTGCTGATTTTATATTGTTTCTGTTAATTCCAAAATCTATAGTCCTTATAGGTCTGACTTATTTGGTTTTCAGCTTACTCTGGTTCATATTGAATTTTGATTGTGATCTAATTGTTCTTGGATCTTTCTTTACCTATGGGAATTCTCAGAGGCCTGAGTCAAAAAAATACTTCTTTTAGAGAGTACTTGCCAGGTACCTAAGGGCACTTCCAATCCTGGACCTATTGAAACCAAATTTTTGGATTAGGGTGTTTGGGGCCACACAAATAGTGTGAATTCTAGCCACAAACTCATGGATTTGTGGACTTGTGGTTATAAATTCTCTGGGGGGAAAATGTGTTTTTACTTCCCTTGTTCTGCCCATGGCCAAAGCCCAAACAGGCATGTATCCCTTCTAAATTGTTGGAGGAGGAGCAGCATCTACTAAAGGATCCTGGCTTCATGGTAGTGGTCTCTGGGACCTGCCATCATGATCGGGCTCCAAACTTTGCCTCCTGCCTCCTTGGCTAACAGCCCATTAAAACCCAAGATCCATGCTAGACCAGAGCAGATTAGTGCATGTCCCCAACGAAAATTCCCTACTTCTGAGCTAGTATAACATTTCTGTTTGAGCTTTCTTATTTTGACTAAATTCCAAAAAATTGCCTTCATTTCCTTACGTCTTACCCATTCATTAAAGTTTTCATTTTTCTGCCTTGTCTATAAACATTATGTATAAAAAATAACAATAGATCTTCTTTGCCACAAATTAAAGAGCAGAATAGTTTCATCAGACTTGGCCAGAATTTTACTTTAGTATTAAGGACAGCTTGCTATTACGTACATTGTGATCACAAACTACTTGAAAGGCAAAGGAAACATACAAATAAAGTACAGACAAATACAGGAAACAATAACTCCCTAATGAAGCCCAAATGTCTTGTATTTGAAGTCAGCTTTTTAAGAACATTTGATTCTAAGAAGCAGGGACAGGTTGATTCACAGTAAGATGAATATACTTGCAAATGGAAGACATCATTCTACAGGAGAGTAAAAGGAGATTCAGAAGAGGTTAGAGAATGATAAGCTCAAATTCAAGGCGAATACAAAACAGTTGCTACCCACTGAAACAGCTTTTAGACTGTTAATGAAGCATTAACATTTCTTCATTTAGTACATACTTTGAGAGTGTCTCCTATGAATACCTCATTGACTATTTTAGGAGAAAGAGAATTAAATGCTATATGAGAAGCCATTCCCAGTCTAAGTAGCTTACCTATACTACCCTTTTATCCTTATTATATTTATTATAGCTGTCTGTATTGTTTCCATATAGTAGATATAACGGTATTCTAACAATATTAAGTACATACAAGGAGCATTTGTTGGCTCTGAATTTTGCTATTTACTGTTATTCCCAAGGCTAGTTGTTATTTTACTTTTTAATTTCATGAACTGTTGCTCCCTGTCTGTAAGGTTGGGAACAAATTTGACTCATGTATCCTTTCAGTTGCACTTCCATTCATTCAGCAGACATTTATTCAGCATGTGCTGTGTACTTGGCCCTCCACTAGCCATAGGGTTACCTTTGTGGGGGAAAAAAAGCAAGCCGTGGCCTCTACTGTCATGGAGTCTGCAACCTAGTAAGGGTGATAACCATTAATAATAGTTAAAAAAAATAATCACACAAACATAAAATTGCAGCTGTGATAAATAGTGCAGAATAAAAGAATATGGTACTGTAAGAGTTTAGGAGAGAGGGATTTACAGAAGTTCGAATTATGAACCAAAGTCTGAACAATGTTCTAAACAAATCTTGAACCAAGTTCGAAACACTTAAAATCTTCATCTTTAAAAACTACAAAGATTGATAGTTTTGCTATCTGATATGCTTTAAGGATAAGTAAATGTCTCCTTCCCTCTCCCCACACCATTGGGGAAAACTGACTAGTTTGAAAGGGTGCCTTTGATGTCAGTGTTCCTCAGGGCATGGTTACACACAGAGTGAATTCCAAGTTGGGAGTTCAGTTGGCGATGGTAGGTAGTTACATTTTAAAGGGTACTTTTGGGATTGAGTGTTAACATGGTCTCATTTAAACATACAACATACATAAATAAAGACTGAGCCGTAAGTGTTCGTAAGTATTCTCAATGGATCCTAAGTTCTCACATACATAAAAAAGTGCCAGTTTCAGCCTATATCAGAAATCTTAAAACATGTATTTTGTTTTTATAAACAAAACCAGCCATAGTACCTAGTTGAGTTATTTTAAGTTATTCATGTTCTGTCCCTTGAAGACTTTTCAAAATTTCAAATGAGCAAGTTCAGAAGAAATGTATATTCTTACTTCAGTGGATTTTGAAAGGATATTTAAAAGAATTTTTGTGTGTATGCAAACTGCCAAAATAAGTCTGAATGAATTGCGCTTAAGTTATTATTGTTATAATTCAGTCATCTGTGCTCATGGTTGGTTTTAAAAGAATTTTTCACCCCTTATTTGTAGGGTTATTGATGTTATTTTTAACTAATTCAGCAGTCCTTGCCTATATGCTTAAATTGTTAAAAAACAAACGCACAAAACTAGACATTTATAATGAAGTTGTTTTTCAGTCACGTAGTGGCTGCTCTCAAATGAAGCTAAAAGTGTCTGAAGAATGTTCTTGTGCATATGCCAGGAAGCTTCTGGAATGGGTATATTTTTAAGAATTTAGAACATAAACAGCTGTGATCCGTGGCAGGAGATTTAAATGACCTCATGATGACAGCAAGAACAAAGCATTTTTAAGTTATCATGGTGGTGTGTTAATTCATTGCAATGTGTTTGTTATTCTACTATTTTGGTGTATTAAGTGAGAGCCAGGCAAAAAATTACAGACTGTATTTAACTGAAAATACTATTTCTTTATTGTTGTAAACAAACTAAATACCAGAAAAATATTTCCCAAGAAGGATATTTCATGAATTATTTAGAGCCATAGGTCCTAAAAAAAAAAAATGCATGAACCACTTTGGGATAAAGGCCATTTATTTAGATCCTAAAGTTTTGATTCATTTTCTGTTGGAGAGACTATGTTCCAAACATGAAAGATCAAACAGTTGGCTTGAAATAAGAATTCCTCCTTCAAGACAGATCAATTAAGTGCTTATTAAGTACTTACTATGTGTCTGGCACTATGCTAAATATTATGCAATACAAAAGAAGGTGACTTCAGCTGCCTTTGTTCTAGTTGGAAAAAAAGGCATACTCAGTTGAAACTTCTAAACTAAAAAAAGACATTATTATAATCAAGTACCAAACAAAAATAATACATAATTTATGTGATACAAATAATGAAGTAGCCCTTCTCTTCAGAAATGACTTCTAATGCTTAAAGAACAAGAAAGGGAGAATTGTTTCCAATCACCTGTCCTGAAACAGATCTATATCACCTTTTGGTTCCCTCAGAAACAACCTATGGTATCTTGAACTAATGGTGACTGAAGTTTGACTCAGTATCTTTTTCCCACTGTAACTGAGCATGACCCTATGGGGCCTTCCTAAGACAGACCCCTCCCCCATGTCCTCTGCTTTAGCTCCTCTCTGAAGTACGCAGATAACAGTATATAATGCACATTTCCTGAGTTGTTTTACAGATGTTAAAACCCCCACCAAATGGAAGAAATTAACTATTTGATGACCATGAGCACATAGCCCCCAGACCTACTCGTGCCTAAGGATTGATAATGTTAATGCCTATGACAGTACCCCGTTACCTCACCATCAACCAATCAGAGAATTGTACACGAGCTGATCACATACCCTGGGATTCCTCTCGCTCACCTTGCCTTTAAAAATGCTTTGCTGAAACCCATTGGGGAGTTCAGGCTTTTTGAGCATTAGCTACCCTGGACTCCTTGTTTGGCACCTGCAATAAATGCTGCACCTTCCTTCACAAAAAAATGAAGGAAGGGAAGGGAAGGGGAAGGGAGGAAAAAGGGAAGGAAAGAAATGACTTCTAATCATTGTCTAGGACAGTGGTTCTCAACTAGGGGTGATTTTGCTCCCTAGAGGACATTTGGCAATTCTGGAGAGATTTTTTTATTTTCATAACTGGGGGCTACTGGCAGCTAGTGTGGAGAGGCCAGATATATTGCTTAACATTCTGTAATGCACAGTCCTTCACAACAAAGAATTATCTGGTCCAAAATGACAGTTGTACTGAAATGAGAAACCCTGGTGTAGAACCTACAAATGTCAGTGATAAGTTTTGAAATAGTGGGAAATGGACTCCCGTCTTCTCCTAGACCTCTGTTGCCCTGGTAATGCTGTTTGCCTGAGGCCATTTGGATCCTTACATAGAAATGAGCATTGAGGATTTATAAACTTTTGAACATTGTATGCAAGTTTTTCCAGTACAGTGTTTGAGAGAGAGATTCCATAGGTTTTTGGGTTTTTTTTTTTACATTTTATTATTATTACTTTTTAAATTATTTATTTATTCATTTGGCTGCACTGGGTCTTAGCTGCAGCATGCGGGATCTAGTTCCCTGACCAGGGATCAAACCCTGGCCCCCCGCATTGGGAGCGTGGGGTCTTAACCACTGGACCACCAGGGAAGTCCCAGAGATTCCATAGTTTTTATCAAATTCTAAAGGTATCCATATTCCCCAAAAATGTCAAGACCCAGTCACGTGTGGAGTAGTTCATAGAGATTGAGACACATTAAACTAATGTTCTAGTCACCTAAAAGAAACAGTAACACCTTTCTTAGCATCATGCCAAGATAGAAGCAGAGTTTAAGTTTCAAGGATTAAAATTAACCAGAGAATACATTTTGGCGGGGGGAAAAAACACTCTAAATATATTACTTAATTTAGTATTTTGGAGTAATAAAATCTTTCTTAATATATGAGGAAATTAGAATACCTTAAGGATTATTATTTAAACATCATATTTAATAACACAATACTGTGCATTTAGAATTTGAGACTGGACTGTGTGCTGACCCACAGGCATAATATATAAATTGTTTTATTTTGCTGTTCGAACTCAACTTGTTTTGTCAGGATTTGCTTCTTTCTCCCAATTGAGGATCCAAGTTTACATTTCCTAAGGTGCTGTGTATCTGTTGATTCAGTCAGAGATCTGGACATGTTTTATACAGTTCACATTTCTCCTGAAAACTGTTTAGTAAAGTGATTGTGTTTTTCTTATAAGAAACGTTTTTGAATTGAGAGTTGTGTTTCTGATTTGGCATCCCGTAAATCAGAGAGTATCCCATAAATCAGGCATACCAGCAGTATGTCATGAAAACAAATCTACATAACCTTGAGTATGCATATACCTTAATACTTTTTTAACTTACAGAAATTTAGAGATTAAGTCTTGGCTTAAGAGCCAAAGAGGGGACCTTATAGATCATCTGTTCCAGCTGTTTTTGCTATTCTTTGGGGCTCAGGACCCAAAGCACCACTTTTAGCTGTTTTGTATATTTGGACTTCTACCAAATATTTTCTTTTAGGAGAAAAAAGGTGTATGCGGGAGGAGGGATTTGCATGCTTCTGATCCAGACTAACCTCATTTTGCAGATAAGGAACCTGAGGCCCAAAACTTTAGATTTTATTCGTGGGCTATACGTTTCTTTATTTTATATCAAACCAGCATTTCACATGTATCTGGTAATAGTATAGAGGACAGTTAGGAGTTAAAATTGTAGCTGTATGGCTTCCTAGTTGTGTGTTCTTAGGCAAGTTGCTGAACGTTCTCAGTCTCAGTATACTCATCTGGGGAAAGGGGAATTATTATATCCTTAGGATGGTTTTCACTTTCTTAGAATTTAGAATGTATCTGGAAAGATAATCTGGGTTGACCTTGTCTCTAGATTCATTCCATTAATTTTTTAATGGATTTTGTGTCCTCTAAATGTTAAAACTCCCTCTCCCCAAACCCAACCATGACCTCCCCAAAACACTACAGAGTAAAACAAACATCTGTATTATCAAAGGGGATAACACAGTGGTCACGTTTCCTTTACTTTGACAGTAATGAGGTCTTCATGAACTGATAGATGAGCCTTGGGGCCTTTTCTTTCTTCTCACCCCACTCTAGTTGTTTCATAAGCCACCTAGACACATGAATCAGGAACTGCAGAATATAATGAACAAGGACCTTGAGAGATAACTACAAGATAGAATAACATCATTGAAAGAACTTAAACATACAAGGTGGAATCTGAACTTGATACTCCTTTTGATCTTAAAGTTGTGGATTCACAGAGTGAGTTCTTGAGGAGAAATTACAGGAATTCTTTCTTCCTGGGGCATTTCAACAGGGATTGCCTTACTAATCAATTTTTGTTAGTCACTTGTAGTTTCCAGGGAATACAGTCTTTTACTTGGGCAAAGAAGCAAGTAGAAATAATTATGTTAAAGACCACTTACCTTTTGTTACCCAAGATTAATTAGTAGTCATATCCTGAGAAGATTTTGTTCCAGAATTTTTCTTAGTGTCTCAAGCAATTCAATTAAGTACAGAGAAGTGAATTTTGAGCTTAAATAAAGGAGTTTTCTTTAGTAGCTTGACCATATATTTATTTGCTGAGTTGGTTTGTTCATTTCAGTTTGGTTAGGTTTATTGTCATTTGTTGTTGGGAAATAGCTTTGATATAGATTGATACTACATTACTCTGAGACATTGTAGTGTTGCATTTTATCTTGTTACTCTAGTAAATACATGTAAATTAACCTTTTTGGTAAATTGCATTTTTCAGTGAATGAAGCTTTTAAACTAACTTATCTGTGTTTTCTCTTAGGCCTTAAAGAAAGTGCAGAAGAGATGGTCAAAAACAAATTGGAAGGAAAGGATAAACTGACCCCATGGGAACAATTTTTAGAGAAGAAGAAAGAGAAAAAAAGACTGAAAAAGAAACAAAAGGTATCAGTGATAATCATGACTGAATAATTCCGAATAATTATTGAGCAACCACTAAGTATCAGAAGGTACCAGGTGCTTGGCATCTAGTATCTCATAATGTGACCACTCACTGCAGTGGGTGAAGTGTTTTCTGCAAGGCTGCATAATGATACACGAAGCCTGTATCATTTAACCTAACTGCCTTGCTCTAATATTTTACATTTATGTGCTACCTAAATAAATGCATAGTTTAGTCGATTTCTAGATGTAAGACAGTTTGATTCTATTCTGTGTTTTTGAGGAAGAGAGGTACATACAGACATTTTTACTTGAGGATGTATACATAGAGAAATTTTCAACATGAATGAAATTTTTTCTTTGTATTTCCGTTTCTCAAGCTGCGTTTTTCACTTTTCAGTATTATTTTATTGTATAGATCTTTTAACATCATATTGTCATTAGATTCCTTTATCAGAGATATTTTCTCTGTGCTAATATGTTGTCTGTGAAAAATCTGATTTGACTCCTATCATTCAGGGATAACATCTTTCCAGAGTTAGAGTCCTTAGTAATAGCAGAGACCACTTAGGGTTTTTGCCAATAAGAGTACTCTATCTTGTCAACGAAATGCAGCATTCTAGCAATGCATTTATTGTCTTAAGATGGTATCACTAATCACAGAATTTTACAACTTTTAGGAATCTTAAATGATTAGTTTTCGTCCAACCCTGACGTTTTATAGTTGTAGAAAATTAAGTGATTCGTCTGAGGATACACAGCTTGTTAATGGCCAAGCTGAGACCAGAAACCAGATCTCTTGCTCCAGTGCTCTTGCTACTGTATTGTGTTGTTTCTCTCCGTATGATGTAAGCTTGTGCTTTTGGTACAAGAGCTGCAATATTGAAAGAGGGCTACAAAATTGAATGATGCAATGGAGTGAGTTTTGAACTCCTGTTATACTCAGTGTTTTTGGAAATGGATAGTAAAATGAGGAAATGAGGTAAGAGCCCTGCCCCCATTGATATGCTGCCTCTCTCAGGCAGTAAAATATCTTTTAAGTGGAATAATTCCACAAGTTATTAAGCCATCAGTTTATTGGAAGACTTACAAATGAGTCTTTATGGGGTCAATAAAGTAGTCATTCTTTTCTGAGATCTTTAGCAGCTATTGTCTTTGATTTTCATTTGGTGCTTTGAGATTATCTTCTGCTTTAACGCTTTCCCTTCATTGGGCTTAGACTGGACTCATTTTATCAATAATATCAAAAATACATCAGTTGAGTGCCCAGTTTGTTCTAGACTCAGCTCTATACTGGACTTGGTGATTCCAGCAGATCTCTTCCACCTCCCCAGGTTCTTCACATATAGAAGAGTTTCAAGAATTCAAGTTAAAAATACTTTTTCCCCTTTTCCTCTTCGTGACTTCAATTTGATATTGAGAAATTATTACTAAAGAAATGAATATGTTTATACGCCATAGTTGATATACTATAATTTAGATCTAAAAAACAGTTTAAAAAATGTGAATAAATATGTGGTTAGCTGTATAAGTATTTCATAATCTTTGTTAGAAACATCATATTACTGATGAATTGGTTATAATAGTTTGGTGAAAAAGTTCTTAGAAGCCCTTGTTCTTAAAAGGATAGTAATATCAAAATGAATATTTTTTAGAGCTTGGTGGGTCTTCTTCAGCATGTAGGATGATGTTTAGCAATGTGCATTCTAAATGTTTTTGTTGAAACGACTCATGTTTTAGATTCCTGGGGATAAACTCAATCTGGTTAGTCTGATCTCAGTTTGCATATGTTCTGTGTATTTTATAGACTTGATTTTTAAAATTTAAATATACTAATTTAGTAAACTGTTCAGATTTGATTAGGGAAAATGTAACCAACAGATGTGCTTAAAAATAGCACAAAAGTTTTCATGAGTGGATTATAGATAAAACAAGGTAATTGTTGAAGTTGGGTGATGAGAACGGTAAGTTCATTATCATTTTCTTTAAATAACCAGCAGATGAATTGCTTTAATGATTTAAAAGATAACCCACAATGCAGTACTTCAAGCTATTGATAATCACTGCCATTTCTTAGTTTCGTGAGAGATGAGGCAGGCCACCTCTCTTCACTGATCACCCATCTCAAAGTATTCTTCTCCTTGAATGTCTGTATTTTATTTTTGTCTCTTTGGCACTTCCTATCTTGAATTACTATTACTATTACTATATATATGTCTGTTTATGTGTCTATAACTTCTTTTAATAGATTGTAAAATTTTTGAAGACAAAAACCATGTATCTGATAACTCATTTCTCTCAAAAGCCCTACATAGTTCCTGCATTTACTAAGTATTCCATAAGTATTTGTTGAACAAACAAAAGAGTTACTCAGGAGTTATTTTATAAACTGATCCATTTAAAAAACTATTTTAATTTTAAATTGAACTGCTTGATTTAAAAGAAGTATGGTTTTTCTTTTTTTTTTTTTTTTTTGGTTTTTCTTGACGCTTGTATATTTTGGTCCTTATAATAAACTGTATGTATTTTTATATTCAACTTTAAGGCTCTTGCTGAAGAGGCCAGTGAAGATGAAGTTCCCTCTGATGTTGATATGAATGACCCATACTTTGCCGAAGAAGCTAAAAAAATAGGTAAGCCAGCCCATATTTGTAGTTTTCACTTGGAATCTAAAGTCCGCCTGTGTGTGCCTATTCACACATACTCTTTTTCCTTCTGATAAACACTTTGTTTCACTAAAAAAATAAAAAAATAAAAAATAAAATTCCTAGAATTTGTATAGCTCCCTAGTGGCTTATAAGCAAGTTTGTCCTATGGAATGTAACCATTGATCGGATCAGGAGGGGTCAGCATGCCCCCTGTACATACAAGAAATAATTTCAATATAGGAAACTTTGGGTAATATTAATTTAACAGTTTACTGGAGATTGCCTTTCTGGGAAATATCCTTATAGACAGATTGACTATAAAAGGATGAGGAAAAAAAGGAAGTCATATTTTTGAGTGCCTTCACTGCTTTATTATAACACATCCATTCTACGTCTCTCTTTGCACAGACTATGAAGAATTGAAAGCATGGAATAAATTTGTTTATATATTTGTGGATATGTGTATGATTTTTTTTAATTTTTACATGATTTACATGTGTGAAACAGGGTTTCATTCGTAGTATGAAAGCTTTTCGGCTCAAACAGACAAAAGCATCTATGTTTCATTTTATCCCCTTTTCATTTATTCTGCTTCATTATGAGCTTCATTGTAGCTGAAAGCCAGCTTCCTCCCCTTTTTCCTTGAATCCCTAAACTATCAGGTATCTGATTTCCTATATCCAGGGAACTTTGTTTCCATTGCGCATGCACCAGTCATTCTTTCCTGAATGCTTTCATTCTTACCTTTTTGGTATGTATAAATTGTGTGTGTGTATAAAAGTGTGTGGTAAGGTTCAGGCCATACTTGGACAAGTCAGTGCAGGACCACTGTAAGCATTTTCCATTTGTTCTCATGCATTTTGCTTCCCCCTGCTCTGCATACCACACACATGAACCCCAAAGGCTTGTTGCTGGAGCAACTCCAAGCTGGCATTGTAAAGAGAAGGATTTTATGAAGTTTCCCTGCTTCTTGTCCCTTGTGACTAGTGGGCCAGAATAGTTCTCAGCAGGAAAGTCAAAATTGCTCAAAATTATTTCTTGGTTGTTATAGCCTTTTATCACTGACATTCTATTGATGAAAAGGAGATCAAGATGAATAAAGTCTATTATAGGATGTGAGATTCTTAGGAATTGGAAAGGGAAATGGAAACTTAGCATATTCTGCTTTTTATCATACCTGAGCAGTCATTTCTAGAAGATGATGGATTTTAGCCTTATCCTCCGATTTCAGGAAACCAAGTTTATAACAGAGAAATGCGAAGCATTATAGTTTCCTTGTTCTCATTCCAAAGTGCTTCATTTGGCATGTGAAATCTGGTCAAACTGCAGAACTCGGGGTAGGATTCAAAGAGTAATTTAAATAGCTTGGTGGCTTGGGTAGCTTGTTTCTTGGAATCAGCACATTTAAATTGTGAATAGTTTTCCCTAAAGTTAGTATCCAAAGTTCCAAGGGAAATGCAGATTACGTTTGCTTGCTTTCGATATACTTTTGATTTCAGCATACTTTCTAGGAATAATTATTTATATCTGGGCTTAAGGGCTTTAAGGAAAAAGAAAAACAAAAGAGTGAATTTTTTTTTTTTTTTAGATAAAGTTAGGACTAAAAAATGGTATCTTGACATGTTTATTCATTCTATCAATAAATATTTTTGAGTGCCTACCAGGTGCCGAGCACTCTGCTAGGCTAGAGATACAGCACTAATAATAGAAGCTAAGTTACATCCTTTAAGTAGATTATAGTTTTAGGGAAGACATGCTAAACAGGTAAACAAATAAGAATATTATGCAAATATGATCACTGTTTTAAAGGAACTAATAAATAGGGTAATACAGAGCATATAACTGGGAGGAAGAAGGAGAGTAGCTTTCTTCATATAGGGTCGGCAAAGCAGGCTTCTCTGAGATGGTGACGTTTGAGCTGAGACCTGCAGAATGAGAAGGAGTCAGGCAGAGAGAGTTGGGGGAAGAGCATTGCAAATGAGAGGAAAATGGGTAGAACAGCTATGAGGTGAGAAAGAACTGGTGTCAGAGAAATGGAAAGATACCAGTGTGGCTGGAGCATGGTTAGAGGGGCAGTTTGGTATAAGGCCCTGCTGGGACACAGGATTGACCCTGCAGGGCCTTGTGTCACGGTGACAAATTTGGATTTTACTCTATTGACAGTGGGAAGCCGGTGAAGGGTCTTAAAGCAAGGATGTGACGTGATGTGGTATGCATTTTAACATACTACTGTGGGTCCTGCAAAGAGAACAGATTGAAGAAAGGCATTGGTGAGAGCTGAGAGACCAGGCTTTTGTAGAGGTCTAGAGGTGATGGTTGGTGTAGACAGCACGACGGTAATGGAATTGGAAGGAGAAAAGTAAATGGGATTCTAGATATATTTTGGAGGTGGACTTGCCGATCTTTTTATTTGGATAAGGAAGGCATTTAGCATAACTCCTAGATTCCGACTTAGGAATCGGTAGCCTCTAAATAGTATTTCAAACCGTGGAACAAGGGGTAGAAAGCATTGGTAAGAGAGGGAGGTGCAGGTTTGGGCTCTGAAGTCAGGAGGCTGCGTAAGGTACTCTGTCCTCCTGGAGAAGGTACTACCTGGAAGGTAGGGGGAAAGTTTATGAAACAGAAGGAACCGCCGTGAAATAGGAGGGAAAAGCATTAGTGTTTGGAAGGGTGTATAGTTCAGCTCCATGGTTGAGCAGGACAGAGACATTTTAAGCCAGGATACCTTTGCCCTAGGCAATCCCAGAGCTAAACTTACACGCTCTTCAAAATATGGAGAAATTGAGTTCAGTTACTGATGCCAGACCTGGTGTTTGGCTTGGGTTAGGAGCCAATATGAGTACTAGAAATCTTTTCTAATTTTTCCTTTTAAGTTTTTACCCCCTACACTGTAAATTTGCTATAATTTTTTTTTTAAACTGCAAACTCAGTATTAGATGAGAGTTTTGAAAATGTATTTCTAGAATGAGTTAAAAGTTATTTTTTCTTGTAGAAATGAAGTATTGGAGAAATTCGCTTAGTGCTAATTGCATAAACTGTTTGATAAGATTTTGTTTTTGAAGAAGTAGGAGTGAAATAAAGTACATCACATGTTAAATATACCCTATTAGAATGTATCCTTTGTCTTGACAACTTTAGATATTTGATAAACCACCATGAAAATCTAATAATAAGGCACACATATTTGATTCATTCAGCCAGTATGCTGGGTGCTTACAGTATACTGCTCATATGTAGTTTTACAGTTTACAAATGCTCTTATATGCATTCTGTCCTCTAATCCAAACTTTAGCCCACTTTATAGAGGAGTGAACTGAAAACGTGGTTGAATTGCACAAGGGCCAGTTGTAGATGATAGAACCTGAATCCTAATGGCTCCCTTTTACTTTTTGTAACTCTACAAGTGCGTTGTGTAAAGACCAAAGCCAGAGCCAGGATCCATATGTATAAGAGCTGGACACAAGGACTTGCTAGCTTTCCAAGCAAAGCCAGAATGCCTCGGTCCAGAGGAAGATTATCTGATGATGGACAAGTGATCTTGGGTGCAGGAACTTGCTGCTAAAGAGTAAATTGCTAGGGGGCTTACCACTCCTGTCTGTTCAGTATGGAGAGCAGTCTGCCCTCCAGTGAACTCTCTTAACTGCTCTCTCACAAGAAGCTCTCAACTGAACACTCTGGAAGAACTTTTTTATGGGAACAATTCTCTGACATTACAAGTAATGGAAAATGGAATTTCTTTAACAGCTACTCCTTTTACAGATCAATTGTTTGCAGCACATCTTTTTCCATGGATGTATTGTTACCTTTTTTTGCTTAAAGGGATAGTGGCCTCAGTAAGGCTTGTTTAGTTTTCGGGGTTTTTTTTGCGGTACGCGGGCCTCTCACTGTTGTGGCCTCTCCCGTTGCGGAGCACAGGCTCCGGACACGCAGGCTCAGTGGCCATGGCTCACGGGCGCAGCCGCTCCGCGACATGTGGGATCTTCCCGGACCGGGGCACGAACCCGTGTCCCCTGCATCAGCAGGCGGACTCTCAACCACTGTGCCACCAGGGAAGCCCAGATTTTTTTTTCTTAACTATAAAACCCTAACACCCAATTTCAAGTCTCTGTTAATATTCAGCTTATTAGAATCATCTATATGTCCTTTTTGCCACAGTCCCAGGAGATGTGGACTCTTACTTGCCAAAAGATTCACTGAAAAATAAAGATAACGTTTCAGAACAGGGACTTTCATTTCCCTAGTACTCTTCACTAAATTAGGTCTGAAAGCTTTCCAAAGGGAAAATGCCTTTTTTTTTTAAATGCTTTTTTTAAAAAAATAAAGATATGCCCACCTAATATGATCTTGTTAACAGTGCAGAAAGGGTCTCTACACATTATTTATCTTCTGACTAAACAGTTCAATGTAGCACACAGTAAATTCTTCATGAGCAAAGAAATTTTCATCACACTAAAATTGGATATCATTTTTAGCCCTGACCATCTTGGAGATTTTTTTCCTCTCTTGCTGCAGTCTTCCTTTCAAGTTTATTTTTATGGCTTTTCACCAGGTTGTTATAAAATCCGGAACAGTTCATTGTGGGCTCTTTGAAATTATTTCCCACAGCTGTATGTGAAGATCTTTATCTCCTTTATGTATTAATCATATACAGCCTGATTTTTTTCCCCTGCCACAGAATGATCTTCTGCATGTGTCACTTGTCCATTCACTTCAAAAGGAGCTATTGCCTTAAGAGAGCAGAGGTAAACTTAGGGTGTGGGAGTCAGACCCTAAGAAAATGGACCCTTGATGATATTTATATGTATAAATACGTGCACATACTTACAACAGAGAAAAGGTTATAATCTTAAAGCAGATACATCATTCCCTGAAAAACATTTGAGATAGGAGCACTATCTCACTTAGGGGAAGGGCTACATATAATGATATTTCTTCTTAAAAGTGCAGACAGACGCCTTGGTAGCAGTGAGGGGTGAACGAGGCCACACTTATGTGCAGGTGTGTTCTCTCAGCTAGGCAGGGCTGCCTTAGTGCAGCAGGGCTAGTGCACGTGGAGCAGCTTCTAAAGCTTCTCTCTACTTCCTGTTATCCCCCATTAGCTGCGGTTGTTCAGCCATCATTATATGTTCTGTGAATTTTACTTTATTATTTTACAACAAAATGCATTTTAAATGGAAGTGGCTCTTCCAGGGAGAATGACATTTGGTAGCGAAGGGGTGAAGTATGGGTGATTAACAGAGAGCCTGAGCTGGAGTGCTCGGGTTTGAATCATGGTTCCTTTACTTACTCACCTTGAGACAAATTGCTTAACCTCTCTGTGTTTCAGTTTCCTCACCCACAGTGTGAAGATTGTAATAAATAACAGAATCTACCTCATAGCATTGTTGTGAGGACTAAAGCAGTTCCTGTATAAAATGGAATAAAACAGCAGTACTTTCTGGTGCCTAGTAAGTGCTGTAGAAGCATTAATTGTTGTTAATACTTTAGAGACCATTGGTTTCTCTGCATTTGGAAGGAGAGAACTCAACTTATCCAAATAAGACAGTGTCCAGCAGCTCAGAGAAGGTTGAGATTGTGTAATAACATTCGAGAGTAACAGAACATGTCTTTGTGGATTCTGAACCTTCTTACTCTTCAGAGTAGTTCTTCATACTTTGACACCAATTCTCCCTGAACCCCTCCCAACAGACAAAAAAAGGAAGAAAAATCAAAGCATCTGCTTGATCACCAAGGAACCCAAGATACCTTATATATGTATAGTCAGACTATTATAACAGTGATAGCAAGCAGTTTATAGCACCATGTGCCAGACATTAAGCTCTTAACATTTTTTAGTGTATTTAGTCATCACAATAACCCTAGGAGGTAGGTGCAAGTATTATAATCCCCACTTTACAGGTAAGGACACAAGCACAAACTGCTGCAGCTAGAATGTAGTTGAGCCAGAATTTAAACCCAGGCCAGCTGCTCCTGAGTCAAGTGCCCTTAACTGCGTGTGTTACTGCCTCATCTAACACCTTGTGTTCTCCAGAAGTCCCTGAGTGCCTGAAAATATAGTCAGTTTTCTACTCAGGAGCCAGCTTTCCCATGAGTAATTTTGTTTAATAATAATAGAACCAGAAAGTTAAACAAAGATCAAATTTATCTTTAGAGAAAGAGAAAGAGTTTTGTTAAACTTTTACTTACAGGTAGTTATCGTCAAGTTGTCATTATAGAAATGAATTTTTCATTTTGCTGATGAGTTTTAAGAGTTTATATATTAAAATTACCTGTGTTTTGTTTTTTTTCCCTTTGTGATTTCTCCTATTATTCTTACGCTAAGAAAACATTCCTTCTATTTAAGATCAGGTAGCTGTTCCCTTGTATATTCTCATAGGGTTTTTTTTCCTAATGTTTAACTCTTTAATACATCTGCATTTTATTTTCCTGTAAATTATGCGATGCATCTATAGCTCAAATTTTTTTTTGCAGAATAAAACAAATTGCCTAGCACCAGTTATTGAATAATCCTTTCTTTTTCCAGTGATGTATGATGCTACATTTTATTACATACTAAGCCAACTGTTCTATTTTTCTCATTATGTAGTACAGTGTTTTTATTTTCACTTTGT
Organism: Delphinus delphis; assembly: GCF_949987515.2. NCBI lineage: Eukaryota > Metazoa > Chordata > Mammalia > Artiodactyla > Delphinidae > Delphinus > Delphinus delphis. The sequence goes on along the minus strand of NC_082697.1, from coordinate 40,122,479 downwards.
AGTACAGTTCAGCACACTGTATTACATGTATATCAAATCTATCTTGTTAATCTTTGTAAAGATTTCCTTGAATAGAATTTTATTAAATGTATATATTTTGTCATGAGTGGATGTTGAATTTTATCAAGTACTTATTCTGTATCTGTTGAAATGATCTTATGATTTTTCTTTTTTAGCTGATGTATATATAATTATACATTACTTTCAGAAGAAATTCCTTCTTTGTAATATTTACTTATCCCCTCCAGACTATTATTATTCCATTCATACCCATAGTCATCTAAGTAATATTTTTTTACTTTCTTTAGTTTCTATATATTTATTGATAGATACCTTGCATTTTTGTTATAAACAAAATTTTTAAAATAAAATAGTATAAACAGACTGTTGCTGTGATAGTCTTATAATTTTTAACCCTCCTATGTTGGTTTGTTGTGCCAGGTATAAAAGAAAAGAAGAAATCAACAAAATCTGCAAAAGATGGCACATCTCCAGAGGAACAAACTGAACTAGAAAGACAAAAGGTAAGACATGGTCATGGTTACATGCTTAGTGGATAATTGATATGTACAGTTCAAGTGGAGTTATCCATGTGTTTCCAGTATCCCTAATAAAAAAAAAAAACTTATTTTAGTTACGAATTTATAAATAAGAATTTCAGCAGCATAGTTTTTTTTGTTTTTGTTTTTTGCGGTACACAGTCCTCTCCCATTGCGGAGCACAGGCTCCGGACATGCAGGCTCAGTGGCCATGGCTTACAGGCCCAGCTGCTCCGCGGCACGTGGGATCCTCCCGGACGGGGGCACGAACCCGCGTCGCCTGCGTCGGCAGGTGGACTCCCAACCACTGCACCACCAGGGAAGTCCCAAGCATAGTTTTTAAATGTCATCTTTTTACCAAATTTCTCCAACTAGTATCCAGCTAGTACAAAGGTAAAATTTACCTCAAACCCAAGGCATGTCCCTTTGTGATTAAGAGGAAAATATCTTACTATTAAAAACCCTTACTATAACTGAGACCAAAAAAAATATAGTACTATTAAAACCTTAAAATAATAATGCCATAAGTTTTAATTCAATTTAATTCAAAACCCTTACTATAACTGAGACCAAAAAAACATAGTACTATAAAAACCTTAAAATAATAATGCCATAAGTTTTAATTCAATAATTTAATTCAAGTTTTAATTTGGTCTCACTATAACTGAGACAAAAAAAAATAGTACTATTAAAACCTTAAAATAATAATGCCATGTTTTAAACCCTGTAATACAGGGTTTGCTTTATGGCTTGTTCAATGCTCATTTCTCTCTTTTTATTATTGAAAATAACATAAATTTAGTGTACAAAATTAGTCTTTCTTGGAAGTGTAGTGAACTTTATGCTTCAGTGCCTCCAAAGATCCATGGCACAGAGTAATATGTATTTTTTCTGAGACAGGAATTGGAGTCAACAATGTTCACAAGACTGATGTTCATAGCACTGTCTAGAAGGGAGTCTGACTGGTCACCTAAACTCTGCATCTTAATGCATGTTTTACTGCATGTGCAGTAATGTTCACAGAGTTAAGGAGCAAAAGAAAACCTTTCTTTTGTAGAAAATGGCTCTAAAAAGAAAGCCAACTGCGGGTACTGGTGGTGGAAGGGAGACATAATTAAAGCAGTCTAAAGTGGTAATGGAGGAAGATTCACAGGAATCTCATAGCACACTCTGTATTTTCTCTAGTGTACATGGTTGTTTACTTGATTCTTGAAGGTTTACATTTAATCCCATGGTCAGTAGAAAATACCTATTTAGTAGAAACAAGCATTATATTAGTTTCCAGAAGCAAATATTAAGATCCTGCCTTCATAGAAATGTGTCAACATTGAAGAAGTAAAGGCCAAAAAAAAGCAAAAGAAAAAAGGAATTCCTTGTTCCTAAAGCATGTTTGGAAAGTCTAGTTTGTATCACAAAATACTACATGTTTGCTAGATTTAGTGTCTGCTTAAAAAGAACAAACTGAAAATGAGAAATTTTTATTTGGGGGACTTGAGAACTCTTATTTCTACAGCCTACTACCAGTTACACTAGGTGAAATATGGTCTGGATTTTAGATAAAGCTTCCTGCTGTCAGTGATGTTGCTTCTAAAAATTATACCCATTACTGTACAGAGATCTCTGGGTTTCGTTTTGAATTCTGGTAATCCACAATCAGTTTACGGATGACAAGTGTTATCCCGGAGCATTGGTGGCTCGGTTCTCCTTTCCTGGGGGGATATCTGTGCCCTATACTCCTGTTTAGGGAAAGAAAAGCACTGTTGTATATTTGAACTCTTTTTTCTCTCCACAGGCTGAAATGGCTTTGCTTGTGATGGATGAGGAGGAAGAGAGCAAGAAACACTTCAATTATAACAAGATTGTGGAGCACCAGAATCTGAGCAAAAAGAAGAAAAAACAGCTTATGAAGAAGAAGGAATTATTGGAGGATGACTTTGAGGTAACCAGGGACAATAGTCATTATCTTCTTAAAGCTGGTGTTATATCTAAAGTCAGCTCTGGAGATAAAAATTGAGCGTCTTAGGGCTTCCCTGGTGGCGCAGTGGTTGAGAGTCCGCCTGCCGATGCAGGGGACACGGGTTCGTGCCCCGGTCCAGGAAGATCCCACATGCCGCAGAGCGGCTGGGCCCGTGAGCCATGGCCATTGAGCCTGTGCATCCGGAGCCTGTGCTCCCCAACGGGAGAGGCCACAGCAGTGAGAGGCCTGCGTACCGCAAAAAAAAAAAAAAAAAAAATTGAGCATGGAGCCAAAGCTACCATCTTTCAGCCCAACACAGCCAGTTCATCCATGGGGTGTTTCTTTGGTTGAGCACCAGGTGATGTAGTTGGCTTCTATTTTGGTAGCCATGTTGCACCAAAATATGTAGCTTTTAGTGTTAGAATCACATGCACTGTGATGCTCACACTGGGAAAGTTCTGCATCATTAAGCCTGACTGAGAAATAGCAGGTTCACGTCACATCGCGTCACATTCTGTGTGCAAAGGCCAGTGCAGTAGGCCATGCTTTTTTAATTGCTTTGTTTCTTGTTTCCGTTGCTCCCTCTTTTCCCTCTTTTTGCTAAGTACATATTTCTAGTGACCACACAGTCCCCATGCATGAGTTTGAACCCTGTACAGAAAACCTACAACAGCTGTCAGGAACTATTTGATGACTTCCATCCATTAGCATGGAAGAATAGACCCAGAAGAAGATGGGAGAGATTTTGAAGTTGTTTAGAGAATTGAGAGGGGCGTACAGATAACTTCTAAGTAGCGTGGAGAGGGACTTTGAAACCACTGTGTAGCTCCGGTTTCTGTTAAGTCAGCTCCATGTGTGTACTGTTCCACTGAACTTTTTGGTGAATTGATTTTCTTATGAAAAGTTAAAAACAAAGAATGATTTGTAGTCAGATCTTCTATTTTGAGAACTGTCTCCACACACTAATCATCATGCATAAAAACATTTTTCATGAGTGTCGTGGTGGTGGTGGTGGTGGTATCACGTCTGTTGTCCTTACTATAACTAAGTAACTCTACAGTCCATCTCCGGGTGGACTCATTTTTCGCATGGGAATGATGGGTGGCAGTGAGTCATGCTCCCTTTCTGGCTGGTCACCCCTGTGCCTGGCAATACTTGAAGACCTGGCTGGAGTTAAGGGTACACTCTTAACATGTAGGACCACAGTGTTCTTGTAGAAAGATAAAGGATAAATTCGGGGCTTGTATCTGACCGGATCTTGGTCTCAGGGGTGCCATCTTTCCCATTTTAATCTTTAAATCTTTTGCTGTATGAATTGCCCTCAGTAGCTGCTCATTTTAGCACGAAGGTTGAAAAAAAGTTTAATGTACTCAGAATGCAATGACTGCACAAAACTCCAGCAGGAGATACCATTGGCTTAATTATCGGCTTAATTATCCCAGCCAGAAAGAGGTTTCACACTGTAAGCGTGGAGGAGCCTGCCTACTCCAGGGGTCATTCCCCTTCTCCAGACGCTCGGTCTAAGTGGCTGGTGTCGTTCCAGGCCATTGTATACATAAACTAGGATAGTTCCCTTTCAAGGATATTGTCGTTGTGTGATGAAAAACAGTGTGCCCTGCACGTTGCGGTTCAGGAATAAACCTTAAAACTCCCTTGAAGGGCTTCTCTGGTGGCGCTGTGGTTGAGAGTCTGCCTGCCGATGCAGGGGACACGGGTTCGTGCCCCGGTCCGGGAAGATCCCACATGCCGAGGAGCGGCTGGGCCTGTGAACCATGGCCGCTGAGCCTGCGCATCCGGAGCCTGTGCTCCGCAACGGGAGAGGCCACAACAGTGAGAGGCCCGCGTACCGCAAAAAAACAAACAAACAAAAACTCCATTGAAGATCTGTGGGAGAACAGTTTTCTAATGAATCAATGCAAAACGCCCACGTTTGTATTTTATATAATCAACTCACTTACTTTCGAAATTTGGTCCCATTTCTGGGCCTTTTGGTTTGCTAATTTTATTTATTTATGTTTTCCTTTTGGATTTGCAGGTCAATGTTAAGGATGCACGGTTTCAGGCAATGTATACTTCCCACTTGTTCAATTTGGATCCTTCAGATCCTAATTTCAAGAAAACAAAAGCTATGGAAAAAATCCTTGAGGAGAAAGCCCGTCAGAGAGAACAAAAAGAACAAGAACTTACTCAGGCAATAAAGAAAAAAGAGAGTGAAATTCAGAAGGAATCACACAAGAGATCCATTGATCCTGCCTTGTCAATGTTGATTAAATCTGTAAAAAACAAAACAGAGCAGTTTCAAGCAAGAAAAAAGCAAAAAGTCAAATAGGTGTATGTTGTTTCTTTTTGGTTTGAGAATGTATAAAGTATACAGAAGTGATGGAAGGAATACTTATTGGGAATAGTGCTATACCTTTCAAGAATATGAGTAAAAACTGACTGTTGTAAAATTTATTTTCTGTATATAACAGTTAGACCTAATTGTGTGTGATTGATAGATTTGTACTGTGTATTTCCACAGATTAATCATAATTAATCCAGATTATAGGATGTATAAAATTTTTATATTTATTACTCTGCTAGCTTTTTTTAAAGACTGTTTATAATTCTATGTAAAAAATAGAGGAGTGACCAAGTCTTAAGTCTGAATAAGAGTTAGGAACAACTTGAAAATATGTATATGCAATACATTAATTTATCTGGAAGCAGGAGGCAGATTTAGATACTTGTTTAAATAATTTATATTTCTAGCCATAATGAATAGAAGCCAATAACTTTCTTTGTTGTTTGGTCATGTTTATTATAGTTTATTAATTTGTAAATAAAAATTTTTACTATTTTGTATAGCACTGAATTCATTTTATTCACCTCCAGTAAACTACTCTCTAGAAAAATATCTGAAAAACTAACTCTTTAAGAGGACAACTCCATGGAAAGGCAGTTCCAGGTCTGCATTGTTCATAATTTGAAATGTTCGTGAGCTCTGCAATGATTTTTATGTTTGTAGTAACAGAAAATTCTGTCTGCCCTTCAGAGTTTTGGAATTTTTGGAAGGATGGGTATGCTGCTATAGAGTTTAAGGAATCTTAATTCTTTTTAAAATTAAATTAAAACACACCTTCAAAGCCTTAATACTCCTGGATTTCATCTGGTCTAGGTTTTGTAAACTATTAACTGACCACTTAGAAGAATTAGGTGTGCTGTATAAATAAATGAAAATAAAAACCAAAATAGTCACTTGGAATGAATGATAAATATGGTAGCTTCTGAAAGGCAGTAGGCATTTGGCCAGGTTTGTGGTTAATAGTAAACTTAACATTATTGGTACAAAAATTCAAGCCTGCCAACGTAGTATATTTTCAAGAATAAAAGGATGTAAGACTCAGAATGATATCAAGATAATAAGGGCATATGAACAGTCTATGGAAGGGGAAGGAAAAAAGAGGATATCTAAAATTGCTCATAATAACAGAAAAATGCAGAGTATCGTGTGGGGGATGTTTTTTTTTTTTTAAACATCTTTATTGGAGTATAATTGCTTTACAATGGTGTGTTAGTTTCCGCTTTATAACAAAGTGAATCAGTTATACATATGTTCCCATCTCTTCCCTCTTACGTGTTCTTATCATAAAGTGCTAATAACATTGTTAGATAATTCAGCCAAATAAAGCAGTATTTGTGTACTCATCACTAGAAGATCATGAATCTTAATATATTTTTGAATATAGTCTATAATTGTGTAATTATTCATATTTCATTTTCATGCAAGGAAAAAGACTTTAAACTTTAATCACAGTGTGGGGATTACTCAGTTTGATTTTAAGATTCCTGTGAAACTTACTCTTTTGGTTTTTTAATTGGTTTGGTTTGGTTTGGATTTTCATTTTTGAGCCCTTTGTTGTTAAGTCACTGTATTTAATTGTAAATCTCATTTTACTAGTCAGGCACATGATTGGTTATAACAAATAAATTGAGCATATAAGCCTTGCACAGCCCTGGCTCCTTTTCTCAAGGAATTGATATTTTTTAAGTAGGAAAAAAAATGAGAATTGCATTATCAGGTACTGCATTAAATAAACATAATACACCAAGAATGTTAGGTTCTCAATAAATACAATAATTGCTGGTAGTAAAACTCAGGATAAAAATATGGCCACTGCCATAATTCAACAAACAATGTGAGGGTAGTTTGGGTGACTCTTAAGGTCACATTTATTTGGATTGTTTGTTGTTGTTGGTATTCTTGATACCAAAACCGGATGAAGACAGTACAAGTAAAGAAAACCTACAGACTGGTATTTATTGTTAATATATAGAAATGAGATTGCTTCTGGAGAATTAATGTCTCACAAACTTAGGCATAAAAAACCTCAACAAAATATTAACAAATTGAATCTGACAATGTATAAAAAGAATTATACACCATGGCCAAGGGGATTTAATTCCAGGTTTGCAAAACTGCTTCATCCACAACCAACGTAATCCACTGTATTAACATGCTAAAGAAGAAAAAGTATATGAGCATATCGATGAGAAAAAGTATTTGACAAAATCTAACATCCATTCATGATAAAAACAACTTTGGAATAGAGGGAAACTACTTAACTTGATAAAGAGCATGACAGAAACCCTACAATTAGCATACTTAGACCGAATGTTTGCCTAAGATTGAGAACAAGGCAAGGCTGTCTTTTAATCGTGTCTTATTTCCTGTATTCTGATCCTCTGACCACTGGGTGGGTCCTTGCTGTTCCTACGGAGACTGCCCCTCCCAGGGCTGGCCAGTTCCCAGAGTTAGTAAATAACTTGCACACAAGCATGCCTTTCGAATGCAAAGCAACAAATCCAGAGCCTGTACCTTCAGCCACCTTTATTGGGCTTTTCACACAGTGGGCCACTATCCTCGTGCCCTACCCTAGAGCCCACTGAAATTCAAGCTAGCCAATCCTAAACTTTCTTACCCTGCCTCGCCCATCCCTTCCCAAAGAAACCACAATAAAGCCCCTTGCCCACATTTTCCCCTGTTCTCTGCCTCCTCACCAACCCCAGGGTTTCCCTGTGTGACCCCCTTCCGTGGCATGCTAGGGAATGTGAGTATAAAAAACTTCTTCAATCACAACAGTTATTTCCGTATCTTCGTATCTTACCATATCTGATTAATACAAATCCCAGTTACCCTTAAAACAATGTCCACGCTCACTACTCTGAAAGTTCTAACCACTGCAATAGAGCAATAAAAATAAAAAGCGTACAGATTGAAAAGGAAGAAATAAAACTGACGGGGCTTTCCTGGTGGTGCAGTGTTTAAGAATCTGCCTGCCAATGCATGGGACACGCAGGGTTCCATCCCTGGCCCAGGAAGATCCCACATGCCTCAAAGCCACTAAGCCCGTGCGCCACAACTACTGAGACCACGTGCCGCAACTACTGAAGCCCGCACACCTAGAGCCCCTGCTCCGCAACAAAAGAAGCCACCTCAGTAAGAAGCCCACGCACCACAATGAAAAGTAGCCCTTGCTCACTGCAACTAGAGAAAGCCCGCGCACAGCAACGAAGAACCAACGCAGCCAAAAATAAAAAATAAGTAAATAAATTTATAAAAAAGGAAAAAAAACTGACCCTATTTGCTGATGACATGATTGTCTACATAGAAAATCCTGAGGAATCCACAAAAACGAAACCAAAAAATCCTCAAACTAAATAAGGGAGTTCAGCAAGATCACAGGATACAATGTCAGCATATAAAAATCAATCACATCTCTATATACTAACTATGAACACGTGGAAACTGAAATTAAAAACACAAATGTTCCAAAGAAAATAATATACTCAGGTAAAAACTTACCAAAACATGTACAGAGCTTGTATGCTGAAAATTACAAGATGCTGATGAAAGATGCTCTTTTTTTTATTGTCTGAAGAGTCTGTGGTGATATCCCCTTTTTCATTCCTAATATTGGTGATGTGTGCCTTTGCTATTTATTTTTGGCTAATCTGGACAGACGTTTATCAGTATCATTGAGCTTTTGATCTATTGAACAACAAGCTTTTGATTTCGTTCATTGTTCTCTGTCACTTTTCCATTTCCAATTCCTGTGGAAGTCCTCCCCCAGCTCTCCAGCTGCCAGATTCCTAGCATGTCCCGTTAGTGTGGCACCTCGCCATCCAGTTGGCCACAGCTGCTCTCTCTCACGCGAGGTGTAGACCTCAATCCCAAGGGAGGAAGGGGCTCTTCCACATTTGCTCCTTATTTGAGTGCTGTGCCTCAGCCATAAGAATAGTGGCTGTAACCTACATTTGTGATTCCTGTGTTCTTTGGAGTTCTCTTTTTCCCTTAGTTACCCACTTATTTGTCAATCCTTTTACTCTAATGTCCTGTTTCAATGATTAATTATTTAAACTTTCTTTGTTCAAATTGTTTCTCTCTTTTAAAAAAATATTTATTTATTTATTTGGCTACATCGGGTCTTAGTTGCGGCCTGCGGGGCCTTTTGTTGTGGCATGCAGGCTCTTTGTTGCAGTTTGAAGGCTTCTCTCTACTTGTGTCACTCGGGCTGCAGAGCAGCATGTGGGCTCTCTAGTTGTGGCGTGAGGGCTTAGTTGCCCCGCGGCGTGTGGGATCTTAGTTCCCCGACTAGGAATTGAGCCCTAGTCCCCTGCATTGGAAGGCGGATTAACCACTGGGCCACCAGGGAAGTCTCTGTTCAAATTGTTTCTGTCTCCTGATTGGATGCTGACACCCAAAGATACAGTGCAAAGGGAATCTACTCACCTGAACCATATTGGGTCCTGAATGATCTTTCTACTCCTTTTTTTTTTTTTTTTGGCCGCACCACACGGCTTGTGGGACCTTAGTTCCCCGATCAGGGATTGAACCCGCGCCCAGTAGTGAAAACAAAAGCACGGAGTCCTCTTAACCACTGGACCCCCAGGGAATTCCCAATCCTCCTATTCCTAAATCTATATTCCCATGCTCATGAGGCCCAGCTGTCTCACTCTTCCAGAGCATGCAGGTTCCCTTGAGTCCTGACCATTCTGGTTACCTATTACTTTATAACAAACTACCCCCAAACTTTGCAACTTGAAAAAAACACAATCATTTAGTTTTTCAAAACTATTCACTTTGCATAGGGCTCAGTGGGGAAGGCTCATATATCCTCCACGTGGCATTAGCTGAGAACTACAGGATATGCTTCTAAAATGCCTCCTTCATGTGACCTGCAAGTCAGTGCCAGCTGTTGACCGGGTAGCTGGGTTCCAAGGTGAGTGAGATGGAGATTCTATCACGTTCTATGATCTAGACTCAGATGTCACATAGTGTCACTCCTCCCATCCATACTTAATTAGTTAAGGCAGTCGAAAAGGTTTTCCCAGGTGAGGAGATATAAACTCCACCTCTTAATGGAGGAGAATGGCAAAGTCCCGGAAAAGGCTGCATGTCCAGAAATATTGTTGCAGCCATCTTTGGAAGATGAGACCTGCTGCACAGGCCACTTAATGAAAATCTCCCCCACACATTAAAAAATATGTATATTACAATTACAGTAAGTGCTCCATTCTTTGAGATCACCTAAATGAGTCTGTAGTCTTTGCAATCATAAGAGTATAAGTAACAGCCCAAATCAGCAGAGAAAACTCTCCACCAGCAGTTGGACCATAGTAGACAGGATCATTAAGAAGGTCAGATCAGGAGAAAGGTTATACATGCTCCTTTAAGTGACTATGGATGAAACCAGTGGTTGTTTCCCAATATCTGTTCCTTCCATCTTCCATAGTAATAGAATCCTTTAGTTGAACATAGGGCTTTCCAGAATAAGACAGTTTTACCCATCCTCCCTTGCAGCCTGGTGTGGAAGCAAATTACAGCTTCTAGGGACCTTCATTTGAAGTCATCAGACTAGCAAATTTTGCCTCTTACCTTCTTCCCTTCTTTCACCCGACTGCCTGAAATGCAGATGTAATGGCTTAAGTTCCAGCAGCCATCTTGGACCCTGAGGACAGAAGTCCATTATGTAGAAATAATGTTAAGTTCATTATGTAGAAATAATGTAGTCATAATAATAAATAAAAATTATGTAGTAATAATAATAAATCCATTATGTATACTGGTACATAAAGGATTGTAAGCTGGAAGGAGCCAGAATCCCTGAGGACTTTGTAGAGTACAGCCACCATATAATCCATAGACTGTCTTTTTTGAGACATCTATGTGAAAGAAAAATAAAATACTACCCTGTTTAAGCCATTATTTTCTCAGGTCTCTGTTACTTGCTGTTCTACCTATATCCTAACACAAAGACGAATACAATGGTGTTGGCTTATAGTCTTTATGGACTATTTTGCCCTATTTTTGCAGATCATTTCTCCAGATTCTTAAGGAAACTCTTGATATTACATTATAGTCAGGGTGCTTGCAGCTTGAGAGTGCCAGAATAGGGTGCTCCATCATGTAAGTTTCCCAGATTTCTGGATATGGACATGAGTCAAGAGAAGTGAGACAAACCCCTTAGAAGGCAACTGGGACCCTTTGTTCCACAAGCCCCATTGACATTAGAGTTACAAACTCTATATTCAGCATCTCTGGGTTCACATTATCACTTCCTTGAAAAGTTTATGAAAAAGGAGTTGCCAAGAGTAACCAGAATCAGGCACATGGGAAAATGAAAAAGTGTGAATGAAAGTCTGTGCTCAGCCTGAAGTATGGATTCTGCATTACCCCAAAATTGCCAAAATGTGGAGATGAGAACTCCATGCTGTAGACAGTGCCAAAGCAAATAGACTAACATTATATTATGTTGAGGAAAGTTGTGAGAAATGCCAGCTTTGGGGTTATGAGCTGTTTCCATGAATTAAAAAAAAACTGAGTCATTGTCTTTCATACTACACATGCCCTTGTATTGAGTAGCCAGTCTTGAGTTTTTAACCCTTTTTACTAATATCTGAAATTAATGAGAAGTGTCTTTTCTTTTAGACTAGTAAGAAATAATATAATCCATCATATTTCAAAAAGTTCATCTGATGAATAAGGTAAGAAATGGCCAAAAAATTACACTAACTTTTAAAAATCTTTTTGGAAAAATCATTAAACTAAACCAAGAATTAGTTAGGAAAGACCTTTAAGTTAGAAATGGAACAACTCTAAAAGATAGAAAAAGTTTAATCTGACAGCAGCTCATTATTTGATGAAAGAGAAACTCTGAAAACAATGATTTGATTTACATATGTTCTTCCATTTGGATCTATTATAAATATTTGTTCTAGGACAATTTTAGGGTTCTTCTGGAGAGCTCCAGCAGTATCAGAAACCACCTAGGAATTGTTGTGTTTCTTCAGATTTCTTTGGATTCAACTAAACCTCAATTCTCCCATCCATCGCCTTAGGACTGTTGCAAGAAACAGAGAACAATTCAAACTAATGTAAGCAAAAATTCTTAAAAATGTGAAGGTGGATTTTTTATTCCAAGGGCCCTGTGGGATCTCATAGCACTGAATCCAAAGGTGGAAAGCAATCAGTTCTCAGGAAGAGACTGAGAGCAGGAACTAGAGAATGTCCTCAGCAACTCTCCTTCGCGCCTCTGTTTTCTTCTGTTCACCTTGTTTTACTCACAGATACCAACAGGCCTCTCTCCTTAGCCCCCTGGGCAAGTGGGATAAGATGACCCTGAGGCAGGAGATAGATGGGCTCCAGGTTAGGCATTTACAACTGGCCTCCTGTTTACATTCCTTGGGGGCGGGAAAAAGGGGGGCTTCAGGCCAGACACTTACAACTAGCCTCCCGTTTGCATTTCCTGAGACAGAAGCTAGGTGGGCTCCAGGTTAGGCATTTACAATCAGCCTCCTGTTGTCTCCTGAGGACACTTTAAGATAATAGTCCTGACAGGGACAGAGAGGGGCTAAACCCTGTTGGAGTAAAGATCAGGAGGTCATAGATTTCCCATCCCTGGGGCAAGGGAGACACTGCACATGTGCAGAAAGGCCCCTTGTGCTCCAAAAGGAGGGGCACCACCCCAGGATAGGTGATGCCATGGCCCCCCATAGGCCTCTGGGCTGGAATCCATCTTGGAAAAAAGTTGTGCACGCATGGTGGGGAGGGTCCTAGGGCAGGTCAGGTGTGGAAAAAGAAACCAGATAATTGGTCAAGAGTAAACCCGGAAGAACCGCCCTGTATAGATGACTTAACCGTCTCTTTGCTGTGCTCCTCCCCATTAGGGAGGACGCCCACATCTTTGTCTCTGGTGTGCATCTCTGCCTTGTTTCTGTCTTAACTAAAACAGTTTCTCTGTGTGCTCGCCCACTTGTTGTGCTGTGTCTCTAATAATAAACTTTGTGCCTGTTTTTACAGTTTTTACCTCCTTGAGAAATACATTATTCAATGGGGGCAAGGGCCAGGGGAATTTTGCTTCTAGCCTCTAGCTCCTGGTGGACTGGCTGCTAGGATTCCTGGTTTTCATCCAGGCTACCCAGGTTCAATTCCTGGGCAGGGAACTAAGATCTCGCTTCACACTATTGCCCACTGCTGTCTCTCCGAGGTCAACCCCATCAAAGTTTCCACATTTTAAGTTACAGGTCCATTTTTTATGTTATTAGAAGAAGAAGGTTTTGCCTTGTGTTCAAGATTCAGGAATGAATTTGGAATTTTTCATTGTGATACTATTAAAATAAAGATAAATTAAGTGTCTACATGATTATATAGAGTGCAGTATTAAGAATAGCTTAGTAAATTTACTTGTGAATATTATATACCAACCAAAACAATTTAAAAAAATGTTTTGTACTATTATGAGTTACATGGTAATCTAAAAGATGTTCCAAGCATTTGAAATAGCTAAACTACAAAGGATCCTTAATGTCTATAAATAGAGAGGAAAAGATTAAATCTATTGGCAATAGAAGAAGTTTTATCCTCTGTAAGTGAACAGTAATTTTGCGTTAAAAATCTGGGGAAATGTATTCGCGTGGAATCTTTTTTTCTTTAACCTTTGTCTTGATGGAAAGCAATAAATTTCTAAACAGATATTCAGCATTTTTAAAGGAGGAACTTCTACGTCTGATCTTATTTTTCCAGGAGTTAAAAAAGGAACTTAGACTTTAAGAAGTTGCACAAAATGCTGGTAACAGGGATTGCCTCTGGGGGAAAGGGGAGACTTACTTTCACCTGGATACCTTTGTATATGGCTTTGTTTTACTATACATCACTTTAAAATTTCTTTAAATAGTCCCATCTCTAATAAAGGGAAATGTCATAATAATTCTGAACTGGACCCTTTTACTATAAAGGACATTATTGGGACGACAGCAGAACTTGAATGGCCTAAGGATTAATTGGTAGTGATGTATCAATGTTAATTTCCTACTTTTGATGGCTGAATTTTGGTTATTTAAGAGAATGTCTTTGTTTAGGTGATGAGGCATCATGTTGGGAGCTTGCTCTCACATGATTGAGGGGCCAACAAATATCTTTGTACTGTCTTGCAAATTTTCTGTAAGTTTGAGATTGTTTCAAATAAAGAATTTTTTTAATTATTTTTTTTAAAGTGTAAGTTCTGGGGCTCCCCTGGTGGCGCAGTGGTTGAGAGTCCGCCTGCTGATGCAGGGGACATGGGTTCGTGCCCCAGTCTGGGAGGATCCCACATGCCGCGGAGCGGCTGGGCCCGTGAGTCATGGCCGCTGGGCCTGCGCGTCCGGAGCCAACGGGAGAAGCCGCAACAGTGAGAAGCCCGCGTACCGCCAAAAAAAAAAAAAAAAAAAAAAAGTGTAAGTTCTAAATTTCCAGAGAGACAACGTGATTGTGTTCCCAGTTTGTGTTCCCTGCTCACCCATCAGCTATGGTCAACAAGATCCAGTTTCTAAAACAGAAATTGGGGAACTGCTCCAGTGGACGTCTGCTGCACCAGCGATACCTGGGTCACTAGTTTTGTACTGTTGGAATTTTTGGTAACCCATCAGTATTTCTTAATTAATACTGTTAATTAACACTGTTAGTTCTCTGTCTCTTTTCTTTTTGGGGAAGTGGGGAGGGGTGGGGACTGTACATGTGAAATACAACAAGAATCCAAGACTAGCTTCAAAGAAGTATCCAATGTGAAACTCCAGGCTGTAGACACAGTGTAATGACTGCTGCTCTCCTGGTGAAAATCCCATTCCAATGACTGCAGTGTTTCACCATAATTTTTTTGTTTGTTTATTTTTACTAAAATATAGTTGATTTACAATGTTGTGTTGGTTTCAGGTGTACAGCAAAGTGATATATATATATATGAATATGTATATATATATTCTTTTTTTTACCTTCTCTTCCATTATAGGTTACTAAAGGATATTGCGTATAGTTTCCTGTGCTATACAGTAGGTCCGTGTTGGCTATCTATTTTGTATATAGTAACGTGTATCTGTTAATCCCAAATTCCTAATTTATCCCTCCCCCCCAACTCTTTGGTAACCATAAGTTTGTTTTCTATGTCTGTGAGCCTATTTCTGTTTTGTAAATAAGTTCATTTGTATCATTTTTTTAGATTCCACTTATAAGCGATATCGTATGATATTTGTCTTTCTCGGTCTGGCTTACTTCACTTAGTATGGTCATCTCTAGGTCCATCCATGTTGCTGAAAATGGCATTATTTCATTCTTTTTTTATGGCTGAGTAATATTCCATTGTGTATATGTACCACAGCTTCTTTATCTATTCCTCTATCAGTGGACATTTAGTTTGCTTCCATGTCTTGGCTACTATAAATAGTGCTGCTATGAACATTGGACACCATGATGTTTTATCAGATTCTCTGCCCTGGACAAGAACTAGCCTTGAGAGTAGATAGGTTTTTTTTATTTTATTTTTTGTGTCCAATATATATATATATTTTTAATTTATTTTTTATTTATTTGGATTGTTTTTGAGTATTACAAAAATGAGAAAGTCATCAGTGTTTCTTCATTAATTCATAGCACTTAGGTGACCATGGGTTGCACTTTCCTCTGCTACCACGTCCCCACTTAAGTTTTCTTTAAGGTGTTCCTTTTCACCTCCCTAGGAGGGCCAGACACTCCTGCACAGCAGGGATTTTCCTGCTCTTGGCTTTTAAAGGAAACTTTTCAGGAAATCAAAATCTTCACTTGCCATGTTTCATCACTACTAAAATATGTTTAAAATTATCTGATATAATCAGGTATGACCATTAAAAACTACACGCACAAAAAAATGTCTTTACTAGGTGGAAAGATCTAAATACCTTCTGAAGTGCTTCCTTCCTGCGACTTAACTGCAGAAAATTTTCAGGCAGTTTCTAGCATTTATATATATTCTCTTCACTTTCAGAGCGATGGGAAATGAAGTATAAGTAGTGGGTACTTTTGTACCATCCTCAGAACCAAGTCTTTATCGTCCACAGGCCACAGGTCCTGGTCACCCTATTTCTGGCCCTCCATCTCTGGGGCACGTGGCAATGAAATTTCCCGTGCCTTTTGAAGTTATATGTGGCCATAGGACTTGCTTTGGTTAGTGAAGTGTAAGCAGAAGAGAGAACCAATATAGAACCCACTACCTTATCTTCACCCTTCCCAGGGTCATTCTAAGAACCAGATAAACAGCCAACCCATGTGGTTCATGTAAAAAAGAAACCTTATTTTAAGCCGCTCAGCTGGGGGTTATTTGTTTTGCAGCATGACCTCGCCCATCCTGTTGGATGGAGGTGCCTCATTGCCCCAACCTCGACCCTTTGGGACTCAGTACCCTTCCTCATCCCGGTCTTTTATATGTATCTACAAGGAAGGTCTCTCCCTCCCCTGAGAACTTGATTAATGTTTTTGGTTTTTTGGGGGGGCATCACCTATTTAATTTATTTTTAATTTTTATTGGAGTATAGTTGATTTACAATGTTGTGTTGGTTTCAGGTATACAGCAAAGTGAATCTGTTATCCATATACGTATAGCAACTCTTTTTTTGATTCTTTTCCCATATAGGCCATTACAGAGTATTGAGTAGAGTTCCCTGTGTATACAAGGTCATTATTAGTTATCTATTTTATATATAGTAGTGTGTGTCAATCCCAATCTCCCAGTTTATCCTTCCCTGCCCCGAGAACTTGATTGTTAAAAGTTATCCATTATTTATTATTATTGTTTATATTAATTCATTTTTCTTATACTGGCCTACTTGTAAGTTATCTACTGCTGTCACATCAGATTATATCCTTCCTGTTGGGACAACCTTGCATGTGACTTGGAGTGAGGGGCTACGTTACACTGCGGTGGGCGGATGTTGGGATGTGCTCTCAGTGCTGCCTCATTGCAGTACAATATCCAAAGGTTTGGAAAAATAGGACTCTGACCAGACCAGCAGTTAGCTTTAGGATCCATGACAGATAATGGGGGTGCCCACCGAGATGAGTTTATAGGAACCAGTGTGGTGGTTAAGGGTGGAGAATTTAGAGTCAGGAAATCTGGTTTCAAATCCCAGCTCTGCCACTTACTACTAACAAGTGATTTAGGGCCAGTGATTTACCCTCTTCGGGCCTGATTTTTCACCTTCAATATAATGTTACTCACAGTGCCTTGCTTTTAAGGATTAAATGAAATAATGTTCGAAAAGCCCCTTGAATATTGTCTGACACACAGTGATTGTTCAGGAAGTCTTAGCTGTTATTCATCTTATTATTACTGTCACATTCCAGAAAATAATCCCTCCTCCCCCCTCCCCCACCCCAGCTCATTCCATTTTGACATAAAATGGGTAAATCTTTTCTTGGAGTTGCCCTTGATTGGGAGCATGATTTTGCCATTGGTCAAAACCAGTGCCTCTGGAGGTAATTTTATGAATCCAAATGTGAAACTGCTGGTCGAACTCATTTAAGATCTTAACTTAGTATTGTTGGATGGTACAAGATAAAAAAAAAAGAAGCTTTACAGGAATCCCCTGGCGGCCCGGTGGTTAGGACTTGGCGCTCTCACTGCCGGGGTCGGGGAACTAAGATCCTGGAAGACGCAGAGCTCAGCCAAATTAAAAAAAAAAAGAAGCAGCAGCAGCTTTACATTTTAGATCTAGAAGCTAGTAATATGGACTAAATAATGGCCAAGGGCTCTACCACTGTAGAAAGACATATTTTGGAAGTGTATCAGAAGTAGCTCTCCCTAGCTCCTTGATATCCGTAATTTGGCTGGTAAGATTTGGGAGCTAGAAAGACAGATTGCCAGGGCTGGAAGGTCTTTTCACTTATTGTGATTGGCTGTTCTGAGACCTTGCCTTTCCTCTTTGACCGCCTGGAGAGAAGCTCTCCTGACCTTCTCCTATCTTCAGATGATGCTGATTCCCTCCATTTCATCTTTGGGCAAAGCCAGAGGTCATGTGTGTCTGGAGAGAAGCTCTCCTGGCCTTCTCCTATCTTCAGAGGATGCTGATTCCCTCCATTTCATCTTTGGGCAAAGCCAGAGGTCATTTCTGGTTCAGTTAGGGTTCCTGGGTTACAAGCATATGAAGAGATTTATTGGCAGAATAATGCATAGCTCGTGGATTCAAAGGAAGAGCTAAACTTTCCAAATGATAGGACCCAGGTGCCTCTAGGAATCTCAGTCAGTAGTAGCTTGAGAAACTTCTCCCAAGGATGACGCTGCTAGTTGTCTCAGAAACAACTGTCTTACATCTTGGCAACTCTAATCAAGGAGCAATTTTCTGGAACAGAAAATGTGATTGGTCCAGCTTGGGTCAGGTGAGTCTGTCTATCCCACTCTCTTGGACCCTACCCCTCATTCACTGGGGCCAAGGGCAGGTGGGTGAAGTTTGGATCTATTTCTAGCAGGAGAAGGCAGAGGGGCTGAGCAAACCAACCTGAAAGAACCTGAAAGAAAGGAGTCCCTTCCTTTCTTTCTTCCTTCTTTCCTCCCTCCCTCTTTCTTTTCTTTTCTTTTCTTTTTTCTTCTTTCTCTCTCTCTTTCTCTCCCTCTCTCTCTCCCTCTCTCTCTCCCTCTCTCTCTCTCTTTCTTCTTCCTTCCTTCCTTCCAAGCAAAAAAGCATGGGTCATTAGAAAAACAAGATGAAAAACAAGACTATGATGTTCTTCTTTGTTGTTTTTGATTAAATCTCACCAGCACTACGTTGTGTCTGGAGTCACTGATGCAGCTCAGGGAAGCAGTGTGACCAGAGGGGGTTGGAAAAGCAGAGACTACCTGAAAACATTCCCAAACTCCAGAGAAATATTTTTTGTACTTAAATATAATTTAATGTGATTTTAGTATATTTAAAAACATTGTTCTGGGAAGGGTTCATAAGCTTCACAACATTGCCAGGAGGCCACAACAGAAAAAAAGGTCCAGAACACCTTGATCGGGCATGTTGCAGAGGCATCTCCACCAGCTTCCAGGATCCACATGGTGTGCAGGGTCTACAGCAGCCCCCCGCTCTTGCCCTAAGCCCAGGCCCATTGCTGAATGTGTAAGTCAGACACGCAGGATTATAAGATTACAGGTCAAAACCACAAGAGGCTTTGATTTTTAAAATAACTGAAAGAGATGAGACAGAGATGAACAGCTCCACATGATTTCTATCACTCTCGCCTTCTGAAATTAAACACATTGTTTCCAATTAATTGTGACAGCTGGCTTTTGTCTTCCCTTTATACATTTGGGGATTACAAAAATAACCTCACTCAGCAACACTGACACACATTTTTAATAACCAAGGTGGCTGAAGGACAAAATGCCTGGCTGTGTGATGTCCCTTTGGTGTGTGACGTCCCTTTGGTGTGTGACTTGGAAGTCCATCCCGGGATTTCACCCTTTTTCCCTGTGTCTTTGGCAAGGAGGGAAGAATGGACAGGGTAGAAAGGAAGGAAGATGAGAAACGAACAGCTTATCAGCTGTTGGCATTGATGACATTGACCTTTTTTTTTTTTAACATCTTTATTGGAGTATAATTGCTTTACAATGGTGTGTTAGTTTCTGCTTTATAACAAAGTGAATCAGTTATACATATACATATGTTCCCATATCTCTTCCCTCTTGCATCTCCCTCCCTCCCACCCTCCCTATCTCACCTCTCCAGGCGGTCACAAAGCACTGAGCTGATCTCCCTGTGCTATGCGGCTGCTTCCAACTAGCTATCTATGTTACGTTTGGTAGTGTATATATGTCCATGCCACTCTCTCACTTTGTCACAGTTTACCCTTCCCCCCACATCCTCAAGTCCATTTTCTAGTAGGTCTGTGTCTTTATTCCCATCTTGCCCCTAGGTTCTTCCTGACCTTTTTTTTTTTTCTTAGATTCCATATATATGTTAGCATACGGTATTTGGTTTTCTCTTTCTGACTTACTTCACTCTGTATGACAGACTCTAGGTCCATCCACCTCACTACAAATAACTCAATTTCATTTCTTTTTATGGCTGAGTAAGGTTCCATTGTATATATGTGCCACATCTTCTTTATCCATTCATCTGTTGATGGACACTTAGCTTGCTTCCGTGTCCTGGCTATTGTAAATAGAGCTGCAATAAACATTTTGGTACATGACTCTTTTTGAATTATGGTTTTCTCAGGGTATATGCCCAGTAGTGGAATTGCTGGGTTGTATGGTAGTTCTATTTTTAGTTTTTTAAGGAACCTCCATACTGTTCTCCATAGGTGAGCATAGAGTCAGAAGCAGATTTGCCAGGCACCTTTTGTGTCACCAAGGCCCAGCAGGAAACTATTCATCTTAGATGGTTCAGATGAGGAGGCCTCACCAGGGAACAATCAAGGGGCAGGAAAGCACTCAGAGCAAAGCAACAGTGGGGAGCTGTGACCTGCCATTTTCTGTAGTGTTGCGGGGAGGAAACGGAGTTACAGGAGCTCAGGACAGAGGAAGCCATGCAGCAGGGACTTGTCCCTGGTGAACTGCTGGTGTGGAGACAAGCCTGCTCCTAACATTCGTGGAACCCAGGCCGTTACAGACAGGTTAATGTTCAACAACCAGCTACCCAGGAAAAAAAAAATAGCTCTGATTTGTAGTGTTCGCTGATTTACCTGCTGTAAATACACCCACTATGACGATTTCAAGCTACCAAGCTGATGTCAGAGAACATGGAATTGGGAAGAGATGCCTACAGTTGGTTACAGATCCGTGTGAGCTGCTCCAGCGCACCACTGGGCTGGGGAGAGTGCCCTGGGGCCCACATGCCATACGCCTGAATATTTAAAAGTTACAAAGCAAGATTACACACTATTTGTGTTCTGCCCTCCAACTTTGATAGTCATAGTAAATATCCATAGTAAAGATCCATATTAAATTGATCCTAGTGCACCATTGAGATGTCGTGTATTAGCTAGGGTTCTCCAGAACCAATAAGATGTGCATATATAATAGAGAAATATATTTTAGGGAATTAGTTCATATGACTGTGGAGGTTGGCAAGCCCACAGTCTGCAGGGCAGGTCATCAGGCTGGAGCCCAGGGAAGAGGCGAAGTTGTGACTCAAGCCTGAAGGCCGTCTGCTGGCAGAATTACCCCCTTGCTCGGGGGAGTCAGCCTTTTGTTCTATTCAGACCTTCCACTGCTTGGATGAGGCCCACCTACATTATGGGGGGGTCATGTGCTTTACTCAAAGTCCAGCCATTTAAATGTTAGCCTCATCCAAAACACCTTCACAGAAACATCCGGAACAGTGGTTGACCAAGTATCTGGAAACCGTGACCCAGCCAAGTGGACACAGAAAATTAACCATCACATGGCTCCTTAAGATGGGGGCACTCGTTCTGGGAGGATGAGGTGCTGACAGCTCACAGCTGAGCCCCTCTCCGGGCACTGCCCTCAGCTGAAAGGGGCTGCCCTGTCCAAAATCATACCACACCCTCCGCACCCAGGGCGTGTGGAGGTATAAACGCCAGGCCCCTTTGCCTCGGGTTGGGACAAGACTAAAGGGCCAGCCCTGATACTGAGCTCCCCGTCGGGCCAGGTGAGGTGTCATCTGTGACCGCGTCCAGTTCAATTTCTCTTTCTGCCCAATCCTATCTCCCCTGCAGCTGTCCCCCGAGTCCCCGCCAGTAAACTTCCTGCACGCAAATCTCCACTTCAGAGTCTAACACAGGCTGCTTCCTCTAACTCAGGGGTCAGCACGTTACAGCCTGCAGGCCAAATCCAGCCCACTGCCTTCTTTTGTAAGTGTTATTGGAATACAGCTCTGTCCGCTCATTCATGTGTTATCTATGGCTGCTTTACACTGCACTCGGTGAGAGCTGCAACAGGACCTGTCTGGCCGACAATGCCTAAAATATTCACTATCTGGCTCTTAACAAAAAAGTTTACAGCTTGCCCCCAAACAGCAAATATACCTTTATAACCACAAAATGAAAAACACGTGTAAACCTGTTGTTTTCATATAACTGAAAGTCAACAAAGTATTAAAGACAATTAAATTTAATTATGATTCCATATGACTGGTCTTGTGTTATGGCCAGAAAGGTTTGGATGAGTAATAAAATAAAGATATAATCAATTCATAAAGTATTCCCTATATATATTCCATAAAATTAATTTCTATCTTAATTTCAGCAAACTCACTATGTTTTATTATCTAGATGTTACATAATTTATATTTTGTTGATAGTAAAGATTAAAGGATTAAAGCTAAAATACAATTGTACTTAACATTTCAAAAATTTTTCATATAACTTGCAAAGCAAATGTAAAAAGTAAAAATTTTTAATTATTTTGTCATATTTTGCTTCAAAAACGTTTTGTTCTAGAACCTTCAAAATGTGTCACATTTCAAAAACTAAATGAATTATTAATTACTTTCAAAATTAAAGAAAAACCATATAAAGGTCAAATTCATATTTAACGTTTTTAAGTTTAATAGAACCTTTAAAAATATTTTTATAACACAAGCCTAGTAGCAGTTTTAACATTTGACTTTCATCCAGTTGCCAAATGTAGAGAATCAGTATCATGCCTCACTCAGGTGACATCTAGGCTGTATATACACAACATGAAATGTTCCTTGGCCACCAGGTGAAGGTGTTGTAAATACCATCCTACATATACAGAGAATGAATTGGAACACCCAAAGAGAAGCAAGAAAATACATACTGAGCACTACCAGAAAACAATACTTCATTATTCAAAAACCTATTGCACTTCTAGGAGGAGAAGAATTTAGCAAGTTAATTAATGTTTTTTTTTTTAATCTAAGGGCTCTGCCATCAAATTCTCCTGCACTTTAAGCATTGTCTGCACCGATAGTAGTGCTCTCTCCAAAGAAACAGAGGTGCCCATGTGTCTATTAATTTTTTTTTTTTTTTTTTTTGGCTTGTTTCTATGACCTGTGTTGCTCTATAAAGTATCAGGCCCCTGGGTCTGGGACTCGCCACTATTCCCTGGGTCTAAGGGCAGTACTACCAGTGGCTTCCATTGGCAAAACCCAACCAGAAGCAGCTACAAAGAGCTCCGGTCAGCAAAGGCCAGATTGCCAGGCACAGAATAGGGCAGGGAAGGGTGAAGAATCAATGGAGTGGGGGTGGGGTGGTGTGGACGAGCACAGAACATCCTACAGCTATTTACCCTGTAGAGCTAGTCTGTGGGCCAGTGGAAATTGTCATATATGTCACCTCTGGAACGTGTGCTAAAGGTCATTGACCGGATCCTATTTCATGCTTCCATAGTAACCCACCTCTCAACACAAGAGAGTTGAGCATTTAGATTATGTGTCACTTCAACTCATGCCCAAACAAGACCTAGACTTCTATTCATAGCAGAGTTAACACAAAAGGAATCCAAAGCCCTCACCCAGGTGCAGGGTTGTATGGTTTTTATTATTCTTTCTTTTACTATATAATAAAATCATAAATCGCAACTTTGGGGATATGAAGATAAACACATTTTTACGGCCACAGAGTATGTTGATTTAAGAAACAGTAGTGACCTGGTTCAATCTTGTGGATTTGCCAAATCGGTCTGAGAATTTCTGAGGTCTTTCCAGAAGAGTGCCTTACCCAACTGGAAGTATTTTCTCTACCTTATATATGTGGAGGGCAGGGAAAAGATACTTCACTATCAAACAAGCATTCTTTTCTACTCAAATGGTGTTCATTCCCTGAAGGGGAAAAGAAAATTAATATTTATGAAATGTCTACCAAGTGGTTCATGAGAATTTACTTCTATTGAGTGTCCACCAAGTAAGTTAATATTTATTATGTCTAAAAAAGCATCTCCGGGGAGAGAGAAATAAAGTCAATCAGCCAGGGTGGAGGATCATCATATACTCAGCCCAAAGCCACTGTTTGGGTTGATTGGCAACATCGTGCTTAACAAGCAATTGGAGAGAGTTGGGCATCAAAGAGAAATGAGATGGAACAGAATAGGCAGGAAGTTACAGCCATGAGCCACTATGAAACTCTGCGGACAAAGTGGCTGCCAAGTTATCTTTCCTGTAGTTGAGACCCTCAAGGTTCCCTGGCATCCTTACATAACTTCATCTCTTTTTAAATATATATATATATATATTTATTTAGTTATTTAGTTAGTTAGTTAGTTAGTTGCACTGGGTCTTAGTTGTGGCAGGTGGCTCCTTAGTTGTGGCTCTCTGGCTCCTTTGTTGTGGCATACAAACTCTTAGTTGCAGCAGGCATGTGAGATCTAGTTCCCTGACCAGGGATCGAACCCAGGCCCCCTGCATCGGGAGCACAGAGTCTTAACCACTGCGCCACCAGGAAAGTCCCCATAACTCCATCTTTGCTTGAGTTAGCTCGGGGAGATTTCTCTTCCTTCCTACTTGTTGTTTTCTGAGACGGTCAAGTGGTGTCAGTTCTTAACAACTTTGTTGATAATTTTACCCATGACATGTGGGTTTATTGAAAACACCCCATTTTCACACACACACACACAAAAAAATGTGTAAGTCATTCTAGGAACAGATAAAACTTTGCCTTTAACAGAATTCTCAGTCACTTTCCTTGGATTCTGTACAATGAATCTAATTTCCTATAGTTTTTCAGATGCAAAAATAATAGTGAATAAAGCTGAAAAGTTAATTTAAATACCTACCTGTTTCCACTTTAGGGCTATTACAAATAGTACTGCTATAAACACTCTTGGTAACTCTATGGTGGACATGCACAACGGTTTCTGCTCGGTACATACCAAGAGGGGATATGCTGGGTCCCTAGAGATACATGCTTTTAGTTACATCCCTCCGAGCAATGGAAAGTGATGAAAGCAGCCCCAATAATGGACAGAGGACAAGTGGTTTCACAAGCCTTGCCAGACTCTTGAGAGAAGCTACCTGAGGATAGGATTTAGGTTGATGCAGAAAAGATAAAACTTTTTCATTTTTAAATTGTGAAACTTCACCAGGAGAAGAGATTCAGGAATCTCAGAACTGAGCTCTGCCTGGAACAACCTAAGCCTCACTTCATTTCACTGTACATCATAACATCCAAATTCACCATCAGTAGGTCCCATTATATTTACTTTTTCTGCTTGGAAAATTTAGAGCTGGGTGTTTGGCTCTCAAAGTCTCTTTCATTGTTTGCTTTAGCATTAGACTTTGCTCTGTAGAGCAGAAACTATTTTTCATAATTTATACCTTTCCTGAGCTTTTTGGGTCAAAGATCATAAGCTGGGAGTTGGCAACACAGAACTAGAAATACCATCTCCATTAGGGTTGCTGTGGGGTTCTGGAGACTGTGCTTACCGTTGGGCTGTATTTCTGTACTGGGTTCTATTTCAACATGCAAGGGTGCATTAGGCAGGATAAGCTGTTCACTGAACATCTCTGGAGGCACCGACATTTTTTCCGTCTGAATACTTTTCCTTCTGTATAGTATTCATTCTTCCCTAAAAGACATCAAACAGCTGCCCAAGAGAGCACAGGCCACTGATTTTTTAATAACTCTGAAAAACAAGTAGAGTAAGCATTTTTCTTCCCATTTCACCACAGGGGAAACCTGAGACTCAGAGAACTTATGTAAGTTTCCCCAGATCACACAAATAGTTCATGGCAGAAGTGGGATTAGAAGTTAGGACACCTCTCTCTTTGTACTAAACCACTGTGAAATGCCCCCAAACAGCATTCAGGCATTCTGGGTCCAGATTATCTCACCAAGCTACATCACTAGGCATGATCGTTTTGCCTAAATCAGCCATATTATTTCACAATATTCATTAAGGTCTAACCATGGGCAAGGTACTGAGACCCATTTTAATAACTGCTCAAGGTGAGCCAAACCATCATCAAACTGTCATGTTCATAGACACAGTGATATCCGATCCCTCCCACAGGTCAGCTTCATTAGCTTCTCATGGGTGATAGTTATCTGTCTGGGTATGTTGGAGTCCTATTTAATAAAACAGCAAAATTTCTCCTGAAAGCGTTTTTAGAAAAATGTTCCTTGAAAATCCTTAAGGAAAGTTACCTTTGAAAATCCTCCAGAAACACGCCACATTGGAGACTGACCTACCCAATAAGTGCTGCTCTGTCAGTTCTTTCTCTAGCCATTCTGTTCCTTTTGTTGAGTACGGGTTACAGCAGTGGCTGGCGTAGGGCCATCTTAATGAAATGCATACTAGAATCATATTATGCTTGGTGAGAGGTTCACACCTTGGGAGGCTGAGGGAAGAGTTTTCATTCTGGCATGTCCAGTAGAGAGTGGATTTGTGGGCAGAGCCATACAAGCTCTGTTACTGTCCTCTTGTATAAGCTAAATGTCCATGTGATGCAGCCCCTCTGTGTTCAACCTCTCCCTGAAGCTTAGGCCATTCTTTTCCTCTCATTCCTCTTTCCAAGAGGATGCCTTAGTTAACGTTTTTTGGCTATAAGTAGCAGAAGCCAATGTATATAGATTAAAAAGGAGGAATTATAAAGATGTAGAGGTGTCTGGTCAAACAGGAAGATGAACGTGATGAACATTAATTGGTTCCTTTCCCACTTCCCTCTTGCCCACTTGCCTATAGTGCCAGGTTTCTACTTAGGGATCTGTGTGAGTCTGGGGACACTGACCTCAGCTCAGTCTCTAGGGGTGGGACACATGACGTAGACTCATCCAATCAACATAGTCCATCCTACTCCCCACCCCACTTGCCACGATGACTGATGCAAAGATGGGCATGTGACCTATGTCTGTCCAGTCAGCAAGACTCAGGGGAATTGAGTGGGAATTCTGGATCTCTTTCCTTTTGGATGAAAGAAAGAAAGCATACAGCTCTGAGGACTTGCGGTGACTGTCTTGATCTTGTCATAGAGAAGAGATGCAAAAAAGCCAGGTCCTTGGGGATACCATTGATCCACTTTATCAAGCCCTACCTGAAACATGTCTCTGTCTATTCAGTCATATAAACCAAGAACATCTCTTTCTCTCTCCCCTCCCTTTCTTTCTCTTACTCTCTTTAACTCCCTCTCTCTCCCTCACCTCCTCTTGCCCTGCTCCTCCCCCTCTTTTTTGTCCTCTCCTCTTCTTTTATTCTTTTTTTTTTCGGTACGCGGGCCTCTCACTGTTGTGGCCTCTCCCGTTGCAGAGCACAGGCTCCGGACGCGCAGGCTCAGCGGCCACGGCTCACGGGCGGAGCCGCTCCGCAGCATGTGGGATCTTCCCGGACCGGGGCACGAACCCGTGTCCCCTACATCGGCAGGCAGACTCTCAACCACTGCGCCACCAGGGAAGCCCCTCCTTTGATTCTTTAGACCATGTTCACCAACCATATAGCCAAACATGGTTCCCCCAAATGACTGATGGTTCCTAAATTCACCTCAGTTCAAGTAAACAAGTCAGATTGAATTAGACTATCTTCTACCAAGGTCACATTTCTGGGGGTCAGGTATTTGATTGGCTCAATCCATAGCAGCCCCGAGGGGAAGAACAAGAGAGTAAATAGACTTAAGAGGCAGAAGGAGATAACAAACTCCACTGTTTGATCCCCCATGTCAGTTACACGGAGGGAACCTGGACAGAGCTCACACCAAATGTGTATCCTAATAAGCCAGGTGAGTCAAGAACCCCAAGATTAAAATGAGCTGAAGGTGATGAAATCTCTTTTTAAGTGGAAGATAGGCTGTCAGGAGATAAAGTCTCCAATTACTTGGCTTTTCTTCCACAGAAGTCAGATGCAACCATGTTCTTTTGAAGAAGTGTATGTGGTGAAGATTTCATCAAGTAAACCAAAGGCAATTCCTAGAAGCCTTTTGAAAAGAAAATCTGAAATTCCTATGACCACAAGAGCTGAAAGATGGATGGCAGGAAGCAAATGCTGAGAGAGGAGATGAAGAGCAGCATCTGTGTTTGGGGACTTCTGTTCAGATGAATTGCTAGAAATGATTACCCATTGATTTAGGAAAGATCTAGTTTTTAAAGTTTTAAGTCTTTCACAAACAAAGTGCTATGAGTTTCTTTAAATCTGGCACATGCAAAAAGCTTCTGCTCAAGCCTCTGTGTTATGATTATCCAGTTGTGGTGGCAGACACAGCTCTCTGCTCAGCTGAGCTCATTCTTCTAGTTCAGAAATATTTCAGATTCTTATTTATTTCAAGTTTCTTGGGGACAGGAGAGCTTTGAGCTTCAGAAAATCTCACTTGGCTTTGTTTCAAGAAGGTATTCTTAATGAACAGATGTTTTTCCCCCATGGATCCAAAAGACGGCATTTTGAAAGATATTTGAAAGTTTGTAGCAGTCAGGATTCTTTTAAGTCGACAGAAACCCAACCCAATCCAGCTCAAGCACAAAAGAGAATCTACTCATGGATCCGAGAAGTCTAAGTGTGGGTATGCTTCAGACATGCACTTATATTTTAATGTCTCTCAATAAACATTAACAAACATCAAGAGTTTAGGTGTTCTAATACATATACACCCGTGTTCATAACAGCACTATTCAATTGCCAAAAGATGGAAAGAGCCCAAAGATTTCTCAACAGATGAATGGATAAACAAATTGTCATATACCTATACAATGGAATATTATTTAGCCATAAAAAATGAATGAAGTACTGATACAAGCCACAGCATGGATGAAACTCAAAACCATTATGCTAAATGAAATTAGCCAGGACTTCCCTGGTGGCACAGTGGTTAAGAATCTGCCTGTCGATGCAGGGGACACGGGTTCGAGCCCTGGTCCGGGAAGATCCCACATGCCACGGAGCAACTAAGCCCGTGCGCTACAACTACTGAGCTTGCGCTCTAGAGCCCGCGAGCCACAACTACTGAGCCCACATGCCGCAACTACTGAAGCCCGTGTGCCTAGAGCCCGTGCTCCGCAACAAGAGAAGTCACAGCAATGAGAAGCCCGTGCACCACAACGAAGAGTAGCCCCAGCTCGCCGTAGCTAGAGAAAGCCTGTGCACAGCAACGAAGACCCAACGTAGCCAAAAGTAAATAAATAAATAAATTTATTAATAAATAAATGACATAAGCCAGACATAAAAGGACACACATTGAATGATTTCGTTTATATGAAATACCCACAACAGGCAAATTTATAGAGGCAGAACAAAAGATGGCCAGAGGCTGGGGGAAGGAAGAGATGGAGAGTAACTACTTAATAGTCACTGGATTTCCTTTTGGGGTGATGAAGTATCCTGAGCTAGACAGAGGTGGTGCTTGTACAACATTGTCAAAGTACAAAATGCCACTGAATTATTCACTTTACAATGGTTATTTTTATGTTGAATGAATTACACGTCAATAAAAATGAAAAGTAAAGGGAAAGAAAGCTTTTAAAACAGATTTTGGGTGTTCTGCCCTTAAAAATTAGGTTTTTAATAATTAAAAAATACTATCTACTGGGATCATACTTATAGTAGTGCTCTTATGTTAGTTTACCTCTTTTTAAAAATTTTTAGCTTTGACATAATTTTAGAGTAAGTTTGCAAGAATAGTGTAAAGAACTTCCATATACCCTTCACTCATATTCCCCAGTTGTTCAAATGTTACTGCATTTGTGAACTCAGAGACACAGAGAGTAGAGTGGTAATTACCAGGGGCTGAGGAAATGGGAAATGTTGGTCAAAGGGTACAAACTTACAGTTATAAGGTGAATAAATTCTGGGGATCTAATGTGCAGCAGGTGACTAAAGTTAGTAATTCGGTATTATATACTTGAAAGTTGCTAAGACAGTAGATCTTAAATGTCTTCACCACCACCATACACAAAAAAGGGAATTATGGGATGTGATGGAGGTGTTGGCTAAAGCTTTGGTGGTAATCATTTTGCAGCAAATAAGGGTATCAAATCAAGCCATTGTACACCTTAACTTACACAAGTCATATGGCAATCACATCTCAGTAACACTGGAAAAAAGTAAAGTAAAAAACTTAAAAGTTTTTACCACATTTGCTTATTTCCTGCCTATCTATCTATCTATCTGTCTATCATCATCATCTATCTACCTATCTGGTATGTGTGTGTGTATATGTATGTGTGTGTGTGTGTGTGTGTGTGTGTGTGTATTTATATATGTACATATATATACATTCACAGTATTATTTTATTTTTAAGGAGGCCTGCAACTCTGATATTCTATGTATAATGGTGGAAATTGGGATAGAGGTGCAAATAGGCCTGAAATCATCCATAAACTATAACCCAGAGGCAATGGCCTCTGGTTAAGTGGACCCTAGATGCTGTGGTTTTGGGTAAGAGTAGTGGAATGGGGGAAGGGTGAGAAGGTTGAGGGGAAGTTCCTGGCCATCTGAAACAACTTTGCAAGTGATGGGTCACTGCCAAGATGAGTGCTGGGGACCCCCAGCACATGAAACAGAGGACGTGACGGCACTGGGCCAGCTCCCTAAGTAGAGGAACCTGCTAATCAAGCCACCAGCCTCACCTGCCCACATTTCTGGTTCTTCTTTGGACTGTGTTCACTGTCCTCTGCTTTTGAAGATGACACCACCAGGAATGCTCTCCAGCTGGGGGAGCAAGTGTCACCGATAAGACCAGTGGGGCTCAGTGGTCTTCCCATACCAGGAACATCTGGTGATTCCTCTTTGGGGGCTGTGGTTGCCACTCACAATCTCGTGCTAGGTGCAGTCAGTTTTTAGACTTGCGGAATGGCTCATTAAGAGGCGTCTCATCTCTCATCCTTAGAGAGGCAAGAGCCTCTCTAAGCCTCAGTAAATACTTTTCCACCCAACACAGTTCTGTGGGACTCTCAGTTGTCATGTGGGAATATATTCCAGCTTCAGTCACATTAATGTGGTTTATTGATTCTATAAATGCACACATACTTTCAGCTGTTTTTAAAGCAAGACAGAGTGTGTAGAAGTTCTTTATCCTTTTATCTGCAGAATCCATTGAGGAGGACATTTTCGGAGAGTTATCTTTAAAGTACACAAAATTGTGTACAGAATAAAATGGAGAGCTTAACAACTTGTTTACTTGAGTTTAAACCACTTCAGCCAATCAAAATGCAGTAATGTCTTGGTCACAGGCACATCACCCAGAGAGATTTGAGTTTACCAGCATTGGAAAGGTGTTACTTTCTCCACTTCAGCTCTCCTAGAAGCAGACTCTGGGACGGGAATCTGAGTGCCAGTAGTCTATCTGGGATGAAATCTCAAGAGATGCAGATGGGGGTGTAGGGGAGGGAGACAGGAAAGGAAAGGAAGCAAACAAAGCACAAGTCAGTTGATAAGCAGGTTACCACTGTGGACAACTAAAGCTTAACTTAACTGGGGAACTTTTGGGGACAGCACAGAAAACTACCTTACAGGGATCCCCCAAGGGCTGAGGAAGCTGGAACATTTATATACTTGAGGGCCGCTCAGGGGCGAATGGAATGGGGCAGAGCCTGGCCTAGCTAAGAAGACTTCTGGCAAAGAGATTGAAATGTTGGTAGTTGGAATTCAGATGGGCCTATATTAGGATAGAAATGCTGGAGGGAATATAATAGTATCTGCTACTATGAGGTAGGCAGGGTTTATAGTTTTACCATCTTGCTACTTGGAAAACAAGTTTGTAAACATTTAGTGACTTTCCCAAGGTCTTGTGGTATACCAGTGTTCTTCTAACTACAAGTTCTTTCTTTTATTTATTTATTTTTGCCTGCGTTGGGTCTTCATTGCTGTGCGCGGGCTTTGTCTAGTTGTGGCGAGTGGGGGTTACTCTTTGTTGCGGTGCAGGGGCTTCTCATTGTGGTGGCTTCTCTTGTTGCGGAGCATGGGCTCTAGGCGCACGGGCTTCAGTAGTTGTGGCTCGCGAGCTCTAGAGTAGTTGTGGCGCAAGGGCTTAGTTGCTCGGAGGCATGTGGGATCTTCCCAGACCAGGGCTCAAACCCCTGTCCCCTGCATTTTGGCAGGTAGATTCTTAACCACTGCACCACCAGGGAAGCCCCTAACTACAAGTTTTTTAATTGAAAACACAACTCAAACTGGCACAAGCAAAATAGACAGTATATTGATGCATGTAACTAAAAAGCTCAGGGTTAAGTCTTCAGGTTCAGCTGGATCCAGAAATTCAAACCACGACATTAGCACCATAGCCTGGCCATTCTCTTCTGTGTATATTTATTCATTAAGTATATTAAACATTTATTTCCAGAAATTAAACCACAGAAGTGGTTGACAGGACACCTTATAAACACTGTAACTCAACTGAGAAAGTAAATTACCTGTGGACAAATTTTAAGTTAATTTAAAATAATTAAATATTAGTAAATAAATAAATAATAATAAAATAATATGAGTGTATATATGTCTACAAGTTGAGGAACCATGATAAGCTCAGAAATTCAAATGAATGTAGGCAAAAAGCAGACAATTTTGAAAAAAAAGTATCTTATTTCCTATCAAATTTCATCTGAGACCTCACAATTCTAGTGCCTACTTTGGTATTTCAGCAATGGCTTAGCTGTTCAGAGTCTCACCACGGGATTCTAAGGGGTGCCTGTGTACACGGGTGTGTGTCACATCTTCTGTCTTGGATTGTAGTTATCCCACCCCAGTGGACCCAATCAATAGCTATTTCAGGATGCTACCACCGTACAATCACTATTCATCGACCCCAGACAGGGGGTGTGGTCCTCACCCTGTCCCAAGCCAAGAATGTCAGGGCCCCCCAAATAGAGCCTTGGCTAGTAGGAGTCAGCAGGTAACTGGAGGGTGTTTCCTGCTGATGAGTCCAATGGAGAACAGCTGGACCGGCAGGTTCTGGAAAACCCTGAACAATAGAACATGCAGTCAAGTTGGGGAAAGTGGGAAGAGGTGCCAGAAGCACGTCAAGAAGTAGGGAACCCAGCAGCACAGTTGAAGCAAGAATGGGGTGAGGGAGTGTTCTGCAGGTTGGGTTCCCTGGGAATCGGGCTCTGAGATGGAGTTTAATGGGCAGAATATCTACTGGGGAGTGCCCTTGGGATCAACGCCTGAGGAAAGGAAGGGAAAGAAGCGGACATGGACAGAGGGCGAAGTCGAGCTGCAGTGTGGGGCTAATGACAGACTCAGCCAGTCCATGGGAAGCTCAGATATAGGAGCGGGTCTTCAGGGTTGTCCTGAGTCAAGCTGAGATGGCCAGGCCTTTGTGCTCCAGCAGCGATTTGTCATTGGATGGGAGCTGCCCCTGGAAGGGGGTGGCCTGGGATGAGCCAACTCCCTGCCACTGAAGAAAATCCCTGAGGCACAAATGACCCAAAAATATATCTCTGAGCTTCAGGTCTCTGCACGCCACTGCCAACTTGACATCTCTTTCCTGTCTCAAAACATGTGACAAGACAGAGCCAGGAGTGGGAACACAAAGAGCAAGATGATGATGGTGGCTGTAGAAAAGTCACAGGAGACAGAGGCCAGGGTATCAACACTTCTGTCACCCCGTCCACAGTTTTATCAGGGGCTGATTGTAATCCTAGAAATGGCTCCTTAATAAAGAGTGGGGCTTCCCTGGTGGTGCAGTGTTTGAGAGTCCGCCTGCCGATGCAGGGGACACGGGTTCGTGCCCCGGTCTGGGAAGATCCCACATGCCGCGGAGTGGCTGGGCCCGTGAGCCATGGCCGCTGGGCCTGCGCGTCCGGAGCCTGTGCTCTGCAACGGGAGAGGCCACAGCAGTGAGAGGCCCGCGTACCACAAAAATAAATAAATAAATAAATAAATAAAATAAAGAGTGGATCCCAGACCTTCAAACGCTCCTGAGACCTCCTCTCTTCCACCCAGCACCCCCCATGAGTGCACTCCTCACATTTCACACAGTTTTGTGGATGTTTTCTCCTTTTGCTTTGAAAGTTGATCTTCTTCTTTTATTACGTAGTTCAACGTTTATGAAAAGACCTTTAGGAATTAATACAAGACCAATGTAATTTAAAGCTCTCAGAGCCAAAAGACTTTGGAAGAAAGAGTTTCAGGCCTTTGAAGCAGAGGTGACAGCCAGTAGCTTCAGCTATTGAGATTTTCTTGGGTAGGAAAACTCTGGAATACAGGAATGAGACTTTCTTCCTCTCTCTCTCCCTCTTCTGTCTGAAAATTCTTCCATAGGTCAAATATTGACATGGAACAGACTTCAAGTTTGATTCCCCAAAACTACGCTTTATCTCCAAAAATTTAGAAGTAGGAAAAACAAAGAGAAAATCTTCAGAATAAAATTGTGCATTTGTGATATTGGAAAGAGTATGGGATTGGAAGCCAAGAGACTTAGGTTTCTGATCCTGATTCTGCCCCTGAAAGTAGCTGTGTGACCTCGAACACAACACTGATGTTTTCATGGCCTCTTCTATAAAAGGGAGGGGTCT
The DNA here is from genome assembly GCF_949987515.2 of Delphinus delphis. Taxonomy (NCBI): domain Eukaryota; kingdom Metazoa; phylum Chordata; class Mammalia; order Artiodactyla; family Delphinidae; genus Delphinus; species Delphinus delphis. Next base: position 40,088,322 of record NC_082697.1, on the reverse strand, counting down.
GGGCATGGTTATCAGCAAGTCCCCCCCCTCCCCCGCTCCACTTGCTTCTTTTTCTTTTCTTTTCAAACTTGTCAAACAGTTTTATTCTTGGTTCTCCTTTATCCCATTAAGTTTACTCAGTGGAGCTGGGTTGAATCCTGTCCCTAGAGGAAAACTTTGGGCAGCCAGAATGACTTTTCTGATAACTTGTAAGTAATATAGTTTCTCAGTCTAACTTTCCTTTTAATGCTAAGATTCTATTATTTACATAATAGTAACAAAAGCACACATTGCAGAGTTATGTTGAAGTAAGCCATGTGCTTCCATATATAGTAATTCATTTGAGCTTCACAAATATTAACAGGTCTATAAGGGTAGACTGGGCAGATAGTAATAGTTTTCCCCTTTTGCTACTTCAGAAAAAAGTTTAGAGACATTTAGTTACATAGTGTGTCAGAATTCTTTCAGTTGCAAGTTCCTTCTAAAAACCCAATACAAACTAGCCCTATCAAAAATGAAAGCTTATTGGCTCATGCAACTGCAAAGCCCAGGGATACCAGGAGTGGTTCACCTGTCTCTTCTCCATAATCTGATCACTCGCTTCTGTGCATATTTTTCATTAAATTAACAAATATTTATTGAACACTGCTATGTGTAAATCACTGTTGTAGGCACAGGGGTGAAGTGAATGAAACACTGTATTTAGAACAGTGACTAACACACAGCTATGTTCAAATAAATTTTCACGGAATTTACATTCTTACCTACAAGGGAATTTTCCTAGGACTTACCATCTACTGGAAGAAGAGAGTGTGAACAAAAACATAAATAATGTGTGTTATGTCACGTGGTGAAAGGACTATGAAGCAAGAAAAATATGGTGTGGCTGAACCATTGCTACGGCAACCTGCCCACAGCACGATTGCCACAGCAATGGCTGGATTAAAACAGTGGGCCAAGAAGATGTGAGAGGGGGCTGAGATATGTTTGATATAGACAACATTTCTCAAACCTGTCTGCCTGAGGATCCTATTTTTCAAATGATGACTGCCATTGACCCATATGCCAATGTGCAGAACACACCTGAGGGTGCATAGGTCTAAATAGCTACTAAAGACAGTGTTATATCTAAGCAGTGATAAAAACCACCATCGCTCAGTTATCATGCCTGATTTCTTCCAGACTCTTCATTCTGACATTCTCACTGAGCCCGTCTTAACATTGATTGAGCATCTAAATGGAACACACCTCTACAGAATCTCCCTTCCCCATATACATGCTAGTCTGCCCTTCTGCCTGTAAGGATTCCATCTTGTGGTGGACAGAGTTAACTGCATACATGGTCCCCATTTCTCCATCTCTGCTCCTAACAGCATCCCATGTGTGAAGTGGTGACAGCGGTTCCACTCTCAGCTCCAGAGGTGAGCTATGGTTGGTTTAAGGCAATCAGTGCATTCCATATTCTAGCCCTAGTGACTCGGTTAGAGACCACTGTCAGTAACATTCTGGATGTGGGTAAGAGAGTATGTCACCCCAGTTGTTATCGGTAGCCACCCTGTGACCACAGAGAGAAACAGCCTTGGAATGAAACCAACACTGAGGGAGGTAGAGTTAAGGTAGAAAGACCCTAGAAGGCCTGGGTCAGCCAGCCCTTGCCTGAAGTTCAACTTACCTCCAGATTGCTCAGTTACATGGATCAATACATCTTCTCTATGACTTGAACAAGTATGAGTTTGCTGCTTCTGTTGTTTGCAACTAATTAAATTCTACTTGATTGCTTCTTTGAAAAGGATGACTGAATTTCAGACTCAACCATATAAGCTTTATGAGATGAATTGCATGAGGCCTTGTATTTCATGGTAACCCTAAACTGTAGAAGAAATTAATATTTGTTTGGCATGGTTTCACCATTTTTCCCTTAGCACATGTTTGCTCACAAGAGCAGAACCCTAATACCCTTCCAGAATTTGGGTTGGAGAAGTATGAAGGGGAGAGGCCATACTTTAAGAATAGATTTCCCAATTTGAGGGGCATTCTACAAAATAACCGGCCCAAATAACTCACTCTTCAAAATTGTCAGAGTTCTGGGCTTCCCTGTTGGCGCAATGGTTGAGAGTCCACCTGCCGATGCAGGGGACACGGGTTCGTGCCCCAGTCCGGGAAGATCCCACATGCCGCGGAGCGGCTGGGCCCATGAGCCATGGCCACTGAGCCTGCGCGTCCGGAGCCTGTGCTCCGCAACGGGAGAGACCACAGCAGTGAGAGGCCTGCGTACCGCAAAAAAAAAAAAAAAAAAAAATTGTCAGAGTCCTGAAAGATAAAGAAAGATTGAGAAGAATGGTTCAAGATGGCAGAGTAGAAGGTGTGTTCACTCCCTCTTGTGAGAGCACTGGAATCACAACTAACTGCTGAACAATCATCAACAGGAAGACACTGGAACTCACCAAAAAAGATACCCCACATCCAAAGATGAAGGAGACGCCGTAGTGAGGCACAATGCATATATTTTGGGCCAAAATAGAATCTATCAATTATTTTTTAAAAAAAAAAGAAGGAAAGAAAGTTTAACTGTTCTAAACTAAGCAGACTAAGGAGACATGGCAACTGAATGCAGATATGATCCTGGACTGGATCCTGGACCAGAAAAAGGAGATTAGTGGGACAATTAGCAAAATTTGAATAAGATAAGTAGATTATTTAGTAGTATTGAATCTATGTTAATTTTCTGATTTTGATCATTGATCTGTGGTCACATAAGTTGTCAACATTTGGGGAAACTGGATGAAGGATATACAAGCATCTTTGTACTATTCTTGCAATGTTTTTGAAAGTTGGAAATTATTTCAAAATGAAAAGGTTAAAACTGTTTTAATTAAAAAAATAAATAAAAAGTTTGGAGTGGCCCCTTATTAATGCACTGATTAGAATTTCCACTGTCATGATATTTCATGAATACAGAGAGTGTATGGGACTACAGAACAGCCCTGGAAATCCATGCGTTTGCAAGACTTGGAATTCACAATTCTACCCCGGAAGATGCCAAACTGAAGGCAGACCTATTTCTTTTATGATGCTTAATTAAGGGTCTCTGACCTCGTCTTGGAAGAATGCAAAAAATGTTTTGGTTTGAGAGTAAGACAGATGTCAATCCAGAAAATTTTAAAAGCAGGCAGTTGTTCAAATAAGACTTCAAGTCTCAGCTTGGAGAGCAAAAGGATTTGACAAAGAAATGCAGAGAAGGCTCATCTGAGCGGGTTGTTCTGGCACCCACGAGGGAGCTGTAAGCCAACATTTAGAATGGGTGAGCATGGAAAATAGATTTGGTAGAAAAAGAGGATGATTCACGCACCAATAATAATAATGATAAATACTGCTGACAAGGAACTTTTAATTAGCAAATGGAAAATCAGCCCAAGACACATATGCTGAGTCCCTTAGAAGTGAGGTCAGAACAAATTCTCTTCAAAAATGGGAACATTTGTAGTAGCTCCTGGCCCTGAAGTCTACTATCTTGGGGTTTTTTGGGGTTTTTTGTTTGTTTGTTTGTTTTTTCTTCAGTGTGGAAGATAATGTTCTCCTCTCTTTCAGAGGAAATCTAATTACTTTCCCACTGAGTTAACATGAAGATTACTCTGAAATGCATCAGAAAAATCACTGCACAGTGTATTTATTTCTTTCTCCAAGTAAAAGAAGTATCTTAAGTTTTATTTTTTGGAATCATTAACTATGGCTCTGATTCATACTCCGCACTGGAAAACGAGGCCAGGACCAAATTCTGGGAAGTGAGCTCAATCAAAAGCCTTAATTCAGAAACTTGTTTGGAGGCTTTCCTATCCTAGAATGAGGCATTGACTGGAATGGAGGGAATGATACTCTCAGGACATTTATGGGAGAGAGACTGAAGCTCTCTGTGTGATGCCTCTACTTGAATTTCTATCTCAGTGTTGGGCCATCCTATGTTAGATTGGATCATCTCTGCGTTCACCATTTTTCTACCTTCTGATAGAAAATTCCCTTAAATTTCCTCTTCTACTCCCAGTATTCTCCTACCTTCTTCCTTTCTCTTCTTCTCTTGTCTCTTTACTTCTAGGATCCATGACCTCCGTCTTCTTTCCCATCATCTGTAGACTTTCATTTTGCATGATTCTAGGGAATAAGATGTTGGGAATAGGGGGGAAAAAAAGCTGACAACCAGTAAGCCTTAAAAGTCTCCTTCCACTGAGGCTTTTTGGACCCTCCAACTCCAACTGCAGGTCCCATCCAAGGTTTGGCGTAATCTGTAATCTAAAAATATTATCATTTGTAACATTTCCCTTGAAGGCCAATGCTGGTTTCCAACATAGCCCCACCACTTGCTTAAGTCAAAGCCCCAGTTACCAACCTCCTGGAGGGCCTGGGGTTGATTATACCATTGTTCTTAATTCTTCATGGCTTATAATAAGATTTATATATTGATGCCTTTGCCAGGTGACTTTCCGGTGCCTCCCAGCTGAATAGACAAAGTATACCACCCATCCATCATCTTTGAGCTTGGCCATGAGACTTGCTTTGGCCAATGGCATGTTAACACATATCATACAAGCAGAGGTGTTAATATTTTTTTTATTGAGGTATAGTTGTTTTACAACATTATATTAGTTTCTGGTGTAGAGCATAGTGATTCAGTTATTTTTTTATGATTATATTCCATTATAGGTTATTACAAGATATTGAATATAATTCCCTGTGCTATACAGTAAATCCTGTTGCTTATCTATTTTGTGGATAGTAATTTGTATTGGTTAGTCCCTTATGCCTAATTTGTACCTCCTCCTCAATCCCCATTTGGTAACCGTAAGTTTCCTAGTCTGTGAGTTTCTGTTTTGTGTATAGATTCATTTGTATTATTATTATTTTTTTGCGGTACGCGCACCTCTCACTGTTGTGGCCTCTCCCATTGAGGAGCACAGGCTCCAGACGCACAGGCTCAGCGGCCATGGCTCATGGGCCCAGCCACTCCACTGCATGTGGGATCCTCCCGGACTGGGGCACGAACCCATGTCCCCCGCATCGGCAGGCAGACTCTCAACCACTGCACCACCAGGGAAGCCCCATTTGTATTATTTTTAAGATTCCACATATGAGATATCATACAGTATTTGTCTTCCTCTGTCTGACTTACTTCACTAATTATATTATTCTCTAGGTCCACCCATGTTGCTGCAAATGGCAACAGTTCATTCTTTTTTATGGCTAATATTCCATTGTATGTATATACCACATCTTCTTAAGCCAATCATCCGTTGATGGACATGGGTTGTTTCCTGGTCTTGGCAATTGTAAATAGTGCTGTTATGAACACTAGGGTGCATGTATCTTTTCAAATTAGAGTTTTCATTTTTTCTGGGTATATACCCAGGAGTGGGATTGCTGGATCATATGGTAACTCTGTTTTTAGTTTTTTAAGGAAACTTCATACTGTTTTCTATAGTGGCTGAACCAATTTACATTCCCACTAACAGTGTACAAGGGTTCTTTTTTCTCCACACCCTCTCCAGCATTTATTATTTGTAGACTTTTTTTTTTTTGCGGTACGTGGGCCTCTCCCTGTTGTGGCCTCTCCCGCTGCGGAGCACAGGCTCCGGACAGGCAGGCTCAGCGGCCATGGCTCACCGGCCCAGCTGCTCCACGGCATGTGGGATCTTCCTGGACTGGGGCATGAACCCGCATCCCCTGCATCGCCAGGCGGACTCTCAACCACTGCGCCACCAGACAAGCCCTATTTGTAGACTTTTTGATGATGGCCATTCTGACCAGTCTGAGGTGATACCTCATTGTCATTTTGATTTGTATTCTCTAATAATTAGCAGTGTTGACCATCTTTTCATGGGCCTATTGGCCATCTGTATGTCTTCCTGGGAGAAATGTTTATTTAGGTCTTCTGACCATTTTTTGATTGGGTTGTTTGTTTTCTCTGTGTTGAGATATATGAGTTGTTTGTTTAACTCCTTGTTAGTGGCATCATTTGCAAATATTTTTTCCCATTCAATCTTTGAATATTGTCTTTTTTTTGTCAATGGTTTCCTTTGCTGTGCAAAAGCTTTAAAGTTTGATTAGGTCCCGTTTGTTTATTTTTGCTTTTATTTCTTTTGCCTTGGGAGACTGATCTAAGAAAATATTGCTACGATTCATGTCTGAGAATGTTTTCCCTTTGTTCTCTTCCAGGAGTTTTAAGGTGTCATGTCTTATATGTAGGTCTTTAATCCATTTTGAGTTTATTTTTGTGTATGGTGTGAGGGAATGTTCTAATTTCATTGATTTACTGGTAGCTATCCAACTTTCCCAACACCATTTGTTGAAGAGACTGTCTTTTCTCCATTGTATATTCTTGTCTCTTTGTCATAGATTAATTGACCATAGGTGTGTGGGTTTACTTCTAGGCTCTCTGTTCTATTCCATTGATCTATATGTCTGTTTGTGTACAAGTGGAGGCTTTAAACGTGCTCTCATGGTTTGACTTGGTCTCTTGTGCTTTTGCCATCTCCATGAGCACATCCTAGTTAGCTGTTGTTTCTAAAATGAGAAACACTTGGAGCAGTCCTGAGCTTGACCTGCAATCTGGAGCCAAGCTAAGCCAATTCACAACCTGGAGCAGAATTTCCCCAGCCAACTAGCAGACCAATGATTGTGAAAAGTAAGAATTCATTATATTTTTTGTTATTGTTGTTACACAGTATTATTTCAAGAGTAGCTGATTGATACAGGGGCCTCTAGTCCTCCCAGTAATGAACATATTCTTAAGCTTTAGCTCCAAAATTTGTCATTGTGTGGATTTTCATGGGAGGCAAGCCCTCTCTGACCCCTCCTCTTCCTAATAGCAATAACAAAGTCATGTGATTTGACTCAGCCAGTCAGATGCTGTCCCCCTCCTAGAACCTTAAATCTGGAGTAAGTGATACAGGTAAGAAGGAAGAGTTTAAAATTAACTTCTTTGGTGGAAGCAAGGAGTGACCAGTGGGAGTGACCTCATAACCACAGACTCTTCTTCCCTTGTTTGTTGCTCATTTTCAAAACTTCCTATCAATTCTATGAGCGATCAACTAATTTCTGACTAATTTCTTTTCTGCTTCAGTTAGATCTTTGTATTTTTTGCAGCCAAAATGTCAGACTGGTACAAATAGCTCATCTGAAATATAATCATTTGAGAACATAGAAGGCTTTTACATTTATTTCTAAGGCTCTGAAATCTCTGGAACCCTGGAAGCTTTCCCCCCACCCCGAAAACTGTATATGAATGATTCCATGAAACTATACCAAGATACATCCACAAAGAGTGTTAATCAGATCCATAATTTTGGAAAAATCTTTCTTCCTCTAGACCTACATTAGCAGTATCTTTCTAAAAGAGACCAGATTTTTCAACACAAGGAGTCTAGTATGCCTTCATAATTGGCTCTTTGGCTTAAGCAAGGGGTGGGACCAGGTTGGAAATCGGCACTGGTCCTGAAGGGAATGATTCAAATGATAATGTTTTTGCATGGAGGTTCCTCAAAAAATTAAAAATAGAACTATCATAAGATCTAGAATTCCACTTTTGTGTTTATATCTGAAGGAAACAAAATCACTATGTTGAAGAGATATCTGCACCCCCATGTTCATTGCAACATTATTTACAATAGCCAAGGCATAGTAACAACCTAAGTGTTCACCTATGGGTGAACAGATAAAGAAGATGTTATTATTCAGCCACTAAATAATTCAGCCGTTAAAGAAGAAGGAAATCCTGCCATTTGCAACATGGATGCATCCTGAGGGCATTATGCTTAAGTGGCATAAGTCAGACAGGGAAAGACAAATACTTACTTGTGGAATCTATAAAACACATACACATACCCCAGAACACAAAGCCATAGAAAAAGAGATCAGATTTGTGGTTACCACAGGTGGGAAGTGATGGGTGGGGGAACTGGTACAAATTTCTAGTTATAAGATAAATAAGTACTGGGGATGCATGTACAACAGGACAACCATAGTTATCACTGCCATGTGGTACGTTTGAAAATTGCTGAGAGAGTAAACCCTAAAAGTGCTCATCACAAGGAAAGACACTTCTCATCTCTCTCCCTTTGTTTTCCTGTATTTATATGAGATGATGAATGTTAGCTGAATTGATTGTGATAATAATTTCACAATATAAGTAAGTTAAATCATTATGCTGTTCATCTTAAACTTATAAAGGGCTGTATGTAAAAATTAGAATTCAAAGACCCAGAGTCTTGGCTTACTCTCTGTGAACCTCAGTTTCCTTATGTATAAAATGGACCTAATAAATTGCATAGGAAAAGGCTTTTAAACCCCAAACGGCTACACAGAAGGAAGTTGCCTAAACATATATTGCTGTACCCATCTCCTCAATGAGAAAAAAACACGGAAAAACGCTTTGGAAAGATTGATTGCTAGTGGCCGTTTCTGGCAAGTGATGAACATTGCAGTAAGAACAAAAAAGAAAATACAAAACTTGGGCTTCTTGAGGTTTTTGGCTTGGTCCCCAGCTAATCATGATTCCAAGTCCTGGCCGGTAAAACAACACAATCACACTGAGTTAAGCTCTTTTGCGATGTTATGGAACATGCATTGGAAAGAGCAGGCTGGGGGTGTGATGCACCTGGGACTCCCAAGAATGTTGCAGAAGCTCAGCCAGTAGAGGCCGCTGAGGAGTTCCAATCATGTAAACGGAGTGATTAGGTGAGCCAACTGTTTCTACTTGGCTGGATATCAGAAAAATGGCCCAGCTAGTATGGTGGTGACGGTGGTATTCATGCAAACGTAGACTTAGGCTGAGTGACTTCTCCTCGGAAGCGTTGCCAGGCTCTTGGTAAATCATATAGCCTCAGACAGAGTTTGGCTATGTTAGCTGTTTTTGTCTTCTTGACTGCATCTTTCCAAAATAAACTCTCCTGTAGAACTACTTTAATGAATGAATGTGTTACTACAAACTATTGATGGAGTCATATTTAGAGCCAACAACCCCTTTCCTGATATACCCACAGTTCCCGAAGCGTGGCCCCCAAACCTGCAGCATCAGGGTTACCTGGGAACTTAGAAACGCAAATTCTCAGGTTCCATCTCAGAATCAGAAACTGTGTGGATGGGGAGGGGGCCAACAATGTGTGTTTTTATAGGCCCTCCAGGGGATTCTGACTCACACAAAAGCTTGGGAAACACTGCCCTACAGCATCTCCTTTGGCCTATTCAAGAACAGAGCTCCAACAATTCTGCCCTCTTCTCCGACATCACCAATTTCTCCCTCTCCATCAGAGCTTTCCCATCAGCTCACTTATTCATGCTGTTATTTTTCCTTCTATAAAACAGACATCTTCTTGACCTCACTTCTCTTGCTATAGCTTTGTTCTTTGCTTCACTTTAGTTTGGATAAACAAAGCTCTTCAAAAAAACTGTCTGCATTTTCCTCCCAGTCTCCTTTAAACCAACTCAAATTAGGTTTTGCCACGAGTGCTCCAAGAAACTGCTCCAGTCAACGTTAACCGATGACCTCCAATGCTACAGAGTCTAATGGACAATTCCCAGTCTGTATCTTTCTTGATCACTCCCTCTTCCCGGGAACGCTTCCTCACTTGGCTTTCAGGTCTACCCACTCTACTGGTGTTCCTCTTACCCCATCGACTCCCTCTCAGTCTTCTTTGTGGGTTCTTCCTCATCCCCTTGGCTTCTTTAATGCTGAATGCCATTGAGCTAAGTTTTTGACCACTTCCCTCCTTTATCTTCACCCTCTCCCTTAGGGGGTCTCATTTTTATTCTCATGACTTTAAGTAGGAACTATGTTTATGACTCTCCAATATATATTTCCAACCCAGAAATGTCTCCTGAACTCTAGACTCATAAATCCTACTGCCAAGCTGATAGCTCCTCTTGGATATCTATTAGATAGAGCAAAGCTAACTTGACCTTCTAATCTTCCCCTCCCCCACAGAGTCTTCCATCCACAGTCTGCCACATTTCAATGACTGAAAATGCCATCCTTCCAAGAGAAGCTTGGAGTTACCTTCTATCCTGCTCCTTCTCACATGACACACGTGTAGTCTAACGTGAAATCATGTTGGTCCCACCTTCAAAACATAACCAGAATCTGACCACTTCTTACTGTAAGGCCAACTGGCCCGAGGCAGGGGAACACAATCAGATACACAGGTTGCATCAGACCGAAATTCTCCGGACCACCCAGTTCCAGAAACTGCCCTGGAGACATTCCGGACCACCCAGTTCCAGGAACTGACCTGGGGACTTTGAACCCAGCCCAGCCTTCCCGCCTTTCGAGGGGCAGGACTAACGGTCCCCTAGGATACCCGAAAAGACCACCAAATAAGGAATACCCTGCGCCCTCCCAGATTCACCACACCCCTTTCCCTTCTTCCCCTATAAAATCTTGCCCAACCCTCGCCCGGGTGCGACTTCTCTGACCCCTTTCTCTCGGACCAGTGAGCCTCGCCCGGGAGCTCCCTAATAAAGCTCACTTGAAGCTTTCCTCTGTTTCGCGGTGCCTTTTATAATAAACTTTTTTATAATAAACTCCTTTTATAATAAACTAGCCACTGAGTAAGTAAAACATTTCTCTGAGTTTTGTGAGCTGCTGTAGAGAATTACTCAAACCAAAGGAGGGGGTCATTGGAGCCTCTAATCTACAAGCAGTGGGTCAGAAGAACAGGTGGCAACAAGGACTTGCAACTGGTGTTTGAAGTGGGGGGAAGGCAGCCTTGTGGGACTGAGCCTTTAACCCGTGGGATGTGACATTATCTCTGGGTCAGAATTGGGTTGAATGGTAGGACACCTAGCCATTGTCAGAGAATTGCTTGGTGTGGAGGGAAAAAACCACACCCTGTATTTGAGTGCAGAATCATAGCTCTCTGTTTCATTCAGAATCAAGTCCTCCCCTCAGTTGCCTCGGTGTCTGTCTCCTAACTCTCTCCCCACTTGCTTCTGCTCCAGTTATACTGATCTTGCTACTCCTTGAACCCTCAGCCTTCTTCTTGCCTCTTGGCCATTGGAGTAGTTGTTTCCTGGGTCTGAAATGGCTGGGACCCTCAACTTATTCAAGTCTTTTTTTTTCTTTTGGCCTCACTGAGTGGCTTGTGAGATCTTAGTTCCCCGATCAGGGATTGAACACGGGGCCGTGGCAGTGAAAGCACTGAGTCCTAACCACTGGACAGCCAGGGAAGTCCTCCTTCAAGTCTTTTTTCAAATGTCACTTTTTAAAGCGAAGCTGACTTTGTCCACCCAATGTAAATGGGAGCATCACGACACCATGTCAAATAACCTGCTCTTTTTTTTCTCATTGCATCTACCATCTTCATCATCTTATATTATTTACTTATCTAGTTTATGGCCTGCCTCCCTGCACCAGAATATAAGTTTCTTCATCACGGATGAACCCCCAGCTCCTAGAGCAGTTCCTGGCACATGGTCGGCACTCAGTAAATATTTATTAATGTACAATTAAATCAGTAAATGAATGAATATGTGAGTAAATGCATGTGGAGTTATTTGGGACCTTGGTGATACTTATGTCATCACTCTGTGTCTTTGATCCTAATGTATCTTGTCCAGAGGAGTTGGAAATTTCCATCCAGTTGTCCTAAAGCCAACTGGATTTCATTTTTTATTGCTACCATCACAGAACATCACATCTCCAAAATCTCAAATTAAACAGAATATAAAAATGGAAGGGGAAGCAGAAAAGGAAGCTGGGCATCCCACCTGTAAATTGCAGGGGGAACGAACACTTCTAAGCTTGAAAATATTCATGGTGGTTGATGTGAGAGGCCAGAAGAAAGTGATAGCCCTTGAAACCTGACTGCCATTGAGTTGAGTAAACAGAGAGTTAGGGAAAACACAGAAGACCCTGGTGACAGCCAAAAAGAATGGCAGGACATTTAACATACAGGTCAGGGGAGTCAAAACTGAGTGAATAAGAACTATGGCTGTGACCCATGAGTAGGTTTTGTAGTTTCTTCAGAAGCTGTATTGAACCTGGAAAGCAGATGGTATACCAGTTTCCTATTGTTGCTGTAACAAATTCCCACAAATTTAGTAGCTTTAAACAACACACATTTATAATCTTACGATTCTGTAGTATGAAATGGGTCTCACTGGGCTAAGATCAAGGTGTTAGCAAGGCTGTGTTCTGTTTCGGAGGCCTGAGGGGAGAATCTGTGTCCTTGCCTTTTCCACTTTCTGGAGGCCGCTCACACACTTTTGCTCATGCCACCCACCCCCGTCCCCCCTTCCATCCTCAAAGCCAGCAGTAGCCACTCAAGTCTTTCTCATACAGCATTACTCTGACATTGATGCTTCTGCTCCTCTCTTCCATATTTAAGGATGCTTCTGATTACATTGAGCCCATCAGGGCAACCTAGGATAATCTTATTTTAAAATCAGCTGATTAGCAATCTTAGTTCTATCTGCAATCTTATTTCTCCATTGCCTTGTGTGATATTGTGATTTTTTTTAAAGCTTTTTTTTTTTACATCTTTATTGGAGTATAATTGCTTTACAATGGTGTGTTAGTTTCTGCTTTATAACAAAGTGAATCAGTTATACATATACATATGTTCCCATATCTCTTCCCTCTTGCATCTCCCTCCCTCCCACCCTCCCTATCCCACCTCTCCAGGCGGTCACAAAGCACCAAGCTGATCTCCCTGTGCTATGTGGCTGCTTCCCACTAGCTATCTATTTTACGTTTGGTAGTGTATATATGTCCATGCCTCTCTCTCGCTTTGTCACAGCTTACCCTTCCCCCTCCCCATATCCTCAAGTCCATTCTCTAGTAGGTCTGTGTCTTTATTCCTGTCTTACCCCTAGGTTCTTCATGACATTTTTTTTTCTTAAATTCCATATATATTGTGATTTTTAATAAGAGATGTACATTTGGTCTTTGAAGCTGCTCCTGGCACAGAACTCCCAAACCCTTGGAATTTCCTAAGTGATGAGAGCTCGAAAGGTGTATTTTGTTATTTAATGAGGCGACTTTTGGAAAGCTACTAAGGATGGGACTGGTAGCCAGGGGAGCCAACTGTGTAATTAGACAGTTGGAACTTTCAGTCCCAACCCCCGGCCTCTGGGTGGCCAATGGCTAATGATTTAATCAATCATGTCTATGTAATGAAGCCTCCATAAAAACTCAAAAGGACAGGGTTCGGAGCGCTTCCGGGTTGGTGGACACATGGAGATTTGGGGACAATGGTGTGCCTGAAGGGAGCATGGAAGCTCCATGCCCTTTCCCCATACCTTGCCCTATACATGTCTTCCATCTGGCTGTTCCTGTGTTACATCCTTTTATAATAAACCGGTTATCTAGTAAGTAAAAGGTTTCCTGAGTTCTGTGAGCTACTGTAGCAAATTAATGGAACTTGAGGAAGGGTTGTAGGAACCTCCAGTCGACAGCAGGTTGGTCAGAAGCACAGGTGACAACCTGGGCTTGCGATTGGCATCAGAAAGTGGGGGGCAGTCTAGTGGGACTGAGCCCTTCACCTGTGGAATCCGATGCTGTCTCCAGGTAGCTAGTGTCAGAACTGAGTTGAATGACAGGACACCCAGCTGGTGTCTGGAGCATTGGTTGTTGGTGTGGGGAAACCACCACATCCCAAACACATACATGTTGGAATTGGGGGTTTAGACCCCGTTACCTTGTAAAATAAAATATTCACAGGTTCCTGAGGTTAGTACATTAGACATCTTATTCTACCTACCACAGATGGTATCTGAATCACAATAGTTTTTCGTTTATTTGATTAGAAATGGGTTCTAGAAGAAACAAAGACCAGCCTGGACAGCTGCTCTTTATCCCTGTTTCTTAGTAATATTTATTGGATGGATGACTAGAGAGAAGAGTGTGATTAGAGGTACTGGCAGCTTCCCACAGGAGTGTTTAGGATCTTTGGGGCAAAATAAGACCACTTCCTACAATTTCCTATCTACCATTATGTTTTATGTTTGCAAACCTTAAAGATAAGTAATAGAGACTAGAAGAAAATGATGTCAATAATCAGATAATGCTGTTTCAGAGTTTCTCAGTGAATGTTGTTGGACTCGGGTAAATCTATAGACAGTTTTCTACTGGCCTACTTTCCATGGGTATAGCTGATTTGCATAACTTTCCAATCCATCTTCATTAAGTTTCTCTCTTTCCCAGCTTCCATGAGTGTTGGTTAATAACTTAGGAATAAACATTGAAATGCAGGAGGGATTTCACACACTTGTCATTGGTGACACCTTCCCCTGGACTCTCACACTGGCCCTGACAGAAGATAACGTGGGCCCTGGTTCAGATGGCTCTGTCATTTACACTTAGCCAGAGGTCCCCTTCTCCATGCCTACTGTGTGCCCAACACATAGTAGGCCTTCCACAAATGTTTGTGGATTGACGGATTGGGTTAACCATCTGTGAACTGAGTGGATTGGAGCAGATGAACTTCCTGTCAGGTATGTGTGGTTCTTCAGAAGCAGACCCTGAGATGAGGATTTGCATGTAAGTAACATGTGAAAGAAGGACTTCCAAAAGAAATAGGTGAGGGAGTGGAGGAGGCAAGCTGGGGAAGAGGGAGAAGCCAAGCAAAGGGTGATTTCAGACAGAGCCACAGCTTCTGCTTGATCCCACAGGGAGGCTCGAGAGCCAAGATTATACCTCTGAGTTTGTACTTTCTCAAGGGAAGGAGCTGGGCTTTTCTATTCCAGTACCAGCCCTTGTTGGCCAAAGGCCACCCTAGGGGGATGTGTGGGCCCCCAGGCACTTGGAGCTCTCAGCAAAGTGGGCAAAGTGGCTCCAGCTGCCCAAGGGATGGGCTCTGAAGAGAGTCAGACCGGCTGGCTGGTAAAAGCAAGAGCACAGAAGCCAAGGGAGGGGCCCAGAAATGGTTAGAGACCTCGGAGGGTACCACCAGCATTCACCACAGCCTCTTCCGGCTCCACAGTTGCAGAAACATGGCAACGTGTTCACGTTTGTTATGTGCAAAAATTCACAGTTTGAGAATTCGGAGAGACACCCCTGTAATACATTTGTCTTTAATAAATATGGCTTTGTTCCCAGGAAATAAATTTTTCCAGTGGTAAATCTGGCTTTAAATGACCATGGTATATATAATTTCTGCATTTAAAAAATTCCATGTGGTTGTTTCTAGGGATATTTGGACTTTTCTATTCCAATTCTACTATGCTATACTTGTAGAATTGGACTAGAAAAATGCAGTTAACTACATACTAGATCCAAATGTCCTCCCGATCAGTCATGGTATTAATTTCATTTAATATTGATGTTTTGGACATTATTCATGGCATGGTTAAAAAGCCATAAAAATAAAACTTGAAGCATATGTTCCTGGGCTCATTTCTGAACAAATATCTCAACAATTAAAGAAAAAAATACTGAAAATAAAAGAAACTAAAGAGGTCCATCTCCTCATGATCCTGGAACCACTGAGGGCAGAACAGTCGCTCAGATTAAGACATTTCACTTATAAATCTTTAAATTAATCTGGCTTCCACTGAGGGCAGGTCAAAAAGGCACTTGAAAGCAATGCAAAGTGTTGGTTTTGGACCATTTTAATGCTAAAACACATATTTAAGCCATTTACACAAGATAAACTAACAGTGTTTTTGGCCAAGAGCCTGCCAATTAGGATGTTAAAAGAGCAGGCATAAGAAACCATGAGTTGTTTGGGACGTAATTTGAGCCTGTTCTCTGGACCAGCGTAATTGTGAAAGACCAGCATGTTCCTTTCTAGGACCAGGGTGTTTCTGTAGGCTTATGGGGCTTCTGTGTGTCAAAACTACTCTTGGAGCTGTTTATCTTTGTGTAGAAAGTGACTGGCAGGGTTACTGAGATACCGTTTGGCTAACAGAGTTACAACTAGATGTAATAATTCAACTCACCTAGAAACAGCAATGACTGATTATTAAATATACCACAAATACTTCCAGTCCTAATGAAGACGTTGATGTTGATAAGGATAATGCAGAGGAAGAGATGGAGGATACTCTGCCAAGATTCTTTCTGTTGCTGGAGTACCCTGAGGGCTTTGAACTAGCTTTTCTTTCTGCCTGAATCTTGTTCCTCCAGATGGTGTCATTGTTGGTTCCTTTCTTCACTGAGGTATAATCCAAAAGTCACCTTCTCTATGAGGCTTTCCTAGGGTTGATCTAGTATTGCTTTCCCTGATACACAGACATGCACTATGACATTCTCTGCTTTATTTCCTTTATAACACTCATCACTAATGTTGTTGTACTGTCCACTTATGCTTTTACTTATTTATTGTGGGTCTCCCCTAGGCTCACCACTCTCATTTATGGAGGCTTCTGATTCACAAAACAACTACTTTCTTTTCCCATCCATGGCTCCATCGTGTACCATGAGGGGCCCTTGTGGACAAGACATGTGTGGACAAGACAGCTTGCCCATCCAAGCCCCATCCAACACACCACCATCCCTGTAAACGCTGAGATATGGCACAACAAAAAGAACTGGCTGCAATTTACTCTGAAATTTATTTTTTTAAAAATAGATAGGTTTATGTCCGGATAGAGTAATGGCTAGATATGTGATAAAGCAAGTACAGTGAAATGTAAATGGTATTGTAAAATCTAGGTGGTAGATATACAGGTGCTTGCTTTTTTTTATTTTTCAAGTTTTCTGTACGTTTGGAAATTTTCATCATACAAAGTTGGAAGAAACACAAAGAATAAAAGAACTGGTTTGGAAGTCAGGAGAAGTCAGGAGTCAGAGTTGATTGGGTCCCAGCTCTGCCATTCACTTGCCATGTAAGCTTGGACAAATCTCAAATACTGTGAGAATTATATTAAAAAAATAGTTTGACTATCTATTAGTCAGGACTCTTTTGGTTGGAAGTGACACTAAGCCATCTCAAACTAACTGAGAGAGACAGAGAGAGAGAGAGACAGACAGATAGATAGCTAGAGATTGATTGGCATATGTAACTGGGAGGGAAAGGCTTCAAACCAGACCATTTGAAATTTCTCCCCATCTCTTGACTCTGCTTCTCCTCATGTATTGCCTTTAGCTCTTCTAACTCCAGATGGACTTTCTCCATGCAACAGGGAAAGGGAATGGCCACAGATTTTACCTCTTTCAATTTAATAACCTAACGTGTAAAAGAGGATCCTCTCTTCAAAAATCCATAATATAAGATTCTAGGGAAGAATTTGGATTGGCCTGAAATGAGTCATGAGCCTAGACTTACAGCCCCAGGTATAGTATGTAATTAGCCGGGCCTGGGTCACATGCTCGTACCTGGGTCAGGCTGCCAGGGCACTGACTGGAAGACCCAGCAAAGCCACATAAAATGGGGGTGGAGATCAGTTTCCATAGTCCAGGGGATGTTATTACCAGGGAGAAAAGGGAAGGGATGCTGGAGAGAGAAAAGAAAACAAATGCCTACTATTGCCTGGCCTCTCTAAGGAATCTTTTAGCGCTAATATTTTGTAGGTGGTGATCAGACTGCTATGTACCTTATATATACTCAGAAAGCGTTTGTCAAATGAAAGAATATGTAAAAAAATATATGTATATAAAGCCAGAAAAATGACAAATTATTTAAAATGTTAGTAATGGGAAAATTCCTTAGATATCAGTTAGCTTAACTCCTTCATTTCACAGATAAAGGAAAATGAAGCCCCAAAAGTTTAAGTGATATTCCCAAGGACATGTGGTTACATCTAATACTCAAGCATTCTGATCCCCCATCCTGCCTCCCCATCTCTCTTTAAAGCATTCTTATTTCAGACAGATTCCTTTTGCCCTCAACTCTCAGTAGATGAACCATCAGCTAATACCACACAGGCATCTTGATAGCAAAGAAAATGGAGACTAAAAATTACAAAGAAAAGGAAAAGAAAAAAAAAACCCACCTTTGTTTAATTGTTATTCTGATGAGTTAAGCCTTGGATTCAACACAGGCAGGCTCTCCTAATAGAAAAGAAGACAGATTCATTGGCTGCTCCCACAGTCAGCTTGTGGATAAAAGTGTGTTTATACAGCTGGATGGATCTAGAAGGAGCCAGGACTGAAAATAGTCAGTGAGCAGGCTGATGGCAGGTGACAGCTGGGAGCATCTGTTTCCCATTAGAGACCCTAGGCTACAATCGCTCTGTCCTCTGACCCCTGGGCCCACCTTCCCTGGAGGCCTGGGTGTGTTCCCAGGTCCCAAGGTGCTGACAGCCAATTCACTTGCTAACACATCCTAAGGAGGCTCATGGGTTAGAAAGCTCTGGTCTGGGATTTGGAAGGAAATCTCAGAATTCAGATTGGGTGGATCAAATTATTTACGTTCAGCTACTAAATCACACTTTAATTCTGTCTTAGAAACTGTCAGAAAGAACAGGTCATCTATTTCCTTCCCCTTGCCCTTCCTTCCTTCCTTCCTTCCTTCCTTCCTTCCTTCCTTCCTTCCTACCTTCCTTCCTTCCTTCCTTCCTTCCTCCCCTCCTTCCAATTTTTAGCTAAGCGGGAATATTGGAAGAGACTGCTACCCTTAATTTTTTGTAGAAAAGCAGAATTATGCTGCTCCTAATTTTTCTACAGCAGTTAGCCACCTTGGCCATCATCTTGAAAAATATCTTGAGTCCTGTCTGCAAAATGAGCTTCATAGAAATGAATATTAGGCTTTGATGGTAACCAAAAGATATGACTGGATGAAGGAGGTCAGTCTTAATTTGGGTTCCCCTGAATACAGACCCTGAGAGAGGATCGAGTGCAGGAAGTTTTTGGCAGGTGGCTTAAGGAAGCGGAAGTGAGGGACTATGGAGACTGAGGCAGGGAGGCAGGAAAAGCCAGTGAAAGGATGCTTCATCCATTGCTGCTGTGGGCAGCCCTGAGAACTCTGAGAAGCTTACAGAATGCCTTCCAGATTGGCCTGAAGGACAGAAGGCTGGAGCCTTTAAACAGCTCTTTGGCCGAGTGTTGCCCCTAGGGGGTGTTACTGCCCAAGCACTTCCAGGGTGTGCTTGAGCATTAACTCAGAGCAAGCTACTGTAGCACTGGAAGTGACCCTGGGCCAGAAAGCAGAAAGACAAGGAAGCTGACAGTGCAAGTTGGAGCTGCCTGCTGGAGATGAACTCAGAGTCAGCCAAGGAGATGAGGTACAGACACCAGAGGCATCTGCTAACAAAGTATGAGCAGCCAGAATAAATCCAGATAAACTATGGATTCATTAGTGATTGGAATATGGGATGACTTATACTATTCTCTCTACTCTTTTATATCTTTGAAAATTTCCATAATAAGAAGTAAAAAAGAAAAAGTGCAGCTTAACAGAAAACTTCCTCCAATGTCATCCTCACACTTAAGAGAAACATTGGAATAGAAGCTGAATAACCTTGATTTCCCTGCCACTCCCCTAATACTGTTAGGTGCATTCTTCCTTGTAAAGATTATAAAGGAAGGAAAAATGTTATTGGTTCTAAACTATATAAAATAATATGGGTTAATAGTTCCAAACAAATGATATGCTTTAAATTTGCTGAAACAGCATTGAATTTACAGAAATAGACAATATTGCATAGGTAGATAGTAAGAAAAGGAAATCATAGGCAAAGTTACACTCAAAGCATCCTGAACAATGAACATATTTTGTTTTTTGCAGTCTAGCATACATGTCTCCTGCTCTTGGAAACGTTTCTCAATTTCCTCCCCTCATTTTATGCAGTTTTTGTGGGATTATGAGTTTGAGGATCTTGTCTTCTCTTGGACAAGGTGTGAAAGCATGATCCAATTTATGCCATATATATGTTTTATCCTGGAATTTAAATCTTGAAGAAAGAGACACAAGTAGCAGAAATAGATGAAGTTGATTCATCCCATGCTTGTCCCTGGAAAAGCTTGTCCATTAGTAGTTGCTAGGTAGCTAGAACTTTTCTGGTTCCTATCTTTTCTGAGAGTTTTCCCTATGTTTCTGTGAGCTACCCCATCCATTTAATACACTCATTTTTTGGCTTTACTTAGCCAAAGGGGGTCTTGGTCACATGCAACCACTGAATCCTTACTGAGCATGGCAGTTTGTCTCCAAGAATGCCGCCCTCAATCCCATCCCCCTTTACAGGCACGGGCCATTGTCCCCATCAAAAGGTGGAGGGAATGACACACTCCTTTAAATCAGATGTGGCCTTTGACTGGCCTTCCATACGGCGTTGTGTGCACTCTGCTGGTTCTGGGTCTAGTTTAAGAGGACTGGCAGTGTCCGCTTCCTTTTTCTTAGAATGCTCATCGGGAAAGTCAGTTGCCATGTATGATGCCCAACTGCACTGTGACCTCCACGTTGTGAGGAAACCCAAGTCACACAGAGAGGCTACAAGTGGAGAGATGCCCAACCAGTGTCCAGCTGTTCCAGTTACACCAGCCCAGCCATCAGACATTGAGTGAAGAAGCCTTCAGGTGACTCTAGCCTCAGTTGCCATATAATTACAACTGCGTGAAAGACCCCCAAGTGAAAACTGCTCAGCTGACCCCAGTCAACCTCTAGAACTATGAGCGTTAAGAATGTGTTCCTAGGTATAACAAAAGACACGTACTAGGATGGTCTTAGCAAAACTATTTGTGTTAGTTTCCTAGGACTGCTGTAACAAAGTACAACAAACTGGGTGGTTTAAAACAAGAGAAATCTATTTTCTCACAGTTCTGGAGGCTAGAAGTTCAAAATCAAGGTTTCAGCAGGGCCATGTTCACTTTAAGACTCTGGGTATGATCATCCTTGCATTTTCTAGCTTCCGGTGGTAGCCTTGATCTTGGACATTCCTTGCCTCGCAGCTGCCTCACTCTGATCTCTGCCTCTGTCATTAGGTGGTATTCCCTCTTTGTGAAGTGTCCATTTTATTACACTTAGAGATTCTGTGGTCAGAAATTCAGACAGGGCACAGTAGGGATGGTTTATGTCTGTTCCCCAAAGCTTGGGCCAATTTTCTGGCACTATGAACGGGAGATCCTTTCCTCCATCTTCCAACAATACCCCCCTTAGCTTTTTCTGAGCCCTACTGCGGCTTCCTCAAGGCCTTTTAGGCTTCTGCTAACATTCTCCTGTAGGATCCTCTCCCACCCCTGCTGCTTCACAGAGTATCAATGCCAGTGCCATATGGTTTACTTTTGTTATGTTATTATGTTTTGTTATGACAGATTCCACTTCCAAGTAACAAAATCTGTTCCACTTACTATTGCCGTGTAATAAATTGTTACTGTTATGATGTAATAAACTTTCCCTCCTACCCCTAGAAGTCAGTGGTAGAAAATTAACAAAGGAAAAGCTACACAAGAGCTGGTAAGCTGTGGCAGTGCTGTTGGAGCCTGTGATAAGTACTGGTAGAAGTATAAACATAGACGTGTAAAACAAAAACAATTTTATTATGCTCACGGGTTCTGTGGATCAGGGTTTGGAAAGGACATGTGGAGAAGGCTTGTCTCTGCTGATGATGTCTGCAGCCTACACTGGGAAACACACAAACCACCTTCCATAAGAACAGAAGGCTGGAAGTTAATACAGGATTAGAGACTGGAATCTTCCAAAGGCCCATTCACTTACTGGTCCAGCAGTCAATGCTGGCTACCAGCTGGGACCTTATCTGGGGCTGCTGGTCACAACATCTATACATGGTCTCCTCGTGTGGCTGCTTGGGCTTCCTCAGAGCATGGTGGCTTGGAGTCAAGAGTAAAGTATTCCAAGAGGGAACCACAAACTGCATTGCTTCTGTGACCTTTCCTTAGAAGTCACCTAGAGTCACTTATCCTACAAGTCAAAAGCCAGTCCAGATTCAAAAGGAGGGAACATAGACACACCTTTAGATGGGAGGGGTATCAATATGCAAATATGATCGTTGTCACTACCCTGTTCAAAATGATATAGTAGCTGTCCACAGACTACAGGCTAAAACCCAAACTCCACAGAATGGCATAAGATCTCCATAATTTATTCCTCACATAACAGTCAGTACTTTCTTCCACTTTATGATCCCTTAGTTATGAGCTATTTAGAGTTCCCAGAATTCAGTCTTTTGCAGGTCTTTGTGGTTTTGCATATGCTGTTCTCTCTGCTTGAAATGCTTGTCTCTTCTTTCCTGACTTTTCCTTGCCTATTCCTGTGCTTTCTCAAATACTTTTATATGTTACATCTGTTATAGTCAAGTACTAATTTCTTACTCATTGCACTTATTATTATACAATGCCAATATGCTAAATATTTTACATGCATTACATTAATTATTCTCGAACAATCCCATGAAGTAGGTTGTTACTTCCATTTTCCAGATAAGAAAAACAAAGTTAGGAAAGGTTATGTAACTTGTTCAATATTAGGCATCTAGTAAGTGGCACATCCAGGAGATAGACCCAGGTTTATTTGATTTCAAAGTCCTTCCAAGCAACTACTATCCTATACAGACTAAATTTATAATAATTGTATCAGCAGTTATCTGGCTTTTCGTCTCAGGACAACTTTTTGCTCCTAAAAATAATTGAGAATGCTCCAGATATTTTGTTCATGTGGGTTATATTTATTAATATTTACCGTATTAAAGATTAAAACCAAAATATAAAACAATATTTTTGTTTAAAAATAAATCCATTGCATGTTAATATAAATACTGTATTTTGATAAATAACTGTATTTTCTGAAAACAAACAAAAAAGGTAGAGAGAAAAGTGTTATCTTTTGCATTTGTGCAAATCTCTTAAAAGAAGCCAGCTACATTCTCCTTTCTGCCTCTGAATTCAATTTGATGTGATATGTTGTGCTGGTTGAAGTATGTAAAAAAAAATCCAGCCTGCCACAGATTGTAGCTGGAGAAGGACAGAATATTTTAATGGCCTTATCAGATAATTGTGCATACTTTTTTTTGCATAGTACACCAAAACTGAACAGGTGGTGGTTTTTTAAAAGTTAGTTGCAATATGAAATTTGAAATCCTATCTATGAAATTTTTGCACATTTTACGCTTGTAAGAGAATGAGAATAGGAAGATAAATAAATATCTTAGTATTATTATAAAATAACAGTTTGATACTAATGATCCCCTGACATGGTCTGGGGACCGAACATACACACACACACACACACACACACATGCATATATAAGATTTAAACTGTACATTATCTGAGGACAAGTTGGCCTCTTTTATCCTTATATATGTACACCTGTGGAGGTATAGCTGCTGCTTTTTTTTTTTTTTTTTTTTTTGTGGTACGCGGGCCTCTCTCTCACTGCTGTGGCCTCTCCCATTGCGGAGCACAGGCTCCGGACGCGCAGGCTCAGCGGCCATGGCTCACGGGCCCAGCCGCTCTGCGGCATGTGGTATCTTCCCAGACCGGGGCACGAACTCGTGTCCCCCGCATCGGCAGGCGGACTCTCAACCACTGCGCCACCAGGGAAGCCCAGCTGCTTCTTTTTTTTAAAAAATTTTATTTATTTTTTATACAGCAGGTTCTTTTTTTTTTTTTTTTTTTTGCCTCTCACTGTTGTGGCCTCTCCCGTTGCGGAGCACAGGCTCCGGACGCGCAGGCCCAGCGGCCATAGCTCAGGGGCCCAGCCACTCCGCGGCATGTGGGATCTTCCCGGGCCGGGGCACGAACCCGTGTCCCCTGCATCGGCAGGCGGACTCTCAACCACTGCGCCACCAGGGAAGCCCTATTTTTTATACAGCAGGTTCTTATTAGTTATCTATTTTGTACCAAACTCCCAATTCATCACACCACCCACCCACCCCCACCGCTTTCCCCCCTTGGTGTCCATACGGTTGTCCCCTACATCTGTGTCTCTATTTCTGCCCTGCAAACCGGTTCATCGGTACAGTTGTCTCTTGATGGTGTCACCTTTGGGGCTGGGTGTGCTTGGCTCTGGAATTGACTGTTTGCTGACCTCTCTGGTCCTCCAATCCTTCTTTTTTTTTGCGATACGTGGGCCTCTCACCGTTGTGGCCTCTCCCATCGTGGAGCACAGGCTCCGGACGCGCAGGCTCAGCGGCCATGGCTCACGGGCCCAGCCGCTCCACGGCATGTGGGATCTTCCTGGACTGGGGCACGAACCCGTGTCCCCTGCATCGGCAGGTGGACTCTCAACCAGTGCGCCACCAGGGAAGCCCCCTCCCATCCTTCTTTCAAGCCTTCACACCCTCAGCACCTCTCATGTACAATGCATAAGATCTAATTAATTATCTGTTCAATACATGAATGCCTATATTATATAGAATTTACCTTCCAATTGCACAGTACTAATTTATTTTCCAAATTTTAATAACAGTTACTCCAAGAGCAAACTGGACATTTTTGGTTTATTTAATACCATTGTGTCATTTATTTGAGAAAGAAGTTTGAGTCTTTGCATATTTTATAGTAACAAGCCTGAACTTAATTTTTTTTTTAAGTAACATTTATTGATTACTTATTATGGGCCTGATACTTTCCTAAGTACTTCACATACTTTATTTATTCCACAGAACAGCTCTATGAGAGATTCTGTTATTTTCCTCATTTTACAAGTGAGGAAACTGAGTCACAGAAAGATTGAGTAAATTGTTCAAGGTGACTCAATTGGTAGGTGGTAGGGCTGAGATATGAACACAGATTCTCTTGCTTCTAGAATCCTTGCTCTTAACCACTGCACTACCTCTGTCTATGCTAACTTACACACGTTTTTTCTTTTTTAAACCACTTACTTTAATATAGGGTCCTACATTCCCTTTTAAATCTAAAATTCTGTTTTTATAGATAACTTTCACAGTAGACCTTTTTATGCCCTTTTATTTTTGTTCATAGAGAAAAATACTAGCAGAAAAATATGTTGGAGAATACAAAAGTTAATAAAATGAATTTGGAATTACTAGCAGTTGAAAAGTCTTTCCTGTACAATTAACACAAACATTTATCTAGGAATCCCAGGGGAATCAGTTCTGGGGTCTCCCATACTAGCCCCAAATTGCCTTCCTCACTCTTATTCTTTTTTTTTTTTTAAATATTTATTTATTTGGCTGTGCCGGGTCTTAGTTGTGGTACGCGGGATCTTTGTTGCCACATGAGGGATCTTTGTTGCGGCATGTGGGATCTTTAGTTGCGGCCCACAGGATCTATAGTTGTGGCATGCAAATACTTAGTTGCGGCATGTGGGATCCAGTTCCCTGACCAGGGATCAAACCTGGGACCCCTGTGTTGAGAGCATGGAGTCTTAGCCACTGGGCCACCAGGGAAGTCCCCTGACTCTCATTCTTGATTGCTGGAGGTACACATCTTGATTGCTCCCCCTTCTGAGGCACTCCTTCCATCACCCCCCAACCCACCTCTGCAACTAGGCTAAAGAGAAAGTCCCTCTGTTTCAGTGGTTCTCAAATTTTAGTTGTGTCTGATCCACTCAGACAGCTTGTTAAATCAAATTGTTGGGTCCCAAACCCAAAGTTTCTGATTTAGCAAGTCTGGGGTAAAGCTTAAGAATTCACATTTCTGCTACGAGTCCAGGTGATAGGACCACACTTTGAGAGCTATCCAGAACTACTCCTTTTAATCTCTGCTTCCCAAGACAGGTTTAATGGTGGTTATGAAATGGAGCAGGACCCTATGGTCCTTGCCCCCATGTCCTCAGCCTGCCTTTTGTCTGTGGAAAAACTTTACCTGAAGAATAAGTTTAATCGGAGAAATGAGAAAATGCAGAAACAAAGGAAAACAGTCAAAGGAGACCGAATAATAATAATTTAGTCATTAAGCATAGTCAGGGACCTTTAGTTCCTTCTCAAGGGCTATAGATAATATTCTGAGCCATATCCTGTGAGCTGTCTTGTTAATATTCTGAGCCATATCCTGTGAGCTGTCTTGTACATACTGAAACCCCCGCCAGGTGGAAGAAGTTGACTACATGATGACCAGACTGTAGCCATGACATAAGCTGCCACAATTCCAAGAACTGGCCTCAAGGAGATGGGAACAAACCAACCCTGGAACTGAAGACTTACTGTACTTAAAACAATCCAGATGAACACTGGTCAGATCACCTCATGATTAAGATGACTGTCAGAGCTGACTGTGCTGTTTCTGCATGTAGCCCCCTCCCTCCACCTATAAAAACTCTTGCTCACTGATTGTCAGTCTGGGGAAGTTGGCCTTTGGACAGGCGTTGCCCCCCGGCCCGCTTGCCAACATCCAACATCCAAAATAGCGAACTTTCCTTTCCACCAACCTTGCCTCTTCTTTATTTGCTTTTGAGCGGCAAGCAGCCGGATCCCACTTTCGGTTACAGTTACATGGTAACTATTCATGTTAATAGTTACAAGGAAACATTAAAGAGATTACATAATGTTACTAGGTCTTGGTCTTAGATGCTAGAGGCTAAAAGAAAGGCCACCGGCATTTTCCTTCTCCCCAGGGCAAGGCTAGCCCTTTCCTCCCACATGTAATCCAGGCAGAACTCTAGTTTTCCCTACTGTGTGGGGGGGTTGCAAGGATTGAATGAAATTAAGCTCTTAAGTGACATCTTAATAAATGATGACTAGTTTAACTTCATTCCGCAACACATCGCTAGTCTGCCAACCACCCAGATAAGACGATCACATCCTTCCGGCTCATTAAGAGGCGGGGTGAAGAGAGAGAGGCAACGGCGCCTGCGCAGCTCACGGCGAGGGTCCAGGTGGTGTCCTCCCTGCACCTCCCCGACCAGGTGAACCACTCCGGGGCAGAGGGAGGAGACCAAGCAGAGTGTGGGCGCCTGCTTCCGGCCACGTGGTTATGCTCACGGCCAATGGAAAACCTTGACGTCACCCTCGCTTCCTCACCCTGGCAACGGGTGGGTGACTACTTCCGGTGCTGTGAGGGCTCGGGGCTGACGCGGGTGAGTGTCTCTCTTTCTCACGCTGTCCGCGCCCTTGCCGCGACGTGCGCTGCCTCTGTCCGGGCGCCGCGCTCTCGCTGGGACGTCCTCTCCGGGGCCGGGTGCGGGCGGCGCGCCGGATGCCCCTTGCTGGGGGCGGTGCTGGAGGAAGGGACTCGGGACGTCCCTCGTGCCCGAGTCTCGGTCGCGCGTGGGGCCCGCGGCGGGTCCCTCCCAGCGGCTGCAGCTTGGCGGCTTCATTCCCTCTCCGGGGAAGGGACTGTCTGTGTGTGGGGAGGCAGTTCTTGCAGTCCTTCACCCACTTTGCAGTCTCGGGCTGCGGTTTCTCCGAGTTCGAGGCTCGTAGAGACCCGAGGGTGTGCGTCCTGGTCCTGCGTGGCAGGTGGGGGAAAGCAGCCCTATAGTGTAATAGAGGCCTGGTTAGAGTCCCGGGGAACGTTAGCATTTACTGCTCAGGTGGAGAAGGAAGAGGAAAGGACCAAGAAGATGGAAAAGGAGCAACTGGAGAGGGTGGAAAACAGGAACTGGAGGTGCCCTGAAAATAGAGGGCATCGTGTTTCCGGAAGGAGGGAGTTCAACTTGATTCGCCTCTGTAGGGGAGGGGAATGAAAGGTATTTTGGGGACCATGTGACTGAGATCATTGCATACTAAGCTAAGGAATTTTCATACACTTGGGAGTTTAATAATTTGCTTTTTTGTTTAAATAAAGCTTTCCCCCCACTTATACAAAGCAGTACCTGCTTACTAAAAAATATCTGGAAAATGTAGAAATATTAAAAAAGAGATCATCTGTGGTTCCACCAGCCCCAACCCAACATTTTTTTTTTTTTTTTGGCGGTTCACGGGCCTCTCACTGTTGTGGCCTCTCCCGCCGCGGAGCACAGGCCCCGGACGCGCAGGCTTAGCGGCCATGGCCCACGGGCCCAGCCGCTCCGCGGCACGTGGGATCCTCCCAGACCGGAGCACGAACCCGTGTTCCCCGCATCAGCAGGCGGACTCTCAACCACTGCGCCACCAGGGAAGCCCTCAGCCCAACATTTTGATCTCTTTCTTTCTACTTTTTTTTTTTCTTTTGGTTGCGCTGTGTGCCTTGTGGGATCTTAGTTCCCCGACTAGGGATTGAACCTGGGCCCTTGGCAGTGAGAGCACTGGGAGTCCTAACCACTGGACTGCCAGGGAATTCCCTACATTTAAAAAATAGAATATTCTTTTTTTTTTTTTTTTTTTTTTGCGGTTCGCGGTCCTCTCACTGTTGTGGCCTCTCCCGTTGCGGAGCACAGGCTCCGGACGCGCAGGCTCAGCGGCCATGGCTCACGGGCCCAGCCGCTCCGCGGCATGTGGGATCCTCCCGGACCGGGGCACGAACTTGCGTCCGCTGCATCGGCAGGTGGACTCTCAACCACTGCGCCACCAGGGAAGCCCCAAAATAGCGTATTCTTAACCTACTTAGCATCATAGTGTATGTGTATAAAATGTGATTTTAACCAAAAAGCATGTTTTATACATTGTGTCTATTACACGGATTTTTTTGATATAATTCATAAAATTCCACCCTTTTAAATTTAAATTTCAGTGGTTTTTAGTATATTCACAACGTTGTGCACTCATCATCACTATCTAATTTCATAACTTTTTCATCACCTCCAAAAGAAACTCTGTACCCTTATAGTTACTCACCATTGATCTCTCCTCCCCTTGTTCCCCCACCCCTGGCAACCACTAATCTACTTTGTGTCTATGGATTTTCCTATTCTGGATCCTTCATGTAAGTGGAATCGTATAATATGTGGCTTTTTGTTGTCTGCCTTCTTTCACTTAGCATAATGTTTTCAAGGTTCATCCATGTGGTATTATGTATCAGTACGTCACTCCTTTGTATGGCTGAATAATATTCCATTATGTAACTATGCCACGTTTTGTTTATCCATCATCAGTTGATAGACATTTGGATTGATTCCACTTTTTGACTATTATGAATAATTCTGCTATAAACATTCATGTACAGGTTTTTGTGTGGACGTATGTTTTCAGTTTTCTTAGATGTATACCTAGGAGTGGAATTGCTGGGGCATGTGGTAACTGTTTAACTTTTTGAGGTACTGCCAGGTGTTTTCCAAGGTGGCCTGCACAAGCAGGATATGAGGGTTCTGATTTCTCCATATCCTTGCTAACACTTATTGTCTGTCTTTTTGATTATAGCCATTCCATTGGTTGTGGAATGGTATCTTGTGGTTTTGATTTGCATTTCCCTGATGTCTGATAGTGTTGAGTTTCTTTTCTCTGTGCCTATCGGCCCTTTGTATATCTTTGGAGAAATGTCCGTTCAATTCCTTTGCCCAATTTTAAATTGAATTAAAAAAATTTTAAAGAAATTTTAAAGTTGTATGGGTTCTTTATATAGTCTGGACACAAGTCCCTTATCAGATTGCAATATTTCTTCCATTTTTTCCCGTCTTGTGGGGTGTCTTTTCACTTTCTTGAAGGGTGTCCTTTGAAGTACAAAAGTTTAAAATTTTGGTGAAGTCCAATTTATCTGGTTTTTTTTTTTTTTTTTTTTTGGTTGTTTGTGCTTTTGGTGTCATATGTAAAACCACTGCCAAATCCAAGATTATGATTTACTCCTGTTTTCTTTTCCCTAAGAGTTTTATATAGTTTTAGCTCTTACATTTAGGGCTTGATTTATGTAGAGTTAATTTTTGTATATGGTGTGCAGTAGGAGTCCAACTTTATTCTTTTGCATGTGGCTCTCCAGTTTTCCCAGCACCATTTGTTGAAAAGTCCTTTTTCCATTGAATGGCCTTGGCACCCTTTTCAAAAACCAGTTGATCGGAAACACATAGATTATCATTTTCTTAACTATTTCTCTATGTTGGGTATTTAAGTCGCTCCCAGATTTTTGTTTTTCTAAATTATCCTATGTTAAACACAGCATAAAAGGCATAAAACCTTTTCTGTATTTAAAATTATTTTGGTAGAAAATGTTCTCAGAAGTGGAATTACTGGGTCAAAGATGAAATAAGTATGTTTTGGAGCTCATTTAATGAGGCATTAAACCTTCAATCTCATGATGTTAAGAGCAACAAAATGATTCTTTATTCATCAGTTGCTATAGCTTAAGGGCTGGATTTCTCTAAAAGCCTTTCTCTTAAGATGAATGGATTCCATGACTTCCTTCCTCCTTCAATTGCTTCTAAAAGACTAAGTAAATCTACAGTGAAAAACTTCAACACCAGAGGCAAACGGGACATGTGGTAGTGTTCTAAATGGCTTAATGGAAAAAAAAATAGTGTCATCACATGCAGTAGGAAAATGAAACAATCTTTGAGAGAAATAGAGTCAAGATTTAGACCTTAAATCAGTGCCATAAAAGTCCCTGAAGCAAAGAAAGTGTTTTATTCTGAGTTTCTCTTCTGCCCTTGATAATCAAGTTAATTTACATTCATCTTGGTCCCAGAGACAGAGAACTTAAATCTTCTCTTTTTAGTAAATAGTACCCACTTAAAAAAAAATTCAAATATGAGATGTTATTAGGAGAAAAATCAATTTTCCCTTTCATCCTTGCCCCTCCCTCTTCTCCAGTCTCCCAGTACTCTTTAGAGGAATCCATGGTAGTATTATTTGTGTCTATATAGACTAGTTCATATATAAAGTATCTCTGGGGAGCGGGTATATACAAAATTATATATTTTAAGGCTCTTGGTACTTTCTGACACATTCCTTTTCAAAACGGGTACATCAGTTTATGATGGCAATACAGTGCTAATTAGATTTCTTTCTTCCTTTTTCTTGTATTTCTTTGAATATTCTTTCTTTAATATTGGATATCCAGTTTATATTTCTTTTTTTATGTATTGCCTGCTCATGTCTTTTGGCATGCTGTTTGTCTTGATTAGCATTGTCCTTTATGAGATTTATTTTGGCAGCCTTTTGTAGATGGTTGTTTTATGACCGCCTGGATTTGGGGAGAAAAGTTAATATGCTTTTTGTAATGCTTATGCTAAGAGGTATGTGAGCTGAACAAGGGTCAAGGCAGTAGGGAGAAGGAAGTTAAATGCTTGAGAAGAAATCTATAGGATTTGGAAACTGGGCGCAGTCCAAGATGACTACAAGGTGAGTTAGAAAAGGATGGTATATATTTGATGTCAATCTTTGGTCATGATTTATTTTTTTACTCCTTAGTCTTAACTGTAGAGATCAAATACTAATTTTATTTATTTTTAAATTAGGATTATCTGGGGTTTGTGTGGCCCTAGAAGTTCAAGATCCAGAAAAACAAAACCAAAAAAGACCTCTTGGGCCAGTATTTTTTAAAAAATTAATTAATTTATGGCTGTGTTGGGTCTTTGTTGCTGCACGCGGGCTTTCTCTAGTTGTGGTGAGCGGGGGCTACTCTTCGTTGCGGGCTTCTCATTGTCGTGGCTTCTCTTGTTGCAGAGCACGGGCTGTAGGCGCACAGGCTTCAGTAGTTGTGGCACTTGGGCTCAGTAGTTGTGGCTTGCGGGCTCTAGAGCACAGGCTCAGTAGTTGTGGCACATGGGCTTAGTTGCTCCGTGGCATGTGGGATCTTCCCAGGCCAGGGCTCAAACCTGTGTCCCTTGCATTGGCAGGCACATTCTTAACCTCTGCACCACCAGGGAAGCCCTGGCCAGTATTGTTGATTGGCCATGTTTTTGTCTATTCCTTCTGTAGGTGGGATGAGTGTTGAGAACCTTCAGAATATGGCATTTCTCCTCTTAGTGAAGGTTTGAAGTGGGATCCCATAGGCTTGCCCTATTTTGGGGCTTGGACTTGGCTAGTTACCTGTGTTCTCATAAATAAATGTATAAAAAGCTTTTTTTTTGTAAGTAATGAATTCAGATTTTCAAAATCAAAAGGTACACAATGGTAAACAGTGAAATTTCCATCCCTCCTTTGTCCACCAGTCACCCAAATCTTCTGGTAACCACTATTAATGCTATTTTTTGATATATTCTTCCAGATTGTGCTTTGCATATATATATTTAACTGTATTTTTTTCTCCCCTCCCTCAAAATATGGTACTGCATATACTTCTGTACCACGTGTTTTTTACTTGCTAAAATGTCTTCAAGACTGATCATTTCATATTTGTATATCAAGAACGTTCTCATTTTTTCCAAGAGCTGCATTTATTTTTAAGCACTTCCATCAAGACATACTGTTGGTCCATATCTTTCCCATTACAGACAGTCTTTCAGTGTGTATTTATAATTTTGGTTTATTTTGCCCAATTGTCCATGTTGAGTTGCTGCTACTAGCAATGTATGAGAACTCCTGGTTCCCTATATCCTCAAAACATGGTATTATTTTACTTTTTTTTGTTTGTTTGCTAGTCCAATGATATGTGAGTGTAGTTTTATTTTGCATTTTTCTTCTGAGTGAGGTTTAGCATCTTTTTTTTTAATATAAACTTATTTATTTTTTAATTTATTTTTGGCTGCGTTGGGTGTTCGTTGCTGCGTGTGGGCTTTCTCTAGTTGCGGCGAGCGGGGGCTACTCTTTGTTGCGGAGCGCGGGCTGCTCATTGCGGTGGCTTCTCTTGTTGCAGAGCACGGGCTCTAGGCACGCGGGCTTCAGTAGTTGTAGCACACGGGCTCAGTAGCTGTGGCGCACGGGCTTAGTTGCTCTGCGGCATGTGGGATCTTCCTGGACCAGGGCTCGAACCCGTGTCCCCTGCATTGGCAGGCGGATTCTCAACCACTGTGCCACCAGGGAAGCCCGGTTTAGCATCTTTTGATCTGTTAGACTGTTGTATAATTTTTCTGTAAACTGGGATTTGCCCACTTCCCCCTACCCCCCCTTTTGTCTTTTTGTTTTTTGAGACATTTGTTGGAATTCTGTTAGGAAGGTCAGACTTTTAATGGGTTCTGAGTTAAACAAAAACTGATGTTGGAGTAGAAATTGCTTCATTTCTAATTGAATTAAAAATATTCCAGTAACCATTGGGAGCTGGAGGCCAGAGTTGTACATTGGATAGCCTGTCTACTTGAGTTCCTTTCCCAGTCCAGCAGAACTTTGGGGCCAGCATTTTTGGGGGAGTTTATTGAGATGACATGGTTTGCTAAATAAAAAAATTTCAGATAGTCTCTGAGGGATGGTAGATTGCTTAAGAAATTGCATATTGATTCATCTTCCACATTTTATTTTTTTCAGACAAGCTTGAGAAGTAGTGTTTTTAAATCTCTCACATATATTAAGAGTGCCTATTACATCAAATCTTATTCATTATAAAATATAGATGTTCTAACTTGTTATTCATGAAAAAAAATGCATCTGATGACAGTGAGTCAGAGTAAGTTTTATAGCTCATACTGCTTGGATATGGTTTCATTTAAACTGAAGCTTTGAATATTCCAAAGCCTGAGTTTTCACACAACTATGTTTGTGGGACAAGTGGGCCCAAGCTCATTTCATGGCTAGGCCAGACCTCATGGCAGGTATAGACTGGCAGATGAACTGCTAATCATTTAAATTGACTTCGTCAACCGACACAGGAATAAATAGTAACCTATCTCAGAGAAATAACCAAAGTCAAATAAAGGTAATTGATGCAGATCCTTGTGAAGTCGTTGGAAGAAAATCCATCCTCAGGGAGAGAGCTACCACCTAAAACAAAAACAAAAACAGGCATTTTAATCCACTGTTATGTAATTAACCTCAGCACTCTTTTGTAATCAAAATTTATGAATATATGTAAACATTTTAATACAACAGCATATATATATGATTTAAAATTATTTGTCCTTTAAATGAAATGACATATAATAAAAATTAAATGAACTCTTTTTAACCAGGAATTAAAGGAAGTTAAAATACCATATTGCAGTGCTTCACAGACCATTTCTGGTGTGAAGGACCAAGTTAAAAATTTTTTTCAATCCTTTGTTGACCATTTCTTTTGTAAAATGAAAAAAACAAAACAAAAAAACCACAAAACCTCAAAACAAAACAGAGATATGGAACTGTGAATGAAAGATAAAAGTAAAAGCTCATAATTGTATTAGATGTAGCAGATAAAATTGTTTCAAAAATATAGTTATAAACAAAACATGAGGAAATAGAAAAGAATTACAAAAACTGTACACATTGTTTATTGAAAATGTGCACTAGATGTAGAGAACGGACATGTGGACACAGGTAGGGAAGGGGAGGGTGGGATGAACTGAGAGATTGGGTTTGACATAAATACACTACCATGTGTAAAATAGATAGCTAGTGGGAACCCGCTGTATAGCACAGGGAGCTCAGCTCGGTGCTCTGTGATGACCTAGATTCGTGGGATGCGGGGTGGGGTGGGAGGGAGGTCCAAGAGGGAGGGGATATAGGTATACATATAGCTGATTCACTTAACTGTACAGCAGAAACTAACAGCATTGTGAAGCAATTTTACTCCAATAAAAAAAAATAAGGCAATTAATATATGAATAAAATAATCTCTTGCAGACTGGTAACAAGCACTGGTCTGCAGACCACACTTTGAGTAACACTGTTCTTTTGGACTAGTTGGCTAAGTCACTCTTTACGTTACTATTTATGTTTTCTATTAGAAAAGACTTGTGCTCCTCCTTCCCCATTTCTCAATTTAGAATAAGGTATACATTTTTACCTAACAATGTGAATCTAGGTGTTTAAGTAATTTCAACCGCATGACTCTGGTATTTTCTTCAAATCTCTGTCGAGTTTTTTTTTTTTTTTTTTTGCGGTACACGGGCCTCTCACCGCTGTGGCCTCTCCCGCTGCAGAGCACAGGCTCCGGACGCGCAGGCTCAGCGGCCATGGTTCACGGGCCCAGCTGCTCCGCGGCACATGGGACCCTCCCGGACCGGGGCACGAACCCGTGTCCCCTGCGTCGGCAGGCGGACTCTCAACCACTGCGCCACTAGGGAAGCCCTCTGTCGAGTTTTAAATGATCCACTTTTCCCCAGTCTGAAGTGTGTTCTGCCATCGTTATTGTTATTAAGCCAAGATTGCTAGAAGCTTGTGAATTTGTGAGAAAAATTGGAAAGTTTGTGGTTTAAGTTGCTTGTAATTTGTTTTATTAAGTTTTGTATTTTATCATTTATCTTTTGAGAACCTCAGAAATAACGCTTTCATGAAAATTAACAAGTATACGCACAAGTGTTATTTTAATTTCTTGGTTTAGTCATATAATTTTGTTAGAATTTTTTTTTTTTTTTTAAATGAATGTATGTAATTAATTTATTTGTTTTTGGCTGTGTTGGATCTTTGTTGCTGTGCGTGGGCTTTCTCTAGTTGCTGTGAGCGGGGGCTACTCTTGGTTGATGTATGCAGGCTTCTCATTGTGTTGGCTTCTCTCATTGCGGTGGCTTCTCTCATTGCAGAGCATGGGCTCTAGGCTCACAGGCTTCAGTAGTTGTGGCACACGGGCTTCGGCAGTTGTGGCTCGCGGGCTCTAGAGCACAGGCTCAGTAGTTGTGGTGCATGGGCTTACTTGCTCCACGGCATATGGGATCTTCCCAGACCAGGGATTGAACCCATGTCCCCTTGATTGGCAGGCAGATTCATAACCAGTGTGCCACCAGAGAAGTCCCAGCATTTGTCTTTTGATTGAGCTGTGAAGTATTACACTGTTTTTCTTAAGCGGTTCTTCACAGGCAGATGTAAATCTGTATGTTGCTTCATTTCTTTAAGCAAGCAGCAATCTATAGCTCTTAAATGTTTTCACCACACACCAAAAATTGTAATTATATGAGGTAATGGATGTGTTAACTAACCTTGTTGTGGCAATCGTTTTGCAGTATAGACATGTATCAAATCATCATGTTGTACCCCTTAAACTTATACACTGGTGTATGTCAATTATATCTCAATAAACCTGGAGAAAAAAATAAGCAGCAATCTAGGCTTTATATCAAGGCTCAGTGATGTTGCCAGCACTGCCTGTGGTTCTAGAATGTCCCAGAGGTTATTAGCATTTGGTTTGGAGGGAGTAGAAAGTGATATTTAAGTTGTGTTGTGGTTTTCTTCAATGTAGATAAAATGAAAGATAAAATATCTTTGGACTCAATATGAAGTCTTTTTACAACAGTTCTTTTGTTTATGTGACTTCAAGCAAGTGCTGTCAGTGGACAGAGAGATTTAAATTCTAACCTTTGTATATTCTTTGTATTACCCAGTTAAATAACTTTAAAATTAGGTTTCTAATTTTTTTTTGCAAGTTATCTGTGCACAAATTTGTATGTTACGTGTGTGTTAGTGGAAAGAAATGCAAACCCTCTTTGCCTGTTTTCCTTTAGAGTAATTCCTCTCCTGCAGTTACTTTTGGATGGAAGTATGCTCTTTTCCCAGTAGAAGATGGTGATCTTGGAGAATGACCATGGAGAAGGGGATGAGTTCTGGAGAAGGACTACCTTCCAGATCATCTCAGGTTTCGGCTGTTAAAATAACAGCTAAAGAGTTGGAAACAAAGCAGCCCCATAAAGAGAAGCGAGGGGGCTTTGTGTTGGTGCATGCAGGTAAGCTCTAAGTGGGTGAGTTGGAAGATGAAAATAATGTTTTTTTCCCTTGCCTTGAAGTACACCAGGAATTGAATTTCATATCTGGAGGAGGCAAACTGCCAGAGGAGCTGGAACCAAAGAGACTGACTTCGATAG
This sequence comes from Delphinus delphis, assembly GCF_949987515.2. Taxonomy (NCBI): domain Eukaryota; kingdom Metazoa; phylum Chordata; class Mammalia; order Artiodactyla; family Delphinidae; genus Delphinus; species Delphinus delphis. The sequence goes on along the minus strand of NC_082697.1, from coordinate 40,051,851 downwards.
AGTGAGGGCCTCCCCCTAGCTCCCCACTTAGAAGATCTTATAATGACGACTCTTCCTTTGTCTCCTTCACTCACCTACTCTATTATTTACTTTTACCCCGTATTTAGGTGTTGTTAAAACCAGACACAGTAATTGTTTAAACTCTGGTTTGTGTTTTTAAAAATAACGCTGCTGAAAAAATTTTATTGACCCCATTTTTGACTTTGTCCATCTTAGAGTATAATTTACACAGTCTTAGAGCTAGTTTGCCTTTTTAATATTATAAAAGAGGAGCCTTAAAACCAGAGAGATTAAGTGGCTTCAGCCACATGGCTCTTTCGTACAAGAGCCAGGCTGAGACACCCTGAAGTGAGCCCTTAAGTCCCAGTCTAGTGCTCTTGGCACCTCATCAGCCTGTAATCTCTACTTCAGAGTACCTTGAAGACAGACACAGTGAGTTCAACCCCTGAGTCCCCATCATCGAAGCCTCTAGGGTTTCTAAGCAGTGCAGCCCTATGTAGGTCTTCCCCCCCCCCCCTTTTTCTTTAGTCATTTTTATTTGTCTGCATTTAGCGTCTAAAGTTCATGACCTCTGTGAAGGAAGAAGGAATGGCTGGGTCTCCTTTTAACTTTCCTCAGACAGTCATACAGGATGGCAGCAAGATTAGCTTTGATACGGGGTGAGGGGTGGAATTGTTTCTTCTTGTCAAACTGGTGTTCTTCCTGGTCATTAACTTTTGGCTGTATCTAAACTGCACAGACAACTCCGGAAGCCTTATAGAATCGAATCCAGAAGAACCAAAAACAAAACAAAAACCAGGTTCAGTTTCCTTTTCTTTCAAATGATTTTTCAAAGAAGTGAGGTAAATTTATAGAAACAACTCAGATTCCTAGTCCAGTGTTCTTTCCACTACACCATGGTGGTGGTGCATCTTTCATAGTACCCAGTGAGTTATTTCATTCAGAATGAGTATTTGAAAAATGTCCAAGAAAGGCCTGAGATGTGTAAAAGCAACAACGTGGAGCTTTTGATTAGTTGGAAAGGTTTGCCTTCTATGACAGTCATTGTGGCCTCCCCACTGTCTCAGACACACCCTGATGGCTGTGGCTCTTAGACAAAGTTGGTGCCAGGCCGACAAAGTGGCCAGCTGTAATAGGAGGAAATCTGGGTTATGACAGGAAATTGTATGGATGAAGGGTGACCTTCCCCTTCTAAATTATTAGAAGTTCAGATAGAGTGATTGATTATGCAGCATTATGTATCTTGTACATTTAAGGAACAAAATTTCAATTCCAGTGTAGAGATTTTAAAAGTGTTTTTTTTTTTTAGCACTAAAGGAGACTTGCCCACGTTTTAGTCATTTGAGTAGTAGATTCTTGCTTTGCCCCAGATCTGTATACTACCTATATTTTACCTAATATTAAAAAAAGGTAAACACTTTTTAACCTTAACATTTTAAAGATGAAACTTATCTTTAATTAAGTGGAATGTTGGTATCACATGCGTGAAGAGAAAATAATTTAAACACAGTGCAAAAAAACCCGTGTGATTAAATTTTATTTAGGTTCTGTTGCTTGTCAGCTGCTTAGATCCTAAGCTTACCTTTCCTTTGTTAAGTAGAGGAGTTAGCAAGTGTTAATCAGGTATTAAAGATCTCCTGGAGTAATGCTGAGATGGTTTCCCTATTCTAAGTAGAGGATTGATATGTTAATGCTATTGGTGCTGTTATCCACACACTAAAATTATCTATTTGGCTATAGTATCCCATGGTTTGGGAAACACTGCTCAAAGTTTGGGGCCTGCTAAGACAACAGACCTGGGATCATTTATTAGTGAACCATGAAGAGAGCCCTGTTAAATATTGGCGCAGGTTCTGTGAAGTTTCAGAGTTTGCTTGAGAAATGGGACTAACATTTGCGTGTGTTATGGATTTGTGTTGTTTGGGCATCTTTTCTGTTCTCTTGGGTCCCTTAACCATAGCTTCTTGGGTTTGTTTTTTCTCTGCCCTGGTGAAAGGTGGGTTAAGTTTGTGTCATAGTCTGCAGTCTCACAGGAGAAGCCCTGAGGCTTAGAGATGTAGTTCTTTTTTTTTTAACATCTTTACTGGAGTATAATTGCTTTACAATGGTGTGTTAGTTTCTGCTTTATAACAAAGTGAATCAGCTATACAGAGATGTAGTTCTTTAACCTTCCCTACTTTGGACCCCTTCGGGGCCCAGCAGGGGGCTGGGATGGGGGCTGAGGGGGAGGTTCAGAAAAAGTTAAAAAACTTTGATTAAGGGCTCTTGTCTTGGTTTCTTTCTTGTTTAGGTTATTCTCAAATCCCTAACTAAGCAAGTATTACTCCTTTTAGGGAAACAAATTTCAGAGCCATTCTCTTGAGGAAGTTGCTGGGTGTTTGATTAAGAGACAGGGACCACCAGGATTTCTAATAGGCAGTTGTGAATATACTATCACTGAGATTTCAGAGACACCCTGAGCTACATTCCAGGGGTGAGCGGATGGAAAAGTTTGGGTAGGAATGGTGATATTGGTGGTGGTTGTTGACAGGTGGGATATAACACCCCTCAACTTCAAGTATTATTCAGAAACTACCTAGTTTTCTGAAGTCACTCTTAAGAATTCTGGCAGGGACTTTCCAAAGGTCAACAGAGAGGAACTTAGAGGGACTCTGTCCTTGACACTGCCTGGGTTATCAACTCCAGCTAAAAAACTCCTAACTTTGGAGAAGTTTTCGAAAGGAGAGGTGACCTTGGGGAAGCTGCTCTGGGGACATAAGCTATTTCTGGTGCCTCTAGTAGGAAAATAGCTGTTGAAAGAGGAGATAAGGCATGGTATTAAAAAGACTTATGGTGCAGAAAGAAGCTGTTAGATTTTTAAGACTCCATGCACTTAGGACAATAGTTTTATTGTCACTAGGAGAGCATCAGTTTATATGAGCTATTTATATATAATATAAGCAAGGTCTCTGATATCTTAATGACAGTTGACAATTGACTTTTTTTTTCACTACAGGTGCAGGTTATCATTCTGAATCCAAAGCCAAGGAATATAAACACGTATGCAAACGAGCTTGTCAGAAGGTATGAAGAGAATGTATTCTGTCTGATTGAAACAGTTTAGTTTTGACCAAAAGCAGCTTTACCTTGAAATTCAAAATTTTAAGGTTTGATTTATAAGACAGTCTTTGGTTTGGGCCACAAAGTAATTTTGCTCGTATTTGTGGGGTCTTTTTTTGTTTTGTTTTGTGTTTTTTATTCTCCAAATCATGTTTAGATCTTTTCCTTCCTTTCCCAGATCAAAGTCTGTATTTTTGGAATTGTGGGCACATAATCATATATCTTTTAATCTTTGAAACGGCACTGAGCTCTATAGAAGGGGTAGGGAAAACAGCTCAAAGGCAGCCAATGTGTCTTTCTATGAAGGGAAGAAAAAAAATAATAAAAAATTAAAATGGGTGTTCTTCTTAGGGAGATTATCCTGTACTTTTTCCTTCTGTTTTTCCATCACGTAATTTTTATCATAGCAAATTCATTGTCATTCCTGAGTTTAACTTTGCCCTTGTACTCAGTTGTGCTTTTTTTTTTTTATCTTTGTTTTTTGAGGTTTTGCTAAATTGTTGAATACTTAATGTGGGGGCAGGAATGGACTCAGAAGAAATATTGTTTGTTTTTATTTTGATCCTGACTGTATACTCTTGTAGGCAAACCTTCCATTACTTTTTATGCAAATAGAATGTTAATTGGACATTGCATATCAAGTAAATAGGGGTCTCTCAGCTCTTTTCATTTATATTTACATACCATTTAAAGAAGATTATACTTCATTAGCGATCCAAGATTTTTCTTATGAATGAAATCTCATAAATGAATAAGAATATTTGGTTACAGGGATTTCATTTTAAAAAGAAATTTATAATAAAGGTAAATATTCTTTAAGCTATTTTATATTACTTTATCTTATTTTTCAAAGTGTGAAATCTTTTTGTTATCTGAGAAGAAATGGTTTTATAGGAATATAGTTCTGTATATAATACATTTAGAGCGTGTAACCAGCCTCCTTAATTTATACAACAAATGAACTTCTTAAAAGTTTCATGAGGAATACAGTGCTTAGTTTTTGATCTTTGTTGAATAAATCGGAGCTTCAATTATTCATTTAAAAATCAGTCTTCCTTCTCTTTCTTTCCTGTCTTAGTTTATACCTAAGAAGCAAGGTGATTTTAGTGACCTTTGCTCTCTATAGATTATATTACAAAGGAAGATTATATGTTTATCTCGATGTAGAATACCTTATAGAATCAAAAATGCTTTTGTCAAAAGTATGCTCCATCTAAGGATTCTGAAATGCCTCTGTGACTGAAAGTAACTACTTTTTATTGTTAGGGGTAGAGAGAGTAGTAATGGTGGGATGAGAAATGGTTAGCTTAGTCTGTATAAAATATGAATTCAAATTTCAAAATGGAATTCATATAATTTCTATGGTTCTGTGAACTGCCCTGTGATGAATGAAGCCCTTTCACTTACTAAATTCCTTGCATTTTGTATTTAGTGGCTAAATTTATTCATTGTCTTAATTTGAATAATAATAAGTGAGCTATATTACAAATTATCCTGAATAATTGCTTATCTTAAATCTAAGTCGTTTATGTCTTGAGGTATGGAACGGAACTCTAGTGATCAATTTTTATTAACTCTGAATGTCTCCTACACTTCTTCAAGCCTTTGGAAAGTTTCTGGGTATGTTTAAGAAGTTGTGGTTTTAAAATGAATAATCTTGCCCCTTGGTTTCATAGGCAATTGAAAAGCTACAGGCTGGTGCCCTTGCAACAGATGCAGTGACTGCAGCCCTCGTGGAACTTGAGGTATTTCTTTTCTCTATTTGTTTCATTTAAAATATTTGTGAGTTTATGCTCATTATTCTTAAATGACGTGAAACTGTTGTTTAGTCAACCATCAATTATATGACCAGCGTTTCTCAACAACATTAACAAGGTATGAAGAACCCTGTGATTTTGTTAGGTTGTTCTCATTGGAGACTTCTCCGAGTAATATAAAAAAGTTGGTTAAATTCATTTTTCCCTGGTTTTGTGAGATTCATGAATACAAGTTACTGGTGATTGGATGCTTGAATTTCCTGAATATTTTCAGAAGAAAAATTCCTGAAGTTAACACCTCCTGAAAGTAATATATGTTCTGTTGTTTAGAAAACAAAAAATTCCAACTGTCTAGAAGTGTCCAAAGTGGAGGGGGAAGTTTCCTCACAAACTTAGCAGTTGGATATATATCCTGAAGCTGTGCTCTGTGAGGTGTGTCTTGTCCAGTGTGATAGGTTGGTCTCCAGTTAATTGTGGACATTGAGGAATTCATTGAGGAGGTTCTCAAGTTCACTGTAATCCTTGCTCCTCCAGAGTGAGGGTCTCTTAATTGTCTTAATCTGGAACCCTGAGGATGAGTTTGTTCAGGGGATACTGAGGGCTTCAGAAGACCGACTTCTGTTGCTCAAACTTAGAGAAGATTGATTAGTAAGTCAGTTTAGAGCAGTGGTCTCCAACCTTTTTGGCACCAGGGACCAGTTTCGTGGAAGACAATTTTTCCACAGACTCAGGGAGGGGAGGGGATGGTTTTGGGATGATTCAAGTGCATTACATTTATTGTGCACTTTATTTCTATTATTATTGCATTGTAATATATAATGAAATAATTATATAACTCACCATAATACAGAATCAGTGGAAGCCCTGAGCTTGTTTTCGTGCAACTAGATGGTCCCATATGGGGGTGATGGGAGACAGTGACACCCGAAGTGTGGCTTATGTCCAGTCTGCTCCGTAAGATGCAGCTTAATTGCCACTCACTGATAGGGTTTTGGTATGAGTCTGCAAGCCATTGATTTATTATGGTCTCTGTGCAGTCAAACCTCTCTGCTAATGATAATCTGTATTTGCAGCCGCTCCCCAGTGCTAGCATCACTGCCTCAGCTCTACCTCAGATCATCAGGCATTAGATTCTCATAAGGAGCGTGCAACCTAGATCCCTCGCATGCGCAGTTCACCGTAAGGTTTGCGCTCCTATGAGAATCTAATGCCACTGCTGATCTGACAGGAGGCGGAGCTCAGGTGGTAATGCGAGCGATGGGGAGTGACTGTAAATACAGATGAAGCTTCACTCGCTCACCCACTGCTCACCTCCTGCTGTGCGGCCCAGTTCCTAACAGGCCATGGACTAGTAGCAGTCCATGACCCTGGGGTTGGGGACCCCTGGTTTAGAGAACAGTGAACAAATAGTTACTTGCTTGAGAAGATAACTAGGGGAATCAAATAAGACATGAAGATAAAACAGGGATGAGTTTGAGGGAGGAGGTGTTAGAGTAGACTGTCCCAAATTGACTGGATTAGGCTCTCATATCAGGGCACCTACCCTGACAGGCCAGGCCTTGCTTTTACCTGCGAAGATTGCCCAGGAGTTTACCAAAAGTCCTGGACATGTTTTCTGTATATTCCGCTGGTTAATTGCAGCGTTACGCTTTTAATCGTGCTCTGTAGGTTGTACTCTATCTTGTTAACACTTTGAGCTTGGTCCTAGGGTATGTAGTCAAGAAAGGTGAATATATGGTGGGCACCAGTTCCACTGTAGTTTGGTCCCTGAGGTGTGTGACTTGGGGATATGTGGTCTCCTTCCTGTTGAGACTGATACATCTTATACGAGCTCTACCAATCGGTAGCCATGAGTCCCTGTGCACCTCACAGACTCTCCCTGACTCAGTTTACCCATTTATAATACGGGGATGATAATTTCTACTTTACAGAGTCATGAAGATTGAGTTAACATACGATAATCACTTAGAACAGTATGAGGCACATAGTAAACACCTTGTAACTGTTAGTAGCTATTATTGTTGTGAGGTGCTTTGGAAATTATATCTATGAGGTGAATATTTATGTTAACTCTTTACATTGTCAAAGGAAAGTTAATTATATGTTGTGGGTAAAAGGGCAAAAGTGACACAAGGAAGAAGATTGATGTGCTTACCACCAAATCTTACCTTTACTCAAAACACACACAAGGAAAGCTTCATCTAACTTAATTCAGTTATTAATTGCAAATTACTCTTCTTTGTGTAGAAGACAATGTCCTGAGGTTACAGGTGCATGGAGCCCGTGTGGGTCTGGGGAAAGAAGATTAATGAATAGCTGGGTATATATTGTACCATAATGGCAACTATGAATACAACACTGAATAAAATTAAGTTTTCCTTTTTCTTTTCATCTTAGAATAACTTTAATTTTCTCAGGTCCTACTTATATCATGCCCAGTATTTCATTACATTTTTCCCATGATGAATCAATCCTACTTTTAAAGAGTTTACTTATGTATACTTAATAATGATTTAAAATACATTTTGGAGTGAGTTACATGTGAGTAAATGAGCTTTATAGTTTTGAATGATGACCTGTGTTTTTTAAGAGTGTGGATATGAAGGTTTTTTAAAAAAACAAATGTGTTCTGTTATTTTGATTGGACTATGTTATATGGCCTGAGTGAGTTTAGTGTACTTTCCTCCCTTTAATTATTAAGCTTGGTGAAGAATTTCAATGAACTATCTTGAAAAATTCATTTTTATCTGGGATCTCTGATTGAAATATATGTCAGTAGTTTAAAGGTTAAGGCTACACTAACTGGAGGAATTTGCCTGAATCTTAAGAATTACGTTGGAAGTCATGTCATATACTGCCCCCTGGAGTTTCAGTCACCTTGGATAATTGTGATTCATCACCTTTGAATAGGGTGAAGTCTTCAAATAAAGAGTTTAATCAAAGAGGTATTGTAATAGTTTGAGTCAATGGAAAGATATATAAAAATTGGATTCTTGTATTTTCTGTACCTAGAGAAATATAAGTAACAATATTAAGTCCTTTCAGCCAACTGAAAATTCCCAGAGTCTGATTTATACTGTGTTATGTTTAATTTGAGAGTAACCACTTATCTTTAGTTTTGATCAGTCTATTTAGTAGAGCTAAGTTTTGTCCTAATTGTCAAATAGATATGGGCGATCATTATACCTTTGTCTTTTGACTTTGGTATATACTTTTGACTTAAAAAAAAACATACTTTTTAAACTTGTTTGTTACATTATTACTTAGGCAGATAACTAAAATTGGTTTGAGTTTCCTGAGGACTTTACTAACTGTAGATTGAAATGACTGAAATGGTTTAATGGTCCTTATTGGCTAGAAGGGGTATCTGGCCTTGTATTTTGGAAAATATGAAAATTTGCATTTACCCAAATAGTGAGGAGTACACTGACCTCAACTTGTTGCCACGGAGGAGGAAGAGACAAGGTGAAAGGAAAGAAAATTTATAATAGAAAAAAATGTGTTTCGGTGGCCTCTGTAACTTAACCAGGCTACTTAGACAAATCATTTTTGAGCTTTTCTTGGAATCCCATTCCCTTGTGTAGTTTAATTTTTCTCATCCACCAGGACAAACAAGTGGTGTTATCATAAGACTACAACTTCTGGGCACCAGAGGGAGTGTTCCCTTCATACAAATAAGGGGTGAGGGGCATGCGCATAAGTTCCTGCCTAGTAAACTGACTAGCTTCTTCCTTTGGGGTTTTGGGAGGGAAGGTGGCCATTTGCATGAGAGGTGTTCTGCAGTGTGGAGTTGAAAATGAGATGATGCCAAAGTGCATTTTGTTTATCTTCAAAATGTGGTGAAGGAAATGGAAAGGTCAGTTTTTTAGATCATATTTTAATAATTTATTGTTAAAGTGATTTGGTCCCATTGTTTCATTTAACTATTAATAGTTTTTTTGAGATTCTTTTTTATACCTGATGGGAAATGGACTTCTATCAACCCTGATTTCCCTCACAGCAGAGAAGATAAATTTGTGAAACAATTTGATCTTCATACCTAGGGCTGTGCATTTGGGAGACAGTTGTTTTCATGCCTGTTTTTGAAATAGTTTTGGTTCGGGTAGTGACAGTAGATTTAAAATTCTAGACCATAATTTTGCACATTTCACATGTATAGCTTCTAATATGAATTTCTTATGTGAGAAAATTAGATATAGATTTGGGTGAGTCATGATGCCACTGCTAAAGTAGAGAGCTTTTCATAGATTCTGACAGAAAATGAACTCATAAAATGCTTACTGAAGCGCCCTTTGCACATCAGTATATTTTTCTTAAGAAGTACGAAGATGTGCTTTAAAAAGTTCTAGTAAGGAATAATAGGTGAAATATGACTGACAAACTTTTGAGAGGTTACTTGTCGTTTTGTGAGGAAACTGAAGAATCTGGCTGGCTGGCTGGTGTACCCTTTGAGAGATTTTGGTTAACTCATTTTGAAAACTGACTATTTTGGTAGGTAGAATACTATGCATTAGCAATAGTGATAGATATAGCTTTTAAATTTCATATAGTGAAAGGTAAATTGCACAGGCTCCCTTGTTAAAAATGTTTTGTTGAACTTATGTTATTCTAAGTGGACCCTGCTGTTCTTTTGTTGACTTGCTTCATTCTTTAAGTCTTCCTATGGTCAGGGGAGATGGTAATTCATGGTCCTAACTTGTTTATTGTCCAAATGCTTTAGCATTTAAAGGGCAGTGTATATTGGGCACAAGTTTTTATGTCTGCTAAAAGTGGTCCATTGTCATTGGATCTCTATATAATCCAATATGATTCTTGCTTATAAACTCTAGAAACTCCTTTAAAAAGTAACTTCTTATCCAGATGGCTGATAGTTTGGGGTGTGAGAGAAAAAATGTAGGTATTTGCATTACTGTATATTTATATTATTATATGTAATATTGTTATGCATTTATCTGACCTCTACATCCTGAGATGTAGAGCCAGCTCTGCATGCATTTCTATAAAGCAGGGGTCTCCAGAATGTCATCACCATTGAGTAGTCTGTTGTTGGTGGACCACAGCCCAGGCCTCTGTGCAGCTGCAGGATTAGGCCACACACCCTTCCCTTGGCCTTATGCTTCTGGCTGGAATTGTTTGTGTGCCTCAGGGGGAGAGAAGGCCTGCCAGTCCCTGGGATGCTTAGGGGTCATGAAGATGGTGTGGCTTGCTCCTGGCATATGGGCATATCTAGGATGGGAGGGAATATTGGGAAGGTCTGATATAACCCCCTGTCTCTCGCCAAGCCTGTAGCAAATTCAGTTGTGGGGTTTCTTTGTGATTAGATGCTTAACCACACCTCCTCCCTACCCCGCTTCAGTGTTTGGTTTTTGTTGCAAAAAAGTAGGGGCATCTGTTTTACACTCATTTATGTTTGAGAGGTTAAAAATTATTTAAATAAATGAGCATCTTTGTTCTTCTGCACATTTTTTTGTTTTGCAGAAATCATCTTTTCATATGCAAAGGGTGCTGAGTATTTAAGTGGTTCCTTGCTTCCTCCTCCCCTCCGCTCCTGGACAGGGCTGAACACATTGGAAAGACAGCTCCATGCATTTAGCTCACATACACACAAGTGCCCATTAACCATGTGACTGAGGAGTCTAATTTTAGACCTACTACCCCTGAAAGTCTCATTTTTCTCTTCCATTGACAATATCTTTTATTCTCTGTAATGGGGAGGGGGTTCCTGTTTTTAAGTATGGGAAGCAAGGAGTTTTACCTTTTCTACTTTGTAGTACTTAAAATGTTTTCATTGCATGACATTTGGATTTTGACTTCGGATGCTCTTTTTACTTTTTTTTTTCAACTTGGTATCATTGATTATTTCAGTCAAAGACCCTATTTTGCTCTGTTTAGCAGTATTTCCAGGGGTGCTTCAGTATTTCTGTGTATTCCAAGTGTTTATAGAGTCTTTATGTTTCTCTGCATTTTTTTTTTTATTTATTTTTTTTATTTTTTGAGGTGTACACACACAGTTACACTTCACGGAGTTGCATCCAGCCAAGTGTCCATGTTCTTCTTGTGAAGAGGCAGAGAAAAATCACCTCTCCCAAGAATTTCCACCTTCTGACCAAGGGAAATGTGTCCTGAAGAGCTGTACGCAGATGGGAGGCAACTTGTTTGCTTGTTCTGCTGCTATAGAGCATTGAGTTAATTAGAAGACAGGCTGTGGGTGGCCAAGTACAGACAAAGAAGCACCAGACAGAGCCCAGTTAGCCCGGGGCAGTAAAAGTAAGTTACACTCTTTTTAAAACACTTTTTTGAGTACTGATGCTGAGTCTTGCCTTTAGTACTAAGGGGCAACTTGTAACTTACTGTTTGTGTTTACACAGTAGATGCATCTGTTCTTTTCCTCAGACCCTAGAAACTAAACACGCTCTCTAGCGCAAAGTACCTGCTTAATTAAGGAAAAGCAGTGATTCTTTTTTCTTTTAACTTTTTTTAGAATAAAAAGAGAACTGAATCAGTTATTACATTTCAGATTAATTTTTACACTGCATCAAAACTGTGTATTAGTTTTTGGCCAAGTCAAAACACTTAAGTACAGAGCTTGTTATGTTACAGAGCTTTGTACTGACGGGAACATGAAAACAGTTTCACCTTTTTCTAGCCATTTCCTGGTGACTTCTGTGGAACTTATCAGATGAATTCATCTTGGCTGAATCTGGTAGAAGGTATGGTCTGAGACCAGACTTAGCAGTTCCTGAGGAGCTTGTAGCTCTATGTATGAGCCCTTGTTTTGCTCTGGGAGTTATTATTCTCCAAGAATATACTACATTTTAGAATTCAGCTTTGAGCTACTTAAAGCTACATTTGGTAGTGTGGTGGAATTGGTGGTAATTCTGTGTTTTGATTATGTGGCAGCAATTTAGACTTTTGGATTGAGTGTAAAATGTCTTCTTCTAAATTAATAGAGATATTAGATTTATTGGCCCTTGGATTTATAGTGCTGTGATTATTGAATCATTTCATATGTGTTGGGTGTGTATATGTGTGTGTGTGTGCGTGTGTGTGTGTGTGTGTGTGTGTGTTTGGATCTATATTCTTTGGGGCATCAATTTTATAATCTAACATCTACTGGTTTTTTGCTTTTTAGCTTTTGGTAATGAAGGGCTAGGCTAAGAAGATTTTTCTGTGCTCAGCAAATCACAGGCTGATATCATGAAGGTCAATCTGAAAGACTGCCTTTGATTTTAAGTTTTTGTCTATCTCTCAAATGTAGGACTGTATTCAGAATCTGGAAGGGAATGAGGAGGAACTTAAGTTATATAACTTTTAGGAATCTCATCAAGATCATATCCTAAATCCTGCTACAAAGCAGAACAAAGCATTACTTCTGTTTTTTCCCCACTCATTCTCTCTGTCTACCTGCCGTCTAATTTTTATGTGTACAGCAGGCTTTACCTAAGTGTTAGAATAATGAAGGATTGCATCTCCCTATAGCAGAGCAAACAGTTTAAAATGGAATCCTAGGCATCCCAGTTGAGAATAGTGCTTTGGCCATTCCTACTGCCAGGGAGTTTTTACTGGCAGTCATTCCCACTCAGGGTCCAGCCTCCTGCATGGTATACTCATTTCCTGACAGTTCATGACATGCGTATAACATAGGGTATCAACACTATAACATTTACTAGCCTTCTCAGAAAATTCTGAGTGGGGAACTTATTTTTATTTTCCTTTTTTGGAGTATGTACAGATGTTAACATTTTCTAGTGGGTTGGAAATCTTTTAAATAAAAAGCATAGTTATAAGTTACTACTTATAAGTTAGTGACACCCCTCTCACCCCTCCAATCTACCATGTCCTCACTTCACATTTGATAGAAGGATAGTTTACATTATTATAATTCTGTGGTCTGTTAGGTTCTTTTTGAGTGATATTTCCATATTATTGTCAACGTGGTTAAAAGGTATAGTTATTTAGGTTGAAGGGAAGTATAAGTAGATGCCAAGTTTGGCTTTACTAGAGAAACAGCTACATTTGTCTTTTTCTATTGTAGCTCATGTGGAAAAGACAATTTCAGGTACCGTGTGCGCTAAGCTCTTCCTGGACATCGTAAAGAATCCAACTAAAACAAAGTTTAAAACTATTTCAGATGTGCAGGTCTATGGAAGCCAATATTTTATGTTAGAGATTTGTGTTATGTTTGACAAGTAACTCTTTGTACTGCAATTCTGTGGCTTTCAATTAAAAAAAAAAAACCATGAAAATAAACTGCTGTGATGTGATTTTTCTACTCAATTTTGCTATGTCTTTATTTGCAAATTAGGCAGATTAATAATGGAAAGGAGGTGAATACAGGTAGGCAGTGCTTTTTTATTAAAATACTTTTAATAATAAAGTAGAGAAAAAAGGTGGTTCTGTTTTTTGACAGAATATTGCATGCCAGATCAACAAATGCTCTAATGAACAAAAGCAATACTTGATGCATTTATTCTAAATTTCTATTCAGTAGAAGAGCTTGGACACTTCAAGAAGATCATTAACAAGTCTTAGTTCCTAATACATATGCTGTTGTGTGTTAGTTTTTTTTTTTTAATATAAACTATGTTTTTTTGTGTGTAATTGAACAGTTAAAAAAATGAACTGTCACAGATAATAAAACTGGGTATTCAACATACTATATTTGACTCAACTGTTCACAGAGTGTGATGCAAACAAATGTTCTCTTAACTTACATCCAGCATGGCTAAAATATTACTTTAACACATGTTAAAAGTAGAGCACTGTAACTATTTGGCTAGATACAATTCCGGGCTGTCTGAATTGAGTAATTTCCTCAGGCATTCCAACTTTGATCAACCACAGCACGAACTTTTAGCATGTCTGTAAAGCAGCCAGTGCATCTGTAAATATGTCCCGAGGTAGAGAGAAAAGAGAGAATGCCAAAAAAGAAAGAATACTTTCTGTCGTTAAGGAGCAGTTACAGAATGAAAATGGAAAGTTTTTGTTTCCCTAGGAACTCTTTTTAGATGATTGAGCCTCTGATGTCTAAGTATGCCCTGTGGTTCTGTATTAATGAATGAAAGATACTTCATTTGGGCCTAGTAGAAATGTTTTCTGGCTAACTCTGCTGAAACGTACTGGTTAGAGTTCATTTATTCTTAAACTTTCCAGTCTTTGTTAATATAGTATTAATTGGCTAAAAACCTAAACATACACAATAGCATGTATCTCAGTAAATCATGTCTTAATTGTTTATAGCTAGTATTTGGGTGAAAATATTCTTATATGACCCTGTTTTAGAGAATAACTCTAAGAACAGGCAGCGCCACTGCAGAAGTAATCTCTTTGCTTTCACCACATGGAGGAAAATAGGTTTTTCTGGGTTTTATCTTCAGTGACCTGGAAATGAATTTGCAAATATCTACTGGTTTCTGTACACAAACTAGGATAATTTATAATGGTAAATTGCCCTCTTGGACACAGCATGCTTATATCACATGCATGTAACTTCCTTGGGGATATTTTAAGGTGTAATAAACAACTATTTGCAAACTGGGTGTTAAGTTGGATAATATGGCTTGCTTCTTTCTGACCTTGTTTTCCGTAGTCCTAGGATAGCAGATACCATGACCTCCAATTAGCTCCAGTTGTGAAAAATCTGCTTTTTAGGTCAACATTGTACCAAACATCAGGAGGAATCCATCATCTTGTAATTTCTTATAATTTCTTGTAATTTCTATGTTGTTATTGTCCACATTGTCCAATTAGTCAGTCATGGAAAACACGGTTAATCAGTTAAGTAAAATTTACCAATAGTGAAAAAGTTTTATTGTAGTTTCATACTCTTTTCATTGAGTGTTTTTTCAGAACTAGACAAAGGGTAGTATAGTTCGTAGATTTACACCCTTTAAGCACATTCCCTATATCCCAAAAGAGGTACAGAGAAGTGGTGGACAGGCAAGTTGGAGAGGAAGATGGAAAGGCAAGGCCTGGGTGAGCTAATGTGACTTTCAGAGGCAGGGACTTGAACGGATTGCTAAGTTGGTTACCTTGTTGCTGTTTCCTGAATGCCATAATTTCTTCAAAATTCAATACTTTTTAAATTTCATGAGCCTACTGCTTTGAATTTAAAAATCACTAAAGTTCACGCTGAGAACGTGAGAGCCAACTTTTACAAAAACTATGTGATATTTGGTATCCAGTTTATAGATAGGTTCTCAGTATCCGTTAATTATTTTCCCTGATTATCTCTTTGTCATTTTTTTTTGGTGTTACTCAACATGATTCCCCCCCCCCCCCCCCCGCCCCATGTAACTGTATAAATTTTGTGTGTGTTTGGGTGTTTTTGGTTTGTTTGTTTTGCTCCAAATTTCTAGCTCCAAAGAGAATACTGTGTTTTTTCTCATCATTTTGACAATGGCAATTCACCATTGTATAAAGTTGTAGATGAAGTTGTCTATACTAATGGTGATCAAGGTAGTCTTGAGAAAAATAACATGATATTTCATCATTCTTCTTGTGGATTCTGGGTAGAAAGCTTGTCTGACTCATTTTGGAGGAGCAAAAAAGTATTATAAATTCCAATTGTCATAATCAGAAGATAAGTGGCATTTCTGACCACTAACCTGGCTCTCAGTTAAGTGTGTTGACACAGGGTAGTTAGTCTACAACACAGATTAAATGGCTTACTTCTGTATTTATCATTCTTCTTGTTTAAGTAGTAAGAAGTACAAATATTCAATATTTTCCGTATTCAGCAAGGCATGAGAATGAAATCATGATCTGTTGTTGGGACTGGCATTTGTGTCGAAGAGCTGCTTTGCCTAAAATCTGTATTATGTGGAAAACTGAAGACTTACCAAAACTGAGAGTTTGTATCTGGAGAAGCATGAGACCTTATTAACCTTTACAAAGTGAGATTGCAGAAGAGACAGTTTACAGATGTGTGTTGATTGGTCCATAGACAAGTTCTTAAAAATTGGAATTTGTTGTGAACATTTAAAATCAGGAGACTCATAAAAACCTGGATTTCTAACTTCTTTTGAAAAAAAGTGAGATCTGGTCACATGGAACATGCATTCTCTGAGGGTTGCAGTCTGCCAGGGCTGAGCGACAGCTGCCCCTTTTGAGTATAGGAAGCTGTGTAACTAAAACTATTTTTCAGCTCAAGGTACAGATGGAAATAAGGCTTGGACAGATATGCCAACTTTTGTGTTGTTGGAAGGCTGAGAGAATGAACTGATGATTTAATTGGCCTCAGTTTTTTGCTCTAGAGTTTGCAAATTGTTGCAACAGGAATTTCTACCAAAAGTAAGAATAAGACTGGAATGAGCTTTGATTTGATTATTTAATATTGGAATTGGACTAAGGTATTAACTTATTATTTTGAAAATGAACTTCAAATCAAACTAAAGACTTTTCAAAAAATTTCCCACTGAAGTAATTTGAACCAGAACCAAGGTATATCACTCCAAAGAGTTTGAGCTGGAGCAGAAGCAGATCAAAATACTCTGTGACCTGGCTAAGCATGAACTAAATTGTTCCTTTATTTACTTCTAGTTCCAGAAGTAAAATATTATTTTCAGTGATTGTGGTGAAGAATGTACCAGAAATGACCATAAGTACAAGCATGTTGCACTGATTTCTGAACTTTGTCTTGCTAACCTCCTAAAGGATATTTAGCTTCCAACATCATTTGTCTTATCTTGATTCCATTAATTCTTGATGGAAAACATACTAAGGAAAATAATTGCTTTGTGCATAATATTTGTGGCTACATCTGTGATGATTACCTGGAAACTTTTGTATTCCTTTCACCATTGGCTCTCCCACATTTTATTAATCTTTTTTCCAGTTCATCTCATTTTTCTCCAGTAAAAGTTGAACCCTGCTTCCCAGAGTGATTAGCTTTTGTAGCCTCTCATGACTCACCTGTGCTTTCTTACTCTCCACCTCCTCTGTGCTGTTGCTCACAGATGCCTTTACAAGCCTCCTCAAGGTAGGGTTCAAGGAGAAAGTGAAGTTAAGCAGCTTGTGGAGTTCATGTAGATTGGAGTTTCTCAAGGAGAGGGCCATGGTCCAGCTGAATCAGAATCACTTGAGGTAGCTTGTTCCAAAAAAAAAAAAAAAAAAGAAGAGTCCCTACCTTTACCCCACATGACCTAGGTCAGAATCTATGGGGACAGGAGTCTGGAAATTTTCATTCTTCTGATTAAAAAAAAAAACTTTTAGCTTTGAAATAATTGTAGATTCACAGCAGTTGTAAGAAATAATACAGAGAGATCCCTTGAGTCCTCTACCCAACACTGATAACCTTTTTTTAAAAAAAAATTTGCCATTAATCTTTTATCTAAAATAATTTACACTATAGTTTCAAAACTTTTTATTAAAGTATAGTATACATATAGAAAAGCATACACATTTATGGTACAGGGGCAGCTCCTTGAAGTTTTTGGAGTGAACCAGCACCCAGATTAGGAAACAACATTTGCAGCCCTCCAGAAGGCCCCTTCTGCCCCTTCCAGTCACTCCAGGGTAAAGCCTGTTCTGAAATGAAATCATGCAGTACGTATTCTTTTGTGTCTGCCTTTTTTTGTTTAATTCATAGAATGCAAAAGGTGAAATTCAAAGAACACAAAATTAGTCATTTTAAAGTAAATAATTCAGTGGCATTTAAACATTCATAATATCGTGCCACCACCACCTCTGTCTTGTTTCAAAATACTTTTCACTCCCCAAAGGGAAGCCTGTACCCATTAAGCAGTTGCTCTGTATTCCCTCCTCCCCAAATCCCTGGCAACCACCAATCTGCTTTCTGTCTCCCTGGATTTACCTATTCTGGATATTTCATATAAATGGAATCATACAATATGTGACTTTGTGTGTCTTCTTTCACTTAGCATAATATTTTCAAGGTTCTTCCACATTGTAACATGTATCAGTGCTTCATTCATTTTTGTGGAATATTATTCAACATTATTCATTTATATACCACAATTTGTTTATCCGTACATCCATTGATGGACACTTGGGTGGTTTCCATTCTTTTGCTGTGAATAGTGTTTGCTATGAATAGTGAACAGTGTTCCTGTGAACATTCCTGTACAAGTGTTTGTTTATCAAGTTACTGGGTCATATGCTAATTCTTTTTTTGTGTGTATTTTATTTGTTTTTTGAATTATATTTTATTTTTAATACAGCAGGTTCTTATTAGTTATCTATTTTATACATATTAGTGTATATATGTCAATCCCAATCTTCCAATTCATCCCACCACCACCAACCGCCTCCCCGCCCCACTTTCCCCCCTTGGTGTCCATATGTTTATTCTCTACATCTGTGTCTCTGTTTCTGGCTTGCAAACCGGTTCATCTGTACCATTTTTCTAGATTTCACATATATACATTAATAAACAATATTTGTTTTCCTCTTTCTGACTTAATTCACTCTGTATGACAGTCTCTAGGTCTATCCACGTCTCTACAAATGACCCAATTTTGTTCCTTTTTATGGCTGAGTAACATTGCATTGTATATATGTACCACATCTTCTTTATCCATTTGTCTGTGGATGGGTATTTAGGTTGCATCCATGACCTGGCTATTGTAAATAGTGCTGCAGTGAACACTGGGGTGCATGTGTCTTTTTCAATTATGGTTTTCTCTGGGTATATGCCCAGTAGTGGAATCTCTGAGTCACATTGTAATTGTATTTTTAGTGTTTTAAGGATCCTCCATACTGTTCTCCATAGTGGCTCTATTGATTTACATTCCCACCAACAGTGCAAGAGGGTTCCCTTTTCTCCACACCGTCTCCAGAATTTGTTGTTTGTAGATTTTTTGATGATGACCATTCTGACTGGTGTGAGGTGATACCTAATTGTAGTTTTGATTTGCATTTCTCTAATAATTAGTGATGTTGAGCATCCTTCCATGTATTTTTTGGCAATCTGTATATCTTCTTTGGAGAAAATTCTATTTAGATCTTCTGCCCATTTTTTGATTGGGCTTTTTTCTTTTTTAATATTGAGCTGCATGAGCTGTTTATATATTTTGGAGATTAATCCTTTGCCCGTTGATTCGTTTGCAAATATTTTCTCCCATTCTGAGCATTATCTTTTCTTCTTGTTTATAGTTTCCTTTGCTGTGCAAAAGCTTTTAAGTTTCATTAGGTTCCATTTGTTTATTTTTGTTTTTATTTCCATTATTCTAGGAGGTGAGCCCAAAAAGACCTTGCTGTGATTTATGTCAAAGAGTGTTCTTCCTGTGTTTTCCTCTAAGAGTTTTACAGTGCCCGGTCTTACATTTAGGTCTCTAATCCATTTTGAGTTTATTTTTGTGTATGGTGTTAGGGAGTATTCTAATTTCATTCTTTTACATGTAGCTGTCCAGTTTTCCCAGCACCACTTATCGAAGAGTCTGTCTTTTCTCCATTGTATATCCTTGCCTCCTTTGTCATAGATTAGTCGACCATAGGTATGTGGGTTTATCTCTGGGCTTTCTATCCTGTTCCATTGACCTATATTTCTGTTTTTGTGCCAGTACCATATTGTCTTGATTGCTGTAGCTTTGTAGTATAGTCTGAAGTCAGGGAGTCTGATTCCTCCAGCTCCGTTTTTTTTCCCTGAAGATTGCTCTGGCTATTCGGGGTCTTTTGTGTCTCCATACAAATTTTAAGATTCTTTGTTCTAGTTCTGTAAAAAAATGCCATCGGGGGCTTCCCTGGTGGCGCAGTGGTTGAGAGTCCGCCTGCTGATGCAGGGGACGTGGGTTCGTGCCCCAGTCCGGGAAGATCCCACATGCCGTGGAGCGGCTGGGCCCGTGGGCCATGGCCGCTGAGCCTGTGCGTCCGGAACCTGTGTGCCGCAACGAGAGAGGCCACAGCAGTGAAAGGCCCACGTACTGCAAAAAAAAAAAAAAAAAAAAAAAAAAAAAATGCCATTGGTAATTTGATAGGGATTGCATTGAATCTCTAGATTGCTTTGGGTAGTATAGTCATTTTCACAATACTGATTCTTCTAATCCAAGAACATGGTATATCTCTCCATCTGTGTCATCTTTGATTTCTTTCATCAGTGTCTTATAGTTTTCTGAGTACAGGTCTTTTGTCTCCTTAGGTAGGTTTATTCCTAGGTATTTTATTTTTTTGTTACAGTGGTGAATGGGATTGTTTCCTTAATTTCTCTTTCTGATCTTTTGTTGTTAGTGTATAGGAATCCAAGAGATTTCTGTGCATTAATTTTGTATCCTGCAACTTTACCAAATTCATTGATTAGCTCTAGTAGTTTTCTGTGGCATCTTTAGAATTCTCTATGTATAGTATCATGTCATCTGCAAACAGTGACAGTTTTACTTCTTCTTTTCCAGTTTGTATTCCTTTTATTTCCTTTTCTTCTCTGATTGCTGTGGTTAGGACTTCCAAAAGTATGTTGAATAGTAGTATGTTTGAATACTTTGAATAAAGTATGTTGAATAGTAGTGGTGAGAGTGGACATCCTTGTCTTGTTCCTGATCTTAGAGGAAATTATTTCAGTTTTTCACCATTGAGAATGATGTTTGCTGTGGGTTTGTCGTATATGGCCTTTGTTATGTTGAGGTAGATTCCCTCCATGCCCACTTTCTGGAGAGTTTTTGTCATAAATGGGTGTTGAATTTTGTCAAAAGCTTTTTCTGCATCTATTGATATGATCATATATATTTTTTTTTGTTTAAAACATCTTTATTGGAGTATAATTCCTTTACAATGGTGTGTTAGTTTCTGGTTTATAACAAAGTGAATCAGTTATACATATACATATGTCCCCACATCTCTTCCCTCTTGTGTCATATGGTTTTTATTATTCAATTTGTTAATATGGTGTATCATATTGATTGATTTGCATATATTGAAGAATCCTTGCATCCCTGGGATAAATCCCACTTGATCATGGTGTATGATCCTTTTAATGTGTTGTTGGATTCTGTTTGCTAGTATTTTGTTGAGGATTTTTGCATCTATATTCATCATTGGTATTGGTGTGTAATTTTCTTTTTTTGTAGTATCTTTGTCTGGTTTTGGTATCAGGGTGATGGTGGCTTCATAGAATGAGTTTGGGAGTGTTCCTTCCTCTGCAGTGTTTTGGAAGAGTTTGAGAAGGATGGGTGTTAGCTCTTCTCTAAATGTTAGATAGAATTCACCTGTGAAGCCATCTGGACCTGGGCTTTTGTTTGTTGGAAGATTTTTAATCACAGTTTCCATTTCAGTGCTTGTGATTGGTTTGTTTATATTTTCTATTTCTTCCTGGTTCAGTCTTGGAAGGTTATACCTTTCTAAGAATTTGTCCATTTCTTCCAGGTTGTCCATTTTATTGGCATAGAATTGCTTGCAGTAGTCTCTTACTGTGCTTTGTATTTCTGTGGTGTCCATTGTAACTTCTTTTTCATTTCTAATTTTATTGATTTGAGTCCTGTCCCCCTTTTTCTTGATGAGTCTGGCTAAAGGTTTATCAATTTTGTTTATCTTCTCAAAGAACTGTCTTTTAGTTTTATTTATCTTTTCTGTTGTTTTCTTTGTTTCTATTTCATTTATTTCTGCTCCGATCTTTATGATTTCTTTCCTTGTACTTCTTCGGGTTTTGTTTGTTCTTCTTTCTCTAGTTCCTTTAGGTGTAAGGTTAGATTGTTTATTTGAGATTTTTCTTGTTTCTTGAGGTAGATTGTATTGCTATAAACTTCCCTCTTAGAACTGCTTTTGCTACATCCCATAGGTTTTGGATCATCGTGTTTTCATTACATTTGTCTCTAGGTATTTTTTGATTTCCTCTTTGATTTCTTCAGTGTTCTCTTGGTTATTTAGTAACGTATTGTTTAGCCTCTATGTGTTTGTGTTTTTTACGTTTTTTTCCCTGTAATTGATTTCTAGTCTCTTAGCATTGTGGTTGGAAAAGATGCTTGATATGATTTCAATTTTCTTAAATTTACTGAGGCTTGATTTGTGACCCTAGATGTGATCTATCCTGGAGAATGTTCTGTGTATACTTGAGAAGATGTAATCTACTGTTTTTGGATGGAATGTCCTATAAATATCGATTAAATCTATCTGGTCTATTGTGTCATTTAAAGCTTGTGTTTCCGTATTAATTTTCTGTCTGGATGATCTCTCCATTGGTGTAAGTGAGGGGTTAAAGTCCCCCACTATTGTGTTACTATCGATTTCCTGTTTTATAGCTGTTAGCATTTGCCTTATGTATCGAGGTGCTCCTATGTTGGGTGCATATATATTTATAATTGTTATGTCTTCTTCTTGGATTGATCCCTTGATCATTATATAGTGTCCTTCCTTGTGTCTTTTAACAGTGTTTGTTTTAAAGTTTATTTTTTCTGATATGTGTATTGCTACTCCAGCTTTCTTTTGATTTCCCTTTGCATGGAATATCTGTTTCCATCCCCTCACTTTCAGTCTGTATGTGTCCCTAGGTCTGAAGTGGTCTCTTGTAGACAGCATATATATGGGTCTTGTTTTTGTATCTATTCAAAAGCCTGTGTCTTTTGGTTGCAGCCTTTAATCCATGCACATTTAAGGTAATTATTGATATGTATGTTCCTGTTACCATTTTCTTAATTGTTTTGGGTTCGTTTTTGTGAGTCCTTTTCTTCTCTTGTCTTTCCCACTTAGAGAAGTTCCTTTAGTGTTGGTTGTAGAGCTGGTTTGGTGGTGCTGAATTCTCTTAGCTTTTGCTTGTCTGTAAAGCTTTTGATTTCTCCATTGAATCTGAATGAGATCCTCGCTGGGTACAGTAATCTTGGTTGTAGGTACTTCCCTTTCATCACTTTAAATATGTCATGCCACTCCCTTCTGGCTTGTAGAGTTTCTGCTGAGAAAACAGCTGTTAACCTTATGGGAGTTCCCTTGTATGTTGTCATTTTTCCCTTGTAGCTTTTAATTATTTTTCTTTGTCTTTAATTTTTGTCAGTTTGATTACTATGTATTTCAGCATGTTTCTCCTTGGGTTTATCCTGCCTGGGACTCTCTGCACTTCCTCGACTTGGGTGGCTATTTCCTTTCCCATATTAGGGAAGTTTTTAAGTATAATCTCCTCAAATATTTTCTTGGGTCCTTTCTCTCTCTCTTCTCCTTCTGGGATCTCTATAATGTGAATGTTGGTGCATTTAGTGTTGTCCCAGAGGTCTCTTAGGTTGTCTTCATTTCTTTTCATTCTTTTTTCTTTATTCTGTTCTGCGGCAGTGAATTCCACCATTCTGTCTTCCAGGTCACTTATCTGTTCTGCCTCAGTTATTCTGCTATTGATTCCTTCTAGTGTATTTTTCATTTCAGTTATTGTATTGTTCATCTCTGTTCGTTTATTGTTTAATTCTTCTAGGTGTTTGTTCTTTAATTCTTCTATGTCTTTGTTAAACATTTGTTGCATATTCTTGATCTTTGCCTCCATTCTTTGTCCGAGGTCCTGGATCATCTTCACTATCATTATTCTGAATTTTTTTTCAGGAAGGTTGCCTATCTCCACTTCATTTAGTTGTTTTTCTGGCATTTTATCTTGTTCCTTTATCTAGTACATAATCCTCTGACTTTTCATTTTGTCTATCTTTCTGTGAATGTGTTTTTTGTTCCACTGGGTGCAGGACTGTAGTCCTTCTTGCTTCTGCTGTCTGCCCTCTGGTGGATGAGGCTGTCTAAGAGGCTTTGCAAGCTTCCTGATGGGAGGGACTGGTGATGGGTGAGGCTGGGTGTTGCTCTGGTGGGCAGAGCTCAGTAAAACTTTAATCCACTTCCCTGCTGATAGGTGGGGCTGAGTTCCCTCCCTGTTGGTTTTTTGACCTGAGGCAACCCAGCACTGGAGCCTAGAGGCTCTTTGGTGGGGCTAATGGCAGACTCTGGGAGTGCTTATGCCAAGGAGTACTTCCCAGAACTTCTGCTGCCAGTGTCCTTGTCCTTGCGGTGAGCCGCAGACACCTCCCCCTCCCCCGACCCGCCACCCCGCCTCTGCAGGAGATACTCCAACACTAGCAAGTAGGTCTGGTTCAGTCTCCTATGGGTCACTGCTCTTTCCCCCTGGGTCCTGATGTGCACCCTACTTTGTGTGTGCCCTCCAAGAGTGGATTCTCTGTTTCCCCCAG
Organism: Delphinus delphis; assembly: GCF_949987515.2. Lineage (NCBI taxonomy): Eukaryota > Metazoa > Chordata > Mammalia > Artiodactyla > Delphinidae > Delphinus > Delphinus delphis. Next base: position 40,027,901 of record NC_082697.1, on the reverse strand, counting down.
TCCTGTTGAAGTCCTGCAATCAAATCCCAGTAGCCTGCAAAGTCTGGTTCTCTGGGAATACCCCTCCTGTTGCTGGACCCCCAGGTTGGGAAGCCTGATGTCGGGCTCAGAACCATTACTCCAGTGGGTGGGCCTCTGTGGTATAATTGTTCTCCAGGTTGTGAGTCACCCACCCAGCAGTTGTGGGATTTGATTTTATTGTGATTGCGCCCCTCCTACCGTCTCATTGTGGCTTCTCCTTTGGCTTTGTATGTGGGGTATCTTTTTTGGTGAGTTCCAGTGTCTTCCTGTCATGATTGTTCAGCAGTTTCTGTGTTTAACTTTTTGTGAAATCAGCAGACTGTTTCCACAACAGCTGAGCCATTTTACACTACCAGCGGCACTGTACAAGTGCTACCATTTCTCCATGTTCTTGCTGGCACTTGCTGTTTTTTGTTTTTGTGATTATAACCATCCTCATGGGTACAAAGTGGTACCTCATTGTGACTATGGTTTTTATTTCTCTATGAATAATGATGTTGAACATCTTTTTACGTGCTTGCTGACCATTTGTATTCTTCTTCAGGTAAAAATGTCTGTTGACGTCTATTCAAGTCCTTTGTTCATTTTATAATTGGGTTCTTTTTTGGTTGTTGTTATTGAAAGTTATAGGAGTTCTTCATATATTCTTGATGCTATACTACTATTGCATTTCTCTGTCAGTCTGAAATTACATCAGATTAACACTTAAAAGGAAAAATATATTGTAACTACCCCTGTGGTTTTTTTGTCTCCCCCTTATAGCCCTCTTGCCATGCCCAGTACTTCCTATTTCCTGTCCTGTTTTGTTTTTCTTCATCATATTTACTGCTATCTAATAAGCTATCTAATTTATTTAATTTCTTATTGTCTGTCTCCCTTAGCTAGAATTCTGGCTCCATGTGGACAGTGATATTTTTCTGTTTTGTTCATTTCTATATCCCCGTGTGTTAGGTCAAGGATTAACAAACCATGGCCTGAAAGCCAAATCTGGACTGTTGCCTGTTTTTGAATGGCCTGCAAACTAAGAATGGTTTTGCCTTTTTTAAATGGTTGAAAAAAACTCCAAAGAAGAATAGTATTTCATGACTCCAAAAAATTATATGAAATTCAAATTTCAGTGTTTATGATGAAGTTTCATTGGAACACGGCCATGCTCAGTCATTTGTGTATTTTCTCTGGCTGCTTTTCATGTTACAGAGGCAGAGTTTAGTAGTTGTAGAGTTGTCTGTGTGGCCAAGCCTGAACTATATAACATATCTGGCTCTTTACAGAAAGATTTGCCTGGCACATAGATGAACCATAATTTTTTGTTGAATGAATGGATGAATCTTAGCCTATACCACCACAGAGGAATCTAAATTGGAAATCTTTCAGCAATCTGGTCTTGAAAATTTGAGCTTAATTGGCTGCTTAATAAAAATATCCTCAATGATTGTTTGGTAATACATTTTCATTGGCTTCTCTTCATCCTATAAATAGTGAGAATTGATGATGAAATACCAGGGAGTTTGTAATTGTTAGGATAGTGTCAGGTAGGATAGGTTTATTGTACAATTTTTACTAGTGTTAGTTTGAAAAAGACTATAACAACATGGAGTATACATCCTGTGTTTATTATTCTATTTAAAAATGATTCAAGAAATTGTTTCAAAAGCAGTTCCAGTTTTTCCCTCATTAGCTTTAGATTAATAAAACTACCTGCTTATTAATGAAGGCAATAGTAAAAATAATTTTGATATCTTAGCATACTTAATTTTGAATAAGAAAGTGTATTATCACGTAATTTCATTCTACTGTTGAATTTGCCCTTGATTAACAAGGTATGAATACTAACATATTAGTAATTTCCTGTAAATGTCTAACTTCTCCTTAAAGGAAGATTGGAAATTGGACAGACATAAATCATTTTATATAAAAATGATTTTACAATGTGCCAGTCCAGTTTTTGTACAACATTTGAAAACTAAATTGTTTGCATCTGTAAGTGCTGTTAATAGAGGTCTCATAATAGATCCCCAGAGGTACAGTATACCCCATAGCCTTGCAAACAGTTCTTATTTTATGCTTTCAGCAGAGGACATTAAATGGGTAATACAGGTTGTGGTTTAGAGTGAAAGAGTAATGCTTTGCAGATCTTTGCCTTGGCTCGGTGTTTCCAAATTTCATTAATAAGAAAGGGTTTCCACGTCATGGTGGGTGTGTAGCTCTTGATTCACCTCTTGGCTTTCCTGCCCTCTCTTTGCTGGGTTAAGCAAAGTGATCTTGTTTTTTAAAGCTTTGTCTCCTTTGAAAGTTATAAGTAAACTTAAAAAATATTTTGCTTTTAAAATGTTATCTTTTAGAAACTGAAAATTCTGTTGCCTGAATTTATTTCATTTCTCTTGTTTCAACTGTGAAAAGATTGGATTCTTAATACTCTATTACATTTTTCTGGCATTTCTTTATAGCAGTAACCTGTAGGAATCAGTAAGTATCAGCTTGCTTAAGGGCTTATAGTACACAGTGATCAGTTATTCTATTTATATCTATTTGTAATTAACTCCTATTCATTCTGCAAATATTTATTGAGTACCTACTGTGTACCAAGCATTACTTTAGACATTGGGATACAACACCTAAAAAGACAAATTATTGTACTTTATAGGGCTTACATTCTGTGGGGAGAATTAGACAATTATATATAATGTCAAGTAGTAAAAAGTACCATAGAGAAGAATAAGATAGTAAGAGAAAAAATCATTGGGGAAGGTTGGGGAAATGCTAAGTCAGTATGGGGAGGACTGACCTGCCCAGAGATGTCACATGAACAAGATGGGGGAGAAAGCCATGCAAACAAAGGTGTCGGGGAAGGGAGTCTTGGGTTTGAAGGGAAAGTCTCTTCTTATCCCAGTTTATTCTTCTTTCTAGTACTACCGTCATGGGACATCAGCTATTTATATATGCAGACATACGTGTATGTGTATGTTTCTGTATACACACACACACACACACAAACACACACACACACACACACACACACACACACACCCCCACACAGAGTCTTTATTTACTGCCTCTTTCCCCTACTATAATTGCTCACTAAGCTCAGCATTTCAAAATGTAAAAGCCCTCAGGTGAGAGTGTTCCTCTTGTGCAAGAATTACAAGGAGGCATGTGGCTGGTGCATAGTAAGGGAGAGGAAGAGAGGGGCCAGATCACGTAGGGCCTTGTAAACCTTGGAAAGTAAGACTTTAGATGTTATTCTAAAGTATGACAGGAAACCATTGCAGGTTTTTGAACAGGGGAGTAAACAGGGTTTTAAAAGGATCGCTGGCTACTGATTGGATATAATGATTGCTAGTTGTACAAAATGATTCAGCTCAGAAAATCAACAACAAATGACCGTATAAAAAGCTTATGTACATTATAAGGGGAAAGTTAGTATATGGGGTGGTCAGTTTATACTGAGTGATAAGTACAATTTTTTTTCAGTTTTATTGAAATATAATTTATATACAACAAAATGCACCAATTTTAAGTGTACAATTTGATGAGTTTTGACAAATGTAACTACCAATGTAACTACCAACTCAATCTCGACATATAACATTTCCATCACCCCCAAAATTCTCTCATAATGCCTGTCTGCAGTGGATCCCCTCCTCTCAGCCACCCCTGGCAACTACTATCTGCTTTTTTCATAATTTGGCCTTTTCTAGAATTTGGTATAAATAGAATCATACATTATGTGGCCTTTTGTGAGTGGCTTCTTTCACTTAGCATAATGCTTTTGAGATTCATCCATATTGTTGGGTAAATTAGGAATTTGTTCCTTTTATTGCTGAATAGTGTTTCATTGTATTGATATATCACAATTTGTTTATCCATTTACCAGTCGATGAGCATTTGTGTTGTTTCCCTCTTTTGGCCGTTCTGATTAAAGCTGATATGAACATTTTCATTCAAGTCTTTATGTGGACATATGCTTTCATTTTTCTTGGATAAATAGTTAGGAGTAGAATTGCTGGATCTATGGTAAGTGTATGCTTAACTTTAAAGAAACTGCCAAACTATTTGCTATTTTTATTCTTACTAGCAGTGTATGAGGGTTACGGTTGCTCTACTTTCTTGCCAAAACTCACTATTGTTGGCCTTTTAAATCTAACCATTTTAGTGGTATCTTGTGGTTTCAATTTGCATTCCCTAATGACTAATGATATTATACATATTTTCATGTATTATTTGCAATCTGTTCATGAAATTGTTTGCCCATTAAAAACTTTGGATTGTCTTACTGAGTTGTATGATTTTTTTATATATACTGGATACAAGTCCTCTACCTTTATGTTTTGTAAAATTTTTCTCCCAGGCTGTGGCTTGATATTTTAAAATAAAGTTTTAATTTTAGAACGGTTTTAGATTTATAGAAAAATTGAGAAGCTAATACAGAGAATTCCAGTACACCCAATACCTCATCTTCCCTATTAGCGTCTATATTAGTATGGTACATGTTTCACGGTTAATGAACCTGTATTAACACATTATTATTAACTAAAGTCCATATTTTTTTGGATTCTTTAGTTTTACCTAATGTGAAAATCTTTTTTTGTTCCAAAGTGTTTTTCACCTTAGGTTATGTTTTTCATCTCTAGAAGTTTGATTAATTTATTTTTTCATAGCTTCTTTTTCTTATCTTCATGTTTTCCTATATGTACTTGAACATATAGAGTATGTTTGTGAAAGCTAGTTTAACATTGTTAGTTAACATTAGAATTGTTTGCTAGTTCTATCATCTGTCATTTATAGGTCTGTTTTTGTGTGGTAATTTCTTCTGGTTATGAGGCATAGTTTTCTGCTTATTTGAATGCTGGTCATCTTTGGTTTTTTTTAAACACTGTATTTTACATCTTTGGGAGTTGGATATTGTAGTATTTCTTCAAATATTGTAGGACTTTGTTCTGGGACACTGTTGTGTAAATCATTTTGATCCTTTTGAGGCTTTTTTTTTTTTTTTTTTTTTTTTTTTTTTGTGGTACGCGGGCCTCTCACTGTTGTGGCCTCTCCCGTTGCAGAGCACAGGCTCCGGACGCGCAGGCTCAGCGGCCATGGCTCATGGGCCCAGCCACTCTGCAGCATGTGGGATCTCCCTGGACTGGGGCACGAACCCGCGCCCCCTGCATCGGCAGGCGGACTCTCAACCACTGCGCCACCAGGGAAGCCCTTGAGGCTTCTTTAAAACCTTGTTAGTGCAAGTCTAAAGTAGCCTTGTTTCTAGGGCTGATTTGGCCCAACTCTAGACGGTACCTGAGACTTTTCCTGATGTCCTCACTCTGGCTGATGGGAACATGACTTATTCTCCCCTCTGTGTGAGCTCCAGGGATTGCTCAGCTTACTCTTTTCCAGGGGTTCTTTCTTTGGTCTTGTAGCTTCCTCACAAGTGTATGTAGGCTAATACTCATTTAAAGTCTCAGGGTCCTGCAGGCCTCTGGCATTCTCTCCGTGTAGCTTCCTCCTCTTTGCACCCTGTACTGCATATTCTAGCCTTTCCGGCCTCCGTGAACTCATAACTTTGTCTCCTCAACTCTGGAAGAATGTTGGCTCTTTTTTGGGTTCCTCTTCCCTGTGCTGTGGGCTGAAAAGTATCTCTAGGGATTAAGTGGAGGCACCTGATTTGTGTCTGTTTTTCTCAGGATCACAGTCCTGTGCTGGCTATTGAATGAAGTCTGTCTGTTTCATATATTTTGTCTGATTTTCTAGTTAGGAGGACAAATATGATCCCTATTATGCCTTCAAAGTCAGAAGCAGAAGTTCAGTAGACACACTTTTGAAGTTATAAATGTATTTTGAAGTAGGAGAAGTATTTTTGAAAAAAAATTGCTTCTAATATATCCTTTAATTTTCTCATATCCCTTTTTCTTAGGTGTTTTTGAAATGTCAAATTTAAACATTGGGCAAGAGTTATTTTTAGAATAATTTAGTTCACTTTGTGATTTTTAACTTTGTATTATATTGAAATTAATTTTGCAGAGCTTATTTGCTGATATATCCCATTTTAAAGATTGTTGAAATGGCATATATACTGTTATGATCTTGTACATATATTTTGGGAATGACTAAATATGATGCTTTAAATTTTTCTCACATTTCAGTTCCTTTCTCACATACTTTGAAAGATATATGTGATTAGGCAAGGGAGGTTATGTAGAGTAAAAAAAAAAAAAACCCTTGTAATATGGTGATAATTTACTTGTGCTTACTTGTACAGTCTCTCTGTTCAGTGTCATGAGGCTTCTGACCTGGGTCTTTATATGTTTGGATATATGGGTTCAGGCTTTTGAGCACGAGCCACCCGCTCTTGCTTGGCCCTGCCTGCAGTAAACCTTTCTCTGCCGCTCCCCCAATATACATACATACATATATGTATGTGTGTGTGTGTGTGTATATATATATATATATATATATATATATATATGAAATAATCCAGGGCAAGGATTCAGTCTTTATCTGTTCTAAATCATAGTCCTTATTTAGTTGTGATCTCTTTCCCAGTATTTAGTTGTGAATTGATTTAGGTAGAATATTCACTTGGAAGGCCTTATTCAAACTCGTTACAATTAATTACGCAATTTCTTTCCTTCGTCTTATAAAATGCCCCGTTTTTATTAATGGTTTTATTTATCTCTCAAGTTTGGAAGTTCTGGTCCTTTTCTCTTTCTTTCTATTTCCTTTTCCCTGCTGCTGTCATTTCATATCAAGTGGTTAATGTTTCAAGCCTGCATTGTAAAATAGCCTCCAGTTTGGTCTGATTTCAGTTTCCTCTCCTTCCTTTTCATATATCAATAATATGTGAATGTCAGTTTATGTTTCCTTGGCCAATATACTCATCTTGACTTTTTCTTCTACAGAAAGCTTGAATGGCTTCTCATTATTTTCCCAATCAAGTCCAGATTCTGATGAGTGGCATGGAGCAATCTCCATATTTGGCTCCAGCCAACCATGTTTCCTAAATGTGTCTTCTGTGACTCTGACGATTTACGGCTGCCTATGTGTTGCTCCCTGCATATCCACCAAGTGGAATTTTCTAGCTCCCTGACCAGTCTTTGGTTTTGTTTTACATCCTTCAGGAAGTCTGCTATTAACTTCTTCATCTTATACTGGGCCATTTCCTTTTGAATCCTCAAAGTACTTATTGTTTGTATCACTCACTTTCTATTTAATTATACAGACCTTTTGTTGTTTTCCAGTCTGTGATCTTCTAAAATTCTGTGGACAATTAGATTTTCTAACTGCATTAGAACAAAAGCCCTGGTCTCAAATACCTGACCCCTTTGCTCAAGTTATAGGTACACATTAGGGAGGTCTTAATGTTGTGGTCAGTTTTCCTTGGATCCAGGAAACTGGGGACATTTGTAGATAATTTTGGGCATTTGGTGATCTTTAGGTTGGTAAAGAATTGCCCTGGTTTCCTAGATAATATTGGTCTTAGCTTAGAACATAGTTAATTTTTCTGCATTGACTGTGATTTCTGACTCAGATACTCTCTTGCGTTTGGATATCTAATTGTCCCAGCACCATTTATGGAAAAGACTATACTTTCTTTTCTCTTTTTTTTTTAATACAGTAACTGAAACTTTATTGTATATATATTTTCACTTACTAAATTGCTGAACCCAGTAAAGAAGTATTTGTTTTCTGCTTTTTTAAAAAAATTAATTTTTATTGGAGTATAGTTGATTTACAATGTTGTATTAGTTTCTGCTGTACAGCAAAGTCAATCAGTTATACATGTACATATATCTACTCTTTTTTAGATTCTTTTCCCATATAGGTCATTACAGAATATTGAGTAGAGTTCCTTTTGCTATACAGTAGGTTCTTATAAGTTATCCTTTCTTTATTGAATTGTTTTGGCATCCCTGATGAATTGGCCATAAGTGTAAGGCTTATTTCTGGACACTTCTATTGCATTGATCTATGTCTATCCTTAGCTATATGTCCATATCACACTGTCTTGATTACTTTAATTTGTAGTAAGTTATAAAACCTAGAAGTGTGAACCTTCAATTTTTAAAAGAAAAAAAGTGTTTTTCTTTTAAAAATTGTTCCAACTATTCTTAGTTCCTTGCATTTCCATATGAATTGTAAGATCAGTTTGTCAATTTTTGTAAAAAACGGCAGCTAGGATTTGATAAGGGATTGTGTTGAATCAGACCAATTTGGGGAGTATTGCCATCTTAAAGATATTAAGTCTTCTGTTCTATGTACATTGATGTCCTTCCATTGACTTAGGTCTTTAATTTCTTTAAAACATGTTTTATAGTTTTTACTGTACACCTCTTACGCTTCTTTTGTTAAATTTATTCCTATTTTATTCTTTTTGATGTTATTGTAAATTGAATTGTTTTCTTAATTTCATTTTCAGATTTTTCATTACTAAGGTATAGAAATACAACTGATTTTTGCATATTGAGCTTATATCTTGCAATCCTGTTGAACTTTTTTATTAGTTCTCATAGTTTTTTAGTGGAGTTTTTAGGATTTTTTGTATACAGGATCATGTCATCTTCCAATAGAGGTAATTTTACTTCTTCCTTTCTAATCTAGATGCTCTTTGTTTTTCTTTCTTGCCTAATTGTCTTGTTCAGAATATCCACTATAATGCTGAAAAGAAGTGGTAAGAGTGAACATTGTTGTGTTGTTCCTGATCTTAGGGGAAAGGGTCTTTCACCATTAAATATGATGTTAGCTTTGGACTCCTGTAGATGCCCTTTATCATGTTAAGGAAGTTCCCTTCTATTTCTAGTTTGTTGAGTGTTTTTCTCATGAAAGGGTATTGGATTTTGTCAAATACTGTTTCTCTATTAATATGATCATGTTTTAAAAATTTGTTTTATTCTTTATTTTAGTAACATGGTGTATTACAATGAGTTTCAGATATTAAACCAAACTTGCTTTCCTGAAATCCCTCGTGTTCATGGTGTTTAATCCTTTCATATTTTGCTGCATTTGCTTTCCTTGAGGATTTTGGTGTCAATATTCACAAGGTATATTGTCCTGTAGTTTTCTTTCCTTATGATATCTTTGCTTTGTTTTGGAATCAGGGTTGCACTGGTATCATACAATGAGTTGGGAAGTGTTCTTTCCCTTTCTAGTTTTTGGAAGAGTTTATGAAGTGTTGACATTAATTCTTCTCTAAGACTAATGGTATTTTAATGTTTGTTTTTATCTTTTAGGATTCTCCTTTTACAAATGCAGGAATGGGATCTAATCTAAATCTCCTGGGTGAAATTGAGTGTGATGCCAGCATAATGGATGGAAAATCCCTGAATTTTGGAGCTGTTGGAGCATTGAGTGGTATGTGAACATTATAACACATTATCTCTATTCTTAGAAAAAACCTGAATATTACCATTTCATTCCTCCTAAAGACTTAGCTCAATTGTTTTCTTCATTCTTACTTGGAATAGTGTTGAAAACAAACATTGTTTTCTTTTATGGAATTTAAAACAGAAAATGTTACCTACAGATAGAAAGAAAACAGTGAAATAGCTTATGTCCAAGTCTTTGGTTAGAGTTTGATCATTCTCCTCCATCTCCTCAAGAGATTACAGAGATGTAAAATGGGAGTTAGGATATTCTATTAGTTTTGCAATTATTTGAATACACAAATAATATATTTTTATTGTTAAAAACTTCAAATGATATAAATAAAATTTACCTTTGGTCTTCCAAATCTTCCCTTCCAAAAGTCTCCTTAGGAGGTTTAACCAGTAAAATAATGTGCATTTATCCATATTTATATGTAAGAGAAACATAGTTTTGCACATATTTAAAAAAAATCAATGTACATATTATTATGAAACTTTCTTGTTTTCTTTTTGCGGTACGCGGGCCTGTCAGTGCTGTGGCCTCTCCGGTTGCGGAGCACAGGCTCCGGACGTGCAGGCTCAGCGGCCATGGCTCACGGGCCCAGCCGCTCCGCGGCATGTGGGATCTTCCTGGACCGGGGCACGAACCTGTGTCCCCTGCATCGACAGGCGGACTCTCAACCATTGCGCCACCAGGGAAGCCCTCTTTTTTTCTTTAAATGGGATGTCTTGGAGATTTTTTCCACATCAGTACATATAAGATACAAATGTTTTGCTGTTTATTTATTAAACAAAATATACATGAAGGGCACAGATTTTTGAAAAAAATATATGTTTTTGGAGTATAGTTGATTTACAATGTTGTGTTAGTTTCTGCTATACAGCAAAGTCAATCAGTTATACATATGTCCACTCTTTTTTAGATTCTTTTCCCATATAGGCCATTACAGAATATTGAGTAGAGCTCCTTTTGCTATACAGTAGGTCCTTATTGGTTATCTATTTTATATATAATATTATGTATATGTCAATCCTAATCTCCCAGTTTATCCCTCCTCCCCTTCCCCCTGGTAACCATATGTTTGTTTTCTACATCTGTGACTATATTTCTCTTTTATAAATAAGTTCATTTGTACCATTTTTTAGATTCCACATATAAGCGATTTTAAGTATAAAACTTCATTAATTTCTAGATGTATATAGCCATGTAAACCACCACCAAATCAAGACATAAAACATTTCCATGTCAAAATATAGAACATTTCCAAACTCCCAGAAGGGTTCTTTATGCCTCTTCCTAGTTTATACCTCTTGTACTCTCCTCCTACCCATTCCCCCTTGTCCATTAATTCTGACTTTAGGCACCATAGATTAATTTGCCTGTTCTTCAGATTCCTATGAATGGAATCGTACACCTCTGTGTCTGGTTCCTTTTGCTTAATGTTATGCCTGTGAGATTGATTTATGATTTGTGTCATAGTAGTTTTTTCTTTTGTGTTAATAGCATTTTATTGCATGTATATAAAATAACTTATTCTCTTGGTGGATATTTAAATAATTTCTAGTTTTTGACTGTTATGAATAAAACTCCAGTGCATATTTTTGTGCATGTCTTTTGGTAGGCATATGCACTTATTAATATTTCCCTTGAATACAAACCTAGGATTTGGAATGGTAAGTTTAAGTACATATGTACTTTGCTTTAGAAGATACTGTCAGACAGTTTTAGAAAGTAGTTGTTACAATCTATACTCCCACAATGTATGAGCATTTCAGTTACTCTGCATCCTTGCCAATGTTTGATACTGTTATTCTTTTTAAAATTTAGTCATTTTGATACGTGTGTAGTGGTATTATTGTTTTAATTTGAGTTTCTCTGGTGACTAATGATATTGAGAACCGTCTCATATGCTTATTGGCCATTTAGATGTCCTTGTTGTGCAGTGTGTTCAAGTCTTTTGCATACTTTTTTTTTGCGGTATGCGGGCCTCTCACTGTTGTGACCCCTCCTGTTGCGGAGCACAGGCTCCGGACGTGCAGGCTCCGGATGCGCAGGCTCAGCAGCCATGGCTCACGGGCCCAGCCGCTCCACGGCATGTGGGATCTTCCCAGACCGGGGCACGAACCCGTGTCTCCTGCATCGGCAGGCGGACTCTCAACCATTGCGCCACCAGGGAAGCCCCTGCATACTTTTTATTGGATTTTTAAAAAATTTATTTGTTGGAGTACCTTATATATTTTTCATACAGATCCTTTGTCAGATACATGTATTGTGAATATCTGCTCCCAGTCTGTTGCTCACTCTTCTAATGAAGTTTAAGTTATCAACCTTTAATGTTATGGTTAATTTTTATTGTATTTTGTTTAAGAAATCTTTGCCTACCCAAAGTTTTGAAGGTAGCTTCCACTGTTTTCTTTTAGTAGTTCTATTGTTTTTAACCCTTCACATTTAGCTTTCTTATCAAGCTCAGATTAATTTGAGTGAAGTATGAACCGAAATTAACTTTTTGCCCTCTTATGGATATCCAAATGACTCATTGCTATTGTCAATAGAAAGGACAGTTCTTTCCTCATAGAATTGTGTTGGCAAATCAGGTGACTGTATGTGTAATGGTTTGTTTCTATACCTTCTATTCCATTAATCTGTCTATTGCCAGTCCCACACTGTCTTGATTTCTATAGCTTTATATTGTATTTTGATAATTTGATAGTGTAAGACTTCCAACTTCCTTTTTCTTTTTTTTCTTTACAGTTGTATTGGCTATTCTTTTCTTTTTTTTTTTTTTTTTTTTTTGCGGTACGTGGGCCTCTCACTGTTGTGGTCTCTCCCATTGAGGAGCACAGGCTCCGGACGCGCAGGCTCAGCAGCCATGGCTCACGGGCCTAGCCGCTCCGTGACATGTGGGATCTTCCCGGACCGGGGCACGAACCCGCGTCCCCTGCATCGGCAGGCGGACTCTCAACCACTGCGCCACCAGGGAAGCCCTTTTTTTTTTTTTTTTTTAATAAATTTATTTTTGGCTGTGTTGGGTCTGGGCTTTCTCTAGTTGCGATGAGCGGGGGCTACTCTTTGTTGCGATGCGTGGGCTTCTCATTGCGTGGCTTCTCTTGTTTCAGAGCACGGGCTCTAGGCATGCAAGCTTCAGTAGTTGTGGCACATGGGCTCAGTAGTTGTGGCTCGCGGGCTCTAGAGCGCAGGCTCAGTAGTTGTGGCGCATGGGCTTAGCTGCTCCACAGCATGTGGGATGTTCCCAGACCAGGGCTCGAACCCATGTCCCCCACATTGGCAGGCGGATTCTTAACCACTGTGCCACCAGGGAAGCCCCTGTATTGGCTATTCTAAGTTTATGGCATTTTCATAAAATTTTTAGAATCAACTTGTCAATGTCCATAATAAAACCCTGCTGAGATTTTGACTGGTATTGCATTGAATGTATAAAACCATATGTGGACAACTGACATCTTAACAATATTGCATATTCCTGTTCATGAACATGAAATATGTGCATTTGTATAAATATTATTCATTTCTTTCTCAGCAATGTTTTATGGTTTTTAGTATAGATGTCTTATATACCCTTTTTATTAGATTTATTCTAGATATTAAGTTTTTTTGATGGCTATTGTAAATATATATTTTAAAAATTAATATACAGTTATTTTTGTATTTAGAAATACAGTTGAGTTTTGTGTATTGGACTTATATTCAGTGGCCTTGATGACTTCACTTATTAATTCAAGCAATTAGAAAAATAGATTCTCTTGTAATTTCTATATACACAGTCACATCTTTGAATCATGGCAGTTTTTTTTTTTCCTTTCTAATATTAAAAATTTTTTTTTCTTGCATTATTGTGCTGGCTCTGACACTCGGTGCAATATTGAATATAAGCGGTGATAGTGTACATCCTTGCTTTGTTCCTGGTCTTAGAGGGAGAGCATTAGATATTTCACCATACTGTGTGCTGGTAGCTGTAGGATTTTCATAAATGCTCTTTATCAGATTGAGGACATTTCCTTCTAGTCTTAGTTTGCTGATAATTTTTATTTTGAATGGGTTATTGAATATCATTAAGTGTTTTTCTGCATCTTTGGCTTTTCTTTTTTATTTTGTTACATATGATGGAATTTATGGTTGATTTTTGAATGTTAAACCAACTTTTCATTCCTGGCATAAAGTCAGGATTGTAATTTTTTATCTTTTTCACATTCCACTGGATTTGATTTACTGATGTTTAAGATTTTGACATCTATGTTTATATAATAGATTGGCTTTAATTTTACTTTCTTAAAATATTCTTTTTAGATTTTGGAATCATGTTATGGCTGGCCTCATAAAATGAGTTGGGATTTTTTTCTCCTCTGTTCTTTGAAAGAGTGTGTGTACAACTGGAATGTTTTTTAATTGTTTGGAAAATGCATTAGTTATTTTGAATCATTGGAGTTTTCTTTGTGGGAAGTTTTAAATAAATGGGATTCAATTTCTTTACCAGTTACAAGATTATCTATATTTTTTCTTACGTGTGTTTCCCAAGGAATTTGTCTTTTTCATAGGAGTTGTCAAATTTATTTGCCTAAAGTCTTTATTGACTTCCAGTTTAATGTCACTGTGGTTAGAGAATGTATTCTGAATGGTTCCAACCCCTTGAAACTTTCTGAGACTTGCTTTATGGTTCAGCTTATGGTGTATTTTGATGAATGTTCCATGTGAACGTCAAAAGAGTATTCTGCAGTTGTTGGGTGTGTATTCTATGTATGTCAACTAGGTCAATTTGCTTATTCATTGTTCCAATCTTCTGTATCTTTTCTGATTTTTGTGATAGGTAAGAACAGCATTTCAATTAGTTTTAATTTCTTTTATTATGAGGTTTTATTGGTATTTAATGAAATTTCATATTTTTAAAGGCCATTAGCATTTCTCTGTGAACTGTTTATACTTCTTGTGTGGCTTGCCTTTTACCTCTGTTTATAACATGCTTTATCATATTGGAATTTAAAATTTTATTTGTCAAACTTATTACTTTCCCTTTTGTGGCTTTTGTATTTTACATTTCTTAAGGTTTATCTCACTCATAACTGTAACTATAGTCACATTTTCTTCAAATACATGTGTAATTTATTTTTCATTGGCTTCTTGAATGCATTGTTTGTTGATCAATTTCTGAATTGATCAGCAAATTGTCCCTATATAATTTATTGAATAACAACAGTAACAATAATATTAAGTACCATTTATTGGGTTAGTATTACATACATACCATGCAATGTTCTCCAGTAGTTCATGTATGTTAAATCATTTAGTTCTCATGATAACCTTCTGAGGTCAGTACTTTTATCCCCATTTTATAGGTGAGGAAACTGAGCCACAGGAGAGATTTAGTAATTTGTCCAAGGTTACTGTGTCAGTCTGGGTCCACCTAGGGGACAGAAACCACACAGCAGTTTAAACAGGAGAAGCTTAATGTAAAGGGCAGAGGGAGACTACCCAGGTAAGGATAAAGTTGGAAGGGAGTTCAGACCTCACAGAAAAAGGTGTGGCTGCAGCTGACTGTTTGACAGCCCACTTTTTTGCTGGGTTACCCAGGCCACAGTCACTGTGAGAGCAGAAACAATCCTGGGGGCCTTAGGCTGATAGGTGGGCACACAGAGGCCAGGAAGCCATGGGAATTAAACCTTTGTTTGCAGGATGAGGATTGGGCTTTTGGCTCCCTAGACAGCCAGCCCCACAGGATGCTTTGCTATGGGGCTGAGGAGAAGGTGTGGGGATCAGTGACTTGAGCTGGGCCTGGTCCTGTTCTTTCTGGGGCTGTCAGCTATGCTGCTGTGGCCTGAATCAGGAGTTGGGGAAAACATGGTAGCCAAATGCTGGAGAAAGCTGCACCCCGCAAGCACTTAGCACTGGAGAGAACCTTGTGGACCAGATAGTGAGAATAACTGGTGCTCTCCTGGAGCCTGGCTGGCAGGCCACCTTTTCCTCCTGCATGGTGTCTCCAGTGCCCTCTACTGACAGAGCTGACCTGTGTGCCAGCTGGCAAAGGAAACATAGTTAAAAGGCCCATATCCACTTTCACCCATAAGGCAACCAAGGGTGAATTTATAGCTGAGAAGCGATAAATTGATAGCTGGTTTCTGACTCCCATCACTCTGTGTTCTTTCCACCTCTCATAGATAGTCCATCCGTTTTCCTATTCATTTGAAATACTATCTATATCATGTATTAAATAGCCACATGCACATGTGTTTGTGTCTCAACTTCAGCTTTATTCTATTCCATTGATATATTTGTCTATTTTGTACCCAAACCACACTCAATTAGAATAGCTTTTAATAAAAAATGGTTATCTTGTAAGGTGAATACCTCTTCGTTTTTTTACAAAAAATTTTTTTTCATTTTTTTTCCTGATGAATTTAAGAGTCAGCTTGTCATGCATCATAGAAATCCTTTTGAAGCTTTGATGGAGAATTTATAGCTTTGAATTTGTAAGTTAATTTGGTAATTATTAATGTCTTTACAATACTGTATCATCACATACAGAAATAAATTTATTTTAAGAGCTAGTACAGGGCTTCCCTGGTGGCGCAGTGGTTGAGAGTCCGCCTGCTGATGCAGGGGACATGGGTTCGTGCCCTGGTCCGGAAAGATCCCACATGCCGCTGAGCGGCTGGGCCTGTGAGCCATGGCCGCTGAGCCTGCGCGTTTGGAGCCTGTGCTCCGCAATGGGAGAGGCCACAACAGTGAGAGGCCCGTGTACCGCAAAAAAGAGAGAGTACAGAGATCTAACCTTTTCCTTTCTTTGCTACTTCATACATTCTTTGGGGGGGCAGAGAAGTTTTTGGTGTTTAGCTAAATATCTAGTTCTGTTTTAAGGCAATCTGGTGACCTTAATTTGAGGTTTTTAGTCTCTTTGTATCCCACTTCTGTTTTTTTTTTGTTGTTGTTGTTATTAATAGTGTTCTGAAAGGCATCCGTAGGTTAGTGGTTAAGGGCATGGTCTCTGACATTAGCTGCCTTTGTTAAAATCTCAGTGTGTGATCCTGGGCAGGTAACTTAACCTGTGCAAATGTTTCCTCAGTAATCAGATAGGGTTTATAACTGTACTTATGTGATAGAGTTGAAGGATCAGTTAAATAATCTGATACATTTAAGGACTTGACACTGGGCCTGGCGCATACTGGATCCTAAGTTTCTGTCACTGTCTTCTATCATCATCATTGTCATGTTTGTCATTGTCATCGTCATGCTAGCAATTTTTTTCATGCTAATACTTTCTGTTCTATTTTTCCTCCTAGGTAAGCACCCTTTTCTCAGTGTTCACATTTTGTTTTCCCTTCTGGAAACAATCCGAACCATATTTTAAGTCTCAATCTTGTACATACTTGGCCTCTCCCCACCCTTATCCCATTTGTAGGACTTTCTCTTTATTTTTTCTTGCAGGTGAGATTTAAAATTTTTGGTCATTAATTTTTCTCCCTTGAAGCTGTTTGTAATCATGTTTATTCTTTAGAGGAAATTCATGGTTTTGATAATAGATGCCAAATTTTCAGTTTATTTTTTAAATTCTATACTGAAATCTATTAAAAAGGAACTTAATTTAAATTTGTATTATTGCAAATTCAGTCTTTGCTGCTGTAGCACATGATAAAATGAGAATATATGTTTTATATTTGTTCTTATATCTATAAGTATTCGTATATTTGTCAATTTGATCCTTATTTTTCATGATAATTAACGTTTTCATTAGTATATTTAAAGAAAGTTTTCCATGATATTTAAAATTTGTCATATTGAAACTGCCACAGAATTGAGTGGGAAACTTGAAAACTTTTTGACTTCATTTTCTGCCAATTTTATTTTATAGGAATCAAGAACCCAGTCTCAGTTGCAAACAGACTCTTGTGTGAAGGGCAGAAGGGCAAGCTCTCAGCCGGCCGAATTCCTCCCTGGTAACTGCTTTGTTCTTAGACTTTCCCTGGGTCTTTGGTCTTTGGTGCATGCGGTGTTTGAAGGCTATTTTTATCCACAGAAGGCTGATGCAGTTGGTTACACACCAGCAGTAGCTTGCCTTTGAGAGGAAGACACGCTTTGTTCTGTGATCTTGGAACATTTTGAATACTTGATAGAGCTCCTGTTGGAATAGAATATTGTGGATTAAAGCAGAAAAGAGATCAGTTAATTTTAGGTTTTGTAGTTGATTATAGAGATGCTTTTGCTGTTAATAAGTGTTCAACTGGGGTCTTTTTATTATAAAACTTTAAAGTATCTTTAAGACCAGAGTCTAAACTCTTTTTTTTTTTTTTTTTTTGCGGTACGCGGGCCTCTCACTGCTGTGGCCTCTCCCGTTGCGGAGCACAGGCTCCGGACGCACAGGCTCAGCGGCCATGGCTCAAGGGCCCAGCCGCTCCGCGGCATGTGGGATCTTCCCGGACCGGGGCACGAACCTGTGTCCCCTGCATCGGCAGGCGGACTCTCAACCACTGCGCCACCAGGGAAGCCCTAAACTCATTTTTAATGTTGAGAAGTTCTTAATATAAAAGTATGTAATTTTTCTTTTCTGGAGAAACATATTGTGACACTAAAATTAGTAAAATTACATCTTTTCTCCAGCATTAACATATAATTTTCATTAAAAGAAACTTTGAACTTTTCAAATATTTATGAAAGTAGAGAGAACATTTTAAAGAGCCCTCATGAACTTACCATCTAGCTCCAATAATTAACAATATTTTTGCCCTTCATCTATCTCATGCATCTCTTTCCTATAGTATTTTAAAGCAAATCCTCACCATCGTATTTCATCCTTAAATAGTTTTGTAAATTTCTGTTTGCAAAACGTAATTACAGTCCTGTTAACATGCCTAATAATATAAACAAATATGCGTCAATATTGTCTTATACTCAACCATCTTATACTTTAGTACCATATGTGTTCAGCATGCCTGAACACATTAAAGTTACATTAATACTCTCTGTTGAAAGTTGTGACAGTGGTACTATAGAAATCACTTTATTTGACTGTTATAATTTCAAGTCATAGAAAATAAATTAATATAGTTTTGAGAAATCTTGAAACCTTTTACCCAAATATATTCACGATATCCCTGTTTCCCATGTTAAGAAAATGAAACATGTTAAGAAAATGAAACATTACCAAGAGATTTGAAGCTGCCTAGACTGGACCCTTTCTAATGGCATCCTTATCCATCTCACTGTCCCATACCCTTACCCTGACCCCATCTCTGGCCCTGCCCCTAGGTAACAATTGTCCTCAATTTTAGCTTTTTTCATTCTCATATATTCCTTCGTAGTATTAAACATATACAGTACAGGCGTACTTCATTTTATTGGGCTTCACAGATGCTGCATTTTTTACAAATTGAAGGTTTGTGGCAGTTGTACTTCAAGCAAGCCTATTGGTGCCATTTTTCCAATGGCATTTGCTCATTTCATGTCTCTGTGTCACATTTTGGTAATTCTCACAATATTTCAAACTTTTTCATTATTATTATAGTTGTTATGGTGTTCTGTGATCAGTGATCTTTAATGTTATTTACTACTATGACTTGTTGAAGGCTCAGATGATGGTTTGCATTTTTTAGCAATAAACTGTTTTTTAATTAAGGTATGTACAGTGTTATTTTAAGCATAGTGCTATTGCACACTTAATAAAATACAGCATAGTATAAACATAATTTTTATATAAACTGGGAAACCAGAAAATTTGTGTGACTTGCTTTATTGCAATATTCACTTTATTGTGGTGGTCTGGAACTGAACTTGCAATATCTCTGAGGTATGCTGGCACTCTGATTTTCTAAGTCTACATAAACATGTACATAGATGTACAAAAAAGTTTTGGAAAGAAGGTTACCAGACTCACCATAATTACCTCTAGGAAGGAGAAAGGAGGGAACAAGATGAGGCAATTGTCAAAGGGGATATGTGCAATATTTTTATATTTTACAAAGATAAAATATATGTGAAAAAGTGATGGCCATCTCTGTATTAAAATTATATCATAAAATGATCCTACAGTTGTCTGGAACTAGTGATCTAATTTTCTCACGTACATAGTTCTTCAGCTTTATTTTTTGTTTTCAAAATTGCTTGGACCATTTTAGGCATTTTGCATTTTCATGTGAATTTTAGAATTAGTCTGTCGATTTCTGTGAATAACCTGCTGGAATTTTGATTAGACTTGTAACTTATCCATTTTTTAAGGTCTTCTTTAACCTCTCTGAACAGTGTTTTATAATTTTCAGTGTACAGATTTTGCACAGTTTTTATCAAATTTATACTTAAGTGTTTCTTTTTGATGTGATAAATTGCATATTTTAAAAAGGCAAATACCAGTTGTTCCTTGCCAATATAGAAATATGATTAATTTTATTATATTGATATTCTAGCTTAGGAATTTGCTAAATTCATTTGTTCTCATACTGTTTTTACAGATTCCATAAGATTTTCTACATAGATCGTTCTGTCTTCTGGGAATAAAGATAGTTCTTTAAGTAATAAAGATACTTCTTCTTTCTAATGTGAACTCCTTTAGTTAATTTCTTTTTCTTTATTACACTGGCTAGCACCTCCTATGCAATGTGAAATCAAAGTGTGAGAGTAGACATCCTTGCCTTGTTTTGTAGCCTTAGGGAGGAAGCATTTGTTCTTTTACCATTAGATATGATGGCTGCTATAGGTTTATCATAGATGCTCTTTATCGTGTTGAGAAAGTTCCCTTCTTTTCCTAGTGTGCTGAGAGTTTTTAATAGGAATGGGGATTGTACTTTTTCAAATGCTTTTCTGCATCTGTTGCAATGATCTTATAATTTTACTTATTTTGTCAGTTAATATACTGATTGGTTGATTTTCGATTGTTAAAGCAACAGTTGTATTCCCAGGATAAACTCCACTTGGTTATAATGTATTATCCTTTTTATATGTTATTGGATCCAATTTGCTAACATTTTGTAAAGAATTTTTACATCTATGTTTATGAGAGACATTGGTCTGTAGCTTTCTTGTAATGTCTTTGGTGTGGGTTCATTTTGCTTCTTGAATATGTAGGGATATATAGTTCATCAAATTTGGAAAATTTTTGGCTATTACTTCTTCAGATATTTTTTTCTGATCCCCCCTTCTCGTCTATCTTCCAGAATTCCAATTACACATATTTGACCTCTTGTAGTGGTCCTACAGATCACTGACAGTTTGTTTACTTTATCCATTCATTTTTCTCTTTGTTTCATTTTGAATAATTTCCATTGCTTTTTTCAAGTTCACTAATTATTTTTTGGCAATATCTAATCACCTGTTAATCCCATCCAGTTTATTTTTCATTTCTGACATTGTAGTTTTTATCTCTAGAAGTTCAGTTTGCACCTTAAAAAAATGTCTTCTATGTATCTACTTAACATGTTTGATATTTCCTGTAGCTTCTTGAGTATATGAATACAATTATAGTAACTGTTTTAATATCTTTGTTTCCTAATTCTGTCATCTTTGTCATTTCTGGGTTGTTTTCAATTGAATGATTTTTCTCATTATAGGTTACATTTTCCTGCTTCTTTGCATGTTTGGTAATTTTTTATTGGATTCCAGATATTGTGAGTTTTGCCTTACTTTGTGTTGGATATTTCTGTATTTTAATTCTAGGATGCGGTTAATTTATTTAGAGACAGTTTCATCCTTTCAGGTCTTGCTTTATACTTTGTTACATGCAACTAGAGAAGCATTTAGCTTTGAGCTAATTTTGCTTTGCTGTTGGGCAAAACCTTTCTGAGTACTATAACAGATGCAACTAGAATGCGGTTTTTTACTTTGGTGGGAACAGGAGCTGTTTCTGGCCCTGTGTGAACTTGGGGATTGCTTCCTCTAAAACTTTTCATGTTATTCTTTCCCAGGCTTTGGATGATTTCATCTTACACGTACACTGATCTGTACTCAGCTGAAGACTATAGGTGGACTCTGTAGATTTCTTGAGTCGTTTCTCTGCATAGCTGTCTCCTCTCTGGTTCTCTGCCCTGTGAACTCGGCCACCTGGGCTTCTCTGGATGCCCAGCTCTCTGTCTTCAACTCAGAGAGGCTGCAGGGCTCTGCCTGAGTTCCTGTTCCTGTGCTGTGGCTGGAAAGTCTCCAGGCAGTAAGCTAGGGCAATCATAAGGTTTACCTTGTTTGTTTCCTTTCTTTTAAGGATCACTGTCCTATGCTACCTACTGTCTAATGCCTGAAAACTATCATTTTCTGTATTTAATCTGATTTTTCTTTTCCATTGGTTCAGGCAAGAGTGTAAATGTATTCCCTGTTACTCCATCTTGTCCAGAAGCAGAAATCTCTCACATACCTGCAAGTTCACAGTATACCTGCAGTAGTTTAAAAAAAACCCAATTCCCTGAGTATCCTAAATAAATAAAACAAATGTATCATGTTTTTACTTTAAGCTTGTTTACACACAACCCTAATAAGTCTAGATATCTAATTTCTATAATGATAATAGCTAAAATTTATTGCCTTTGTACACTGTGAGAAGCATTGTTTTATGTGGTTTGTGTGTATTATCTCATAAAATCATTATATGATTTATGAGGGTAACATACCTTTTGCCAACAAAGAAACTGAGTACCATACTTGACACTGTTACGCTATTAAAAATTTATGGAGTCTGTCCTTATCACATTAGAAGCAGCAGATTAGAACCCATAGAGTAGAATCCTTTTATAATAGTAAGAAGTAATGTTTACACCCATTTAGTTATTCATTCACTTACCCATTCCTTCATTCAGCAAATATTTTTTGTTTACTTCCTGTATGCCAGGCATAGAGGTAGAAAAACTATCAAAAGCAGATGGAGGACTTAGAAACTGGTCTTCTGGTGTCATCTGTTGAAGAGGCAGGTGACTCTATGGGGGCAGCAAGTCATTGGGTGTTTTCTAAGAAGTCTTTAAATAAAAAGTTCATCTGTCTATATATCTCATTGAGGAAGACAGGGAGTGTATTTGTTTCAGCTGTATCTAAATTCTGTTAGAATTTTATAAACTCTTACTGCTTTGTTACAAAAACCCTCAGCAAAACTTTAGGCAGAATGTTATTTCTATTAGCTGATAATTTTTTATGTTTTAATTTTCTGGTTATTGCCACCATGATATGATATATTATTTAAGTATTGGTGTTTGGTCAGATTAGTAGAATATATTTAGCATGCATATGATATCCTCATAAATTTGGTGGGCCTACTATCATAAACTGTGTCGTATTTTCCTACGTTTATTTTATTTGTAGAAGTAAATAAATTTTATTTATTTTTACTCTTTCCTCCTTCATTTTGATAGGGTACAACTTTGATAGGCATAACCATCCAAAACAGGGGTTGTCAAACTATGGTGTGTGGGCCAAATCTGGACTACTGCCTGTTTTTTGTAAATAAAGTTTTATTGGAACACAGCCATACCCATTTGTGTACATATTGTCTATGGCTGCTTGTGCTCCGCAGAGGCCAAACTGAGTTGTTGCAGCAGAGACATCTGGTCAGAAAGCCCAAACTGTTTACTGTCGGGCCCTCTACAGAAAAAAAATTGCTGACTGCTACCCTAATATGTTATAGAATAAGTTATAATTTTTGGAAATTATGTTTCTTTTGGTGAAAAAGGGAAAGCTAGAAAAGCATTATTGCTCATTAGACCCTCAGATTTTTTGAGATGCAAATTTAATTTTTGGTACATTGTTTATTTAAAAATACTATTTAACCTATTGTATTTCATAAATTCATTGATTTTAGTACCTTTGTTGTATGAATGTGAAAAGAAAATTTAAAAACCTATAGACTAAAAGAAACATAAGAGAGCTATCAACTAATCAGGAGGTATGGGTGGGTTAGTTGGGTTCCCCTTCAAACAAAATAGTTTAAAAGGCAAAAATAACAATAATAGCAAAAATTTTATGAGACAATCAGGGAAATGTGAACATCGATTGAATAAACTATTTTGATTCTAAGGATTTATTGTTAATTGTTTTAGGTGTCAATTGGTTATGTTGTGGTTATGTTTTTTAAAAAAGTTATTTTTTGAGATGCATGCTAAAATATTTATATTTGAACTTATATGATATCTGAGATTTGCTTCAAAATAATCTGGGTGGGAATATAAATGAATGAGATTAGCAATTTATTAACAATTGATGAAAATGGGTGATGATCCTTTGGGTTCATTATACTATTCTCTGTAATGTATATGTTTGAAAATTTTTGTAATAAAAATTTTAAGAAGAGTTAAATCCTTATTATTTAATTTGGTCATTACGTGTTATTTCCACATACAGCAGGTTCTCCCTTATTTGCACTTTATGTGTTTGTAAGCTTTAAATAATCAGTAGCCACCAAATTGGTGGTCTTTCTTCAGTTCTGTGCATTTATGATAAAGAAGTAATAGGCAAAATATATAGAAATCCATTTTTAAGTCCAAAGAGGCAGCTGTCATTTTCTCCTATATCTTTCTCATCCAGCATAATGCATTTTAAGCAGTTTTGAGAGCTTTCTGAATCACTAAATTGCACATTTTTAGACTGACTACATAGTGTCATGGTTTTTGAAAATTTCCCATCCGTGAAACTGTTAATTGACCTCACTGTGTTTTCAGGTGTTTGGCTATGCTGGCACTTCAATAGCTCAGCTTGTTGAAGGTTTTAATAATCCCACTCAGTGCTGGTCTCAGTAGTGTTGCTTTTGTTTCTTAACACTTTAGACTTGCTTTAGTGTAAATTAAGGAGAGCATAACACAAGGAAAATGCTGTCCTTTAGAGAATTTTGACACCCTAGCTTATTGTTGAATATCTTGCCAATGTTTTTCTAATGCTTAGTGTGCTTCAGGCACTGTTCTAAATGCTTAGCATACATGGATATCAATGAAAAACAAAGATCCCTGTTGTTGTGAAGCTTGCAGTTTATTTGAGGGAGATAGATATAAACAACAGATAATATCATCAGTGATAAAGTTATGTGGTATGTGAGAAGGTAGAAAAAAAGAAAAAATGTAAAAAAGAATGAGAGGCATTGGGAGTACTGGGTAGAGGAGCAGTGTGTTGGGTACAGTTTTGAATTGGCCTCATCAGGGAGATATATTTAAACAGATGGGAAAATTTGCCATTTGGGAAATAAGGAAGATCCTGACAGGGAACAGTCAGGGTGAAGGCCCTGAGGCAGGAGTCCCCTTGGCATGTTTGTGTTTTGTAAGAGGCTGGAGCAGAGTAAGCAAGGGGGCAAGAGGAAGAAGAGATGAGGGGAGGAGGGAGCAGAGAAGACCAGATCACTTGGGAGCCTGGAGATCCTGGTGAAGGCTCCAGTTTTCATGCTAGAGTCCTCATGAGGGGTTTCGCAGGATTTTGAGAAGAGAAATGTCATTACCTGACTTGTGTTTTACAAGGATGTCACTGGCTGATGTGTTGAGATTAGACTGGGGCAGGGGACAGAGCAAGGTGAGCATGGAAGTGATGAGGCCCTTTCAACACGGTAGGTAATAGATGATGGCAGCTCAGACCAGGGCGGTGGCGAGAAGTGGTCAGATTCTGGATGTGTTAACAAGGTGGAGTCGATGGATTTTTCTAGTGAATTGAGGTGAAACTTCTGTGAAAGCTTTCTCCTTGGAGACTCAGAAGAATATTTGAGAAAAATTTGAATTGGTGCTGCATTCAGTGTTCTGGGAAGAGATTTTTCATTTTTGGTAGTATAGTTTTTAGCGAAAGCTCACGTAGCTTTTTAGCATTTTAAAATGATTTCAAAAGCAGTTATATGCCATTTTGTGTGATGTCAAACTACTGGACAAGTAATTTTTGGTAGTAAGGAAAGGTCAAGATCTCAGAATTCTTATCCGTAAGACGGCATCAAATATTCACCTTCCTGTGAATATTGTACAACGCCTGATGTATTTAAAACCTTGCATAGCAGACAACTGCAAACTAATTTTATTTAGAATCAAACCTATGAATGATTAAGAAATGAAAAATAAAACTAAGCTTATGTTATAAAATACTTTCAATTCCAGATGCTGGGATAGAACCCCAAATGACGAATGGGAGTGCTGAGAATACTAGATTCAGCTCCAAACTTCTGTCCTGATCATTTAATTTAATACTTCAGCATCTCTTTTACGTCTTCACGTGAAGAGAGTTTATTTCTTATATCAAAGTCTTTTTCTAGCAGAAGGAAGTGCTACAAATGCTGTCAGGACAGCTCAACTTGCATCCAAGTTCCTACCTCAGTTATTCTTCCATTTTCCTTTATGTGACAGCTTTTCTTTGCAGTTTCTTTGCAGTGGTCTTCATTTGATACAGGAATAGGAGGAACTTTTCTATTTTTGGAGTCCTTTAGATTTTTTTTTTAAAAATGGAAGTTTGAAGAGGTATTCTTGTTGGCTCTCTCCCTCTTCTCTTTTTTTTAATGCTCCCTCCATTCTCACCTTCATATATACTGGAAAATAGTAGTAGCTATTGGCTTAACCAATTTGTTTCTCATTGGAACCATTTGGATATGTTTCTGAGTATCAACTTAGACTTTCTTCTTCTAATCTATCATTGATCTTCTTACGAACAATCAAATCTAAAGACTTCAATGTGTATTACTTTGAGTTTTTAGTGTTGGAATGATTAGAGGAACAGAAACAAAAACTAGGGAGCAGGAAACTAATGAGTAGGCACTAGTTCAAGGAATCCATTACTAGCTGGCTGAGAGCTTTAAGAAGTTGGCTGTGGAAGGAGATGAAGTGATTGATTATTATGGTAACTGCTTGCTATTACTGTGTTAGGGAATGGGGTGGTTAATTATCCTGCATGCTATTTGAAATCTTTGAAAGGAAGTCTTTTACAGTTAGCTAACAGTATCCTTTTATTCACTTTGTTATGTTAAAACTTGCAGTTTGGGACTTAAAAAAATTACTTTTGGGACATACCACACTGCTTTATTTACCACAGTAAAAATGATTCTGACAGCCATATATATATTTTTATTGCATCGAGGCATAGAAATGTAAGTGCATATCATTGTGTTTGGGCATCTCTGGATGTACCCCACTCATTTTGGGTAGATCCAGGTGTTATACTAGGCAAGAATACTAAATCTGAAGACATTCACTTAAGCTTTGACTCTTAATCTGATGAAATAGATCTTGTACATAAACTGAGAACCACAGTTGATCCAAGATAAATCTTAGTATTTTCCACTGGGAAATCAACTATTTTTACTTCTTATGTTGCATTTTGCCAACTTTTACTGGTTAGTTATTGCAAATGATATTGTACCATTTCCAGTTGTAAAATTTCTAACTTGGGGAAAAATTAAAAGAATTTTTTAGGCATGTAGCCATTTTGAGGTATTGCAAAATTTTTTCAGTTGCCTTACTATATTACTTATATTACTTTATTGAATATGTAGGAGAAGATGACACTATGAATTTTTAAAAGAGTAATTTTTCTGTTGTTAGCTTTTTAGTTGGAGAAGGAGCCTACAGATGGGCAGTAGATCATGGAATACCCTCTTGCCCTCCTAACATCATGACCACAAGTAAGTAAAACTTTTCAAAATTAAGCTGTATTAGCATCTATACCTGAAAGTGTTACATTGCTTTTGATCCATATAGTACCTATATTTAAGGAAGAAAGCTTGTATGTTGAAATATTTTAGTTAAAAGATAAATAGAAAGTTATTTGATTTTAAGCCACCTTTATATTCTTGAGGTCCCCCCACTCCTGCTTTCTCATGCTTTTAAAAAAATTTTTGGCTGCATTGGGCCTCCGTTGCTGTGTGTGGGCTTTCTCTAGTTGGGGCGAGTGGGGGCTACTCTTCATTGCGGTGCGCAGGCTTCTCATTGTGGTGTCTTCTCTTGTTGCAGAGCATGGGTTCTAGGTGCGCGGGCTTCAGTAGTTGCAGCACGCAGGCTCAGTAGTTGTGGCTCATAGTCTTAGTTGCTCTGGGGCATGTGGGATCTTCCCGGACCAGGGATCGAACGCATGTCCTCTGCATTGGCAGGCAGATTCTTAACCACTGTGCCGCCAGGGAAGTCCTTGCTCATGTTTTTATAGAAGTATTGTTAAAGGATCCCTTTTAGGCTACTTAAAATAATTACTAACAATAAAACCATAATACCAGCCACTCAGAGAGAGAGAAGAAAACATAGGTCAACATTTACACAACCTTGAGCTGAGGAAGGCCTATCTAGGTACCAGGTGTATGAGAAGGAAGAACAAAAGTGTGACTGCAGAAGAGTTAAGACTGAAAAAACATTTATCATAACTATGACAATGGGATACATATGCAAGTTTTGCCAAATTAAAAGTCACACGAATACATGTGATACCCCAATAGAAAAGGGTCAAAAGTCATAAATAGATAATATAATATAACTAATAGGGACATTCAAATTAAGGTGAATACATGTTAAATCTGTTCCTGCTCACTTGGTGAAAGAGTTAAAA
The DNA here is from genome assembly GCF_949987515.2 of Delphinus delphis. Taxonomy (NCBI): domain Eukaryota; kingdom Metazoa; phylum Chordata; class Mammalia; order Artiodactyla; family Delphinidae; genus Delphinus; species Delphinus delphis. The sequence goes on along the minus strand of NC_082697.1, from coordinate 40,000,082 downwards.
AATATTGTATTACTGCTGGTAAGTGTGTGGTAAAATGAACATAATACATTGTAGGTACAAATGTAGATTGGCAGAAATTTTGGAGGACAGCTAAGTAGTATAGATCAAAAGCCTTAAACCCATTCTGCATCTTGGAACTTGTCATCAGAGATATAGACATAGATTTATGTAGAAGGGTACTCAGTGAGCATTATTAAGAATGTAAAAAAAAATTCTATTATATATAAAATAAACTACAAGGATATATTGTATAACACAGGGAATATAGCCAATTTTTATAGTAACTATAAATGGAGTATAACCTTTAAAAAATTGTGAAATCACTATATTGTATACCTGTGACTTATTTAATATTATACATCAACTACTTCAATAAAAAAAAGGGAAGAAAAGAAAAACATAAAGAAAGATTATTAAAAAATTTGAAAAAGACTTATGTCCAACACAGAGGAACGTGAGTAAACTATCACATAGTCTTATAATGAAATGTTATGAAGTAACTGGAAATTGTTATAAAGACTGATAATGATTAAATCTAATAATGACTTAAAAAAGTGAAAAATGAGGTTATAAATATGTATATATGTGTGTTTTATATGTCTGTCTTAAAAAAGAAATCATGGCTACATGTTTATGCATAAAACAAATAGTAAAAACATATACTACTTGTTTTTTAAATTTTTATCAAGTAATCTATGAATGTAATTTAAATAATCAAATGAAAAAGTGAGGAATCATTAGCTCCAAGGAAACCAAGTTGTATAAAAAAGAGATGACTATTTATCATAGCAAGTGTCTAATAAGGACCAGCTCTTAGTAACATTATATTCAGAATGAACTGCATACTGCTGCAAGTTGTAATATTGAGAGGCTGGAGGGAGGAGAAATGTGTGTGTGCAGGGAGGCCGGGAGTGTGAGAGTCCTGGATCCTCACACTCGCCACCACTAATGCTGCCTTAGAGTCTGCCCAGTGGAACTTGCTGTGGAGCTCTTATATCAGGCACACAAATCAGCTCATCTGCCAATTCCATCTTGTTTTTCCTTGGAGGCAGGCCACCTGGCAACCTGGGTCTAGAGTGGGTGCTCAGTAGGCCTGCTGTGCAGCTGTCATCTGGTCTTCACCTCCCCATCACTTTGGAATTCCCTTTTCCTCTCTCCAGTATCAAATTGTCTGTTTCCGAATGTCTTTTTTTTTTTTCTTGTTTTACTCCCTCATTTGATATATGGAAGGTGGGAAATCACTTTCTCTTAGGTTTCTGAAGAAATTGCTCTGTCTTCTAATTTCCAGTCTTGCTATTATGCAGTCTGCTGGCACTTTGATTCCCAGTTTTTTGTGGTGTCTTTTGCCTCTTTGGAAGGAAGTTCTTATTTCAGTGGTCTTATTACCTCAATGATATCTTGGGATGGGTCTTTTTTTACTTATTGTACTGGGTACTCTTTTGGACTCTCCATCTGGAAATCCATGTGCTTTGGGGAAATTAAAAAAAATTTGTGTAATTATCTCCCCCCTATCTCTCCTTTGTTATATTTTTCTAATTTCTTTCAATTAGATGTTGGATCTTGTACTCTAATCCCATGTATCGTTTTCAAAAGTTACTTTTTCTCCTTTTAAAAATCTCTGTCTTTTGTCCTGCTTTCTGGGAAGTTTCTTCAATTTTATCTTCCAAATCTACTTCTAATGAATTTATAATTTTGGTTTCCATATTTTTAATTTCTAGATTCATCTGTGATTAATACTTTTAAAACATTGGGTTTTGTTTCATCAACTCAGTATTTTTACTCTCTCTCTTAGGATATTATGGTTTAAAACTTGTTCTTATCCACTGTTTCTGCTTCCTCTGTCTTTGTGTTTGTTTCAGACCCTAATACATGTTAGCTAATTTCCTCAACTATCTAGTGACCCTCTGCAGTTTTCATATTCATGAGTGAGTTAACTAAAGACTTGTTGGCAGCTTTGTGTGTGAGGGCAGGTCTGTTTGACCTCAAGAGGGGAGGCATTGATCATTTCTCTACACATTTTTCTTTTGGATTAGACAGAGAAATCTTCCCAGCTCTGGCAAGGCAATAGCCAATATTCTGGTACAGAACAAGGGAAGGGGCTGGAGGTGTCACGGTGCCCTTATCAGACTTTAACGTCAAACTCGGTTTTAGGTAGAGCCCCGTACCTGCTCCCAGATGTGCTTGGTGTCTGCTAATTTGGTGCCGATCTAGTTCAGCCCCTCCATGTTTTCTGCAAGCACAAGGAGGGGATTTGGGCATCTACATGTTCCTTATTGACATTTTCTGCCCATTCTCCTGTTTTTAGTCTCAACCTGGCTTTCAGAGACACCAGGTGCTTTCTACTTTGAGCTCTCTTGATGTTTCTTTGGCAGGAATTAGTTTACTTTGGCCGAGATTAGTTTGCTTTGTGATGTCTTGGCTAGTGGGCATTGGGGTTCATCTTCCTCTGCTCAATTAGTTACTGTTTGTCCACTTGCTTTCTATGTTCTAAAACTGTTGGTATCTCCCTTCTCATTATAATCACCCCTTGTGTATGTCAGTCTTTTCCCCCACTTAAATTTCTTTTTGGTAAAGTTTTAGTAGGGCATGGAGATGAATTCATGCATTCAGTCTGCCATTTTTACTTTAGAACATTTATATAAAAATGTGTTAGAAAATAGTACTAGATTTTTTTTCAGGATGGCAAAATTATTTTTGACTATTTTTTATACTTGTAATAAGACAAATATATTGTGCCATAGATTTTTTTTTATGACTTATATAACCAATCAACAAGAAATGTTCTGTGAATAAAACGTTTGAAAGTTAAGTGATATATTCTTCTTTGTTTTCCAAAAAAGAATGGTTCTGAGCTATGGGGAATTTAAAAGGAGAAATTATAACTATTATTTAGATTAAAAAAAATTTAAATACCATCTTATACTCAGCCATTTGTTTAATCCTCAGTAGAAATAAAATGGTATGTTGGTGCTGGTTAATGATAATGTTTTATACTTGATTACCTTTTGGGGGGCATAATTTGTAGGTTTTTATTCCCCTTAAGCTTTTAGAATGTCTTTCTAAGGTTTATTCTAAGTTTATTACACATTTTCACATGTACTTACATATTTCATTCCTATATGTAGATTTGAATTTCTTTCTGGCATCTTTTCCTTAAGCCTGGAATGCTACATATTTTCTGGTAATGTGGTAGATGTAGTGGTGAAAACTTTTCTCAGCTTTCATTATCTGAAAAACATCCTTAAAATGCTTTTACTTTGAAAAGACATTTTTGTTGGATATAGACTTCTAGGTTGGCAGGTTTTTTCCTTTTAGCACTTTTTTTCTTTTTTTTTTATTGTGGTAAAATATAACATAAAATTTACCGTTTTAACAATTTTTTTTTTTTTTTTTTTTGCGGTACGCGGGCCTCTCACTGTTGTGGCCTCTCCCCTTGCGGAGCACAGGCTCCGGACGCGCAGGCTCAGCGGCCATGGCTCACGGGCCCAGCCGCTCCGCGGCATGTGGAATCTTCCCGGACTGGGGCATGAACCTGTGTCCCCTGCATCGGCAGGCGGACTCTCAACCACTGCCCCATGAGGGAAGCCCCCATTTTAACAATTTTTAAGTGTATAATTCAGTGGTACTAAATACATTCATAGTGTTGATTAACCATCGCTACCATCCATTTCTATTTTTTCCTCAGCCCAAACAAACTCTGTACCCATTAAACAGTGATTACCCATCCCCCTCTTGCCTGTCCCTGGTAACCTTTATTCTCCTTTCTTTGTCTATGAATTTGCCTGTTCTAGGTCCCTCCTCTAAGTGGAATCACGTAATATTTGTCATTTGTGTCTGTATTATTTCACTTAGCATGTTTTCATCTATGTTGTAGCATGTATCAGAATTTCCTTCTTATAGCTGAGTAATATTCCATTGTATCCTTTTAGCACTTTTAAAGATGTTATTCCATTATATTTTGGATTCCATTGTTTCTGCTAGGAAGTTAGACATGATCATTATTGCTTCCTTGTGTGTAATGTGTCTTCTTTTTTCTCTGACTGTTTTAAAAAATTGTTCTATTTGTTTTCACCTAGGTATGGTTTCCTTTGTGCCAGTTTTATTGTGCGTGTTGAATCTGAGGGTTCAGTTTTTAATCAAATTAGGAAAACTATTGGACTCTCTGCTTCATGCTCTCCCTCATCTGTTTCTAGGACTTCAATTTCACTTATATTAAAACATTTGATACTGTCATGTGTTCCTGAGGCTCTGATTTTTTTCAGTCTTCGTTCTCGGTGCTTTCTGTATTAGTCAGGACTCTCCATAGAGACAGAACCAATAAGATACCTATCTATCTATCATCTATCTATCTAAAGAGATATTATAAAGAATTGGCAATCATGGAGGCTGACAAGTCCCAAGATATGCAGGGTCAGTCAGCAAGCTGGAGACCAGGAGAGCCAATGGGGTAGTTTCAATCCAAGTTCAAAGGCCTGAAAACTGGGAGGGTCAATTGTATAGTTCCAGTGTGAAGGCTGGCAGGCTTGAGACCCAGGAACAGCTAATGTTTCAGATCAAGTATGAAGGCAGGAAAAAGTTGATGTTCTAGTTGAAAGGCAGTCAGGCAAGAGGAATTTTCTCTTACTCTGGGAGAGTCTGCATCTTTGTTCTATTAAGGCCTTGAGCTGATTGGATGAGGTCCATTTACAAAGGGAGGGCAATCTGCTTTACTCCGTCTATCAATTTAAATGTAAATCTCAACCTTATCAAACATACCCTCACAGACATACCTAGAATAAAGCTTGACCAATATCTGGGCACTCTCTGGCCCAGTCAAGTTGTCAAATAAAATTAACCATCACACTTCTATTTGTTTGATTTCTGTTGAATTGGTCTTTGAGTTTATTGATCTTTCCTCCTGCAGTATCTAATTTGATATTAATCTGATGTTATGATTTAAAAAATATAAAATATTATGTTTTCAGTTTTAAAGTTTCCATTAAAAAAACAGCCTTCATCTTTGTCTTGAAATTTCCCATGTCTTCACCCATTATATCCATTGTTGGCATATTTATCATTGTTATTTTGAAATCTTTGACTGCTAATTCTAAAATCTAGGTAATCTGTGGGTCAGTTTCTATTGATAGATTTTTTTTTTTCTTGACCTTGGTCACACTTTCCTGTTTAGTTGCATGTCTCAATTTTTTTAAAAAAAATTACACCTTGTGACTATGATTTGTTATCATACTTTGAATGATGTTGAGTTTGTTCTAACATGTAATTAAATTATTTGCAGTTCACCTTGATATTGTCACAGCCTGGTTTTTGGCTTTGTTAAAGTGAGTCTATTTCAGTTTTTTTCTTAATCCTAGAGTTGTCTCTTAGTACTAGTTTGTGGTCTAATATTATTCCTGAGATATGGCCTTTCTGGGGTTTCAGTGGAAAGTCTCAAACTTTAAATTTTGTCTCTACTACAGTGGGTATTTACTAAAACATCTGTTCACTTTTCAGCTGTTATTTTCCTCCGTGGACTTTACGGAATCTTGCATCCTGTATGAACAGTCAAGGACTCATTCAGGATTTGAGGGGACTTTTACATAGATTTTTGGGCTTCTTTTTTTGTGGATTTCTCCTTTCCAGGATTCCTCCCTTACTTTCCAGTGGCTTCAGTAGCCCCAGACTCCTTCGTCTCAGGCCAATAAGACTGTAGTTTTCTACCTGAGCTCTATTTTCTGTGTATCTCACAGAGTGGGGAGTGCCTCATGGTGAAAGCTGTTTGAATTTGGATCTCACCCAGTATGTTTCTTTTCTTTCAGTGGTTGAATCCTCTCCTATTTCTGCCAGCTTTTTGTCACTTGCCTTCAAATAGGCTTTTTTTTTTTTTTTTAGTTTAAAACTTCTGCCCAGAGTTTGTAATTATTATTGGTCTGTAGGTTAGTCTCATATAAGCTATTCTTTCATTACCAGGAGCTGGAACTGATATTTTGTAAATGTGTACTATTAACAAATATAATAATAAAAATAATATAAATTAATAAATGTATCTAACCATTGTATTTATTACTTTTTAATTGTGTGGTAGAGGAATAAGTTATCTTCTTAAATATTAAAGCATTTTACATAAACCTGGTCTTCGTTTTTACTCCCATTCCCAATCCCAGACTCCTGCTCAGTCTGATAACCACAGTTACTTGTTTGATTTGCTTCTCTCTGTTCCAACAGAAATGTTGGAATACATAGTATTCCAACGTATATAGTTGGAAAAGAATATATAGTATTCTTTTTTAAGTAGGTAAATGGTATCATACTGTAGTATCTTTAGTAAGTTTGTAGATAAGTAGTATTATAACATGGCTTTTTAAAATATTTTTTGTAATGCAGCAAGATGTATTTTGAAATCTGTCCATGTTGATATATATAGATGAATTAATTTTTAAACTGTTGAATAGCATTTTACCATATTTATTTAGCTGTTTCTTTATTGATAGGCATTCAGGTTGATTCTAGATTTTGCCATTAACATTGATAATTCCATGAATATTCTTGTACACATCACTTAATATATACGTGTTCTATTGGGGTAGATAGTTGGAAGTAGAATTGCTGACTCATAGAGGATGTGCATTTACTGTTTTGCTGGCTATTGCCAGATTCCTAAGAGGTTTGCTGTCTACCTTTGAGAAGTCTGTCTTTGTATAGTTGGTACCATTGATGAACACATAGTAGCTCAGAGCACAGACTTTAGAGGCCTTTATGTGACCAGGGGCAAGTTACCTCCAAGACACTTTTCTCATGGAGACGTTGTGATTCCTTGAGATAATGTATCAAGAATTCTTACTCCAATTTTGGGGGCATAGAAACACTCAGATGTTGACTATTAATATCATTCTCACTGTCATTAATATGTTGGATGTGAAAATGATCTTGGTGATGTGATTTCATCAGAATTTAATAGGCTTAGCTCTTTAGCACTGACTAATAAGATGATTTTAGTGATTGATCGTATCTGGAGTTAGGTGTAACCAGTAGAGCAGTGGTTTTCTACTTTGGCTGCACATCAGAGTCACTGGGGAGCTTTGAAAAATTCAGAAGCCCTGGCTGCACTCAAAATCAATGAAAACAGCAACTCTGTAAATGGGACCCAGGCATCTGTAGTTTTTAAAGTTTTGTAGGTAATTTCAATGCGCATTCAGTTTTCAGAATGTCTGAGATAGAATGTGTACATTCTTTTGAATTCTTCCAGAAAATTCATTAAAGTTGAAATTGAAAGTAATTTTGTTTTCCTTTGGTAAAGGACAACTTTAAATAGTTTGTGCTACAAAGTTGCTACCATCTATTCCTTAATTTTCAGCTGTTTTATGCTTTGACTGGACCTGGGATACATCTTTAAATTAAGTAAAGAGTAGATTAAGGATGTTATTCTATTCTTTCAATTTATGGGCATGATTCCACCACAAGGAATCCTATTTTCTTCTTTTCTGGTGGCTAGATTGTGTTCTTACAGTTTTTCTGCCTTTGTGTAAGGTACTTTGAAAGACAACATGATATTAAACATACTTTGTAATTGTAGAGTTTTATCATAACTGGTATATGATATATCAACACTTAATTTCATATGGCTAGTTAATATGGCCAGTTATGCTGTTTCAAATTTTTTATTTTGAAGTACTTATAAATTCACATGCAATCCTAAGAAATACAACAGAGAGATTCCATGTACCCTTTGCCCAGTTTCCACCAATGGGAACATCTTGCCAAACTACAGTACAATATCACATTCAGGATAGTATTGACAGTCAAGATACACAACACTTTTATCACCACAGGGATATCTCATGTTGCCCTTTTATAGTCTCACCTACTCACCTCCAACCTTCACCCCTTCCTCGACACCTGGCAGTTACTAATCTATTCTCCGTTTGTATAATTTTGTCATTTCAAAAATGTTATATAAATGGTATCATATAGGATATGAGTTTTTGGGAACTGGCTTTTTTATCACGTAGTATAATTCTCTTGAGATTCATCCAGGTGGTTGTTCTTATCAATAGCTTGTACCATCTTATTGCTAAACAGTGGATGTACCACTGTTTGTTTAATCATTTATCCATTGAAAGGCATCTGGGTTATTTCCAGTTTGGGACTATAATAAATAATGCTGCTATAAATAAATATACATGTACATTTTAAAAAATTTCGGTAAAATACACAATGTAAAATTTACCATCTTAAACATTTTTAATGGTACATTTCAGTAGCTTTAAGTATATTTACATTGTATAACTATGACTACCATCCATCTGCAAAATCCTTTTCATCTTGAGAAACTGAAACTCTGTGCTCATTAAACACTAACTCCTTGTTTCCTTCCACCTGGCCCTTGGCAACCACCATTCGTAGTTCTGTCCCTATGAATTTGACTACTCTAGGTACCTCTTATAAGTGGAATCACACATTTTTTCTTTCTTTCCTGACAGGCCTATTTCACTTAGCATGATGTCCTCAAGGTTCAACCATGTTGTAGCATGCGTCAGAATTTCTTTTTAAGGCTGAATAATATTCCATTGTATGTATATATCACATTTTGTTTATCCATTTATACATTGAATGGTTTGAAGCAACTTGAGTTGTTTCCAACTTTTGGTTATTACGCATAATGCTGCTATGAACACAGGTGTACAAATATCTGTTTCAATTCTTTTGGGTACCCAGAAGTGAAATTGCTGGATTATATGGTAATTCTGTTTTTAATTTTTTGAAGAACCAGTGTACTCTTTTTCATTGCAGCTACACCATTTTAAATTCCCAGTAATAGTGCACAAAGGTTCCAATTTCTCCACAACCTCATCAACACTTGTTATTTTGTTTTTTGTTTTTTGTTTGGTAATAGCCATCCTAATGGGTATGAGGTGGTATCCTGTGATTTCAGTTTTCATTTCCCTAATGATTATGCTGTCGAGTATCTTTTCATGTGCGTTTTGGCCATTTGTATATCTCCTTAAATGTCTGTCTCCAAAAAGGGAGACAAGGACTAGCCTTTTAAAATCCCTGGAGGTCACTTCATCTGGAGGGAGAGGCATTGCAACAATGGCTGTCTGCCTCTGAGTCTGTACCTCTGTGACCAGAACCAGCAATCAGAGCACAGATTCTGGTATTTGGAGGAGAGGATCTTTATTGCCCACCCTGACTCTCACAAGCTATGTGCAAGCTGCTCTAGGAGCGTATGCCCAGCTGCCTGCCACAGGGTTGGGGATAGGGTGTCGGGAGGCTACTGTGCGAAGAGCTGAAGTTGACCCAAATTAACCACAGTTTACAATGAAGCTTTCCCCTGGAAACCTTCCTCTTTAATAGACTCCAGAGTTGTATAATACTTAACATTAGACAGATTCTATCAGGCCAGTTGTTGTCTAGGTGGGGAGACAGATTCCTGGTGCTTCTTACTCTCCCATCTTCCCTCTAGCTCCAGCTTATTAATTTTATATCAGACTATTCTGATTCAAGGTTATTAATCCTATCTATAACTATTTGCATATACTTTAAAATTTAAAAACAAGCCATTTATCATTTACCTTTGCATATGATGTCTTTTGCCTTGTAGACATTTTAAATTTTACATGGTTTTATCAATGAACCATCCTTTTGATGGATTCTGGCTTTGATAACATTCAATGTAAAATATTCTACTTTAATGTTAAAACGAGTAAAAATAAAAAATAAAATCTCTCTCAGAAAAGACTGATATAAAAAGACTGGTATTTATGCCTACTGTGTGATGGCTTAATCTTTTTGGACTTCTTTTTTTAGATTTTATATGTTTAAATCATTAATACTTATAAGGTTTCAGATTTGTGTGTAGTGTGGGGTAGGAATTTAATTTGTGTTTTTTTCCCCAAATAGGTAATGTATTGTGCCAAGAAAGTTTCCTGAATAACAGATAGATTTCCCAGTGGTATGAAAAAGCAGTGTTATTCTCAAATTCTATTAGGATATACATGAGTTTGTTTCTAAACTTGTTGGTCAGTTCCATTACTTTTTTTTGTGCATTACTACACTATTGTTCTTAGACTTTGTCTTGAGGGCAACTCTGGTTCCTTTTCCACTTAATTTTCCTAACATATTTGTTTTTCCTTATTTAAAATTTTCTTGATTAATCTTAAAGGTAATACGTTAGAGTATCTTTGTTATTTTCCCACTGTTATTTTGATTAATTTACATCAATGTGGGGGAAATAAATATGCACTTAAAAACACTGTGACACTTTATTGTTTTACTGCAATTTTCATTTAGATTTGCCTGCACATATATTCTTTTCTTTGCACTTAATTCCCCACTCTTCTCCCTACCTGTTTTTTTTTTTTGTCTTTGAGCTTTCACTTTGTATTATTTTGCCTGTTACGGAAGAACACCCTTTAATGTTTTTCGTTAGTACAGGTCTTGCTGGTGATGAATTTGCTCATTCTTGTTCACCTGAAACTATTTTTATTTCACCTTCGTTTTTGAAGGTTAATTTTACTGGATATAGTGTTCTGGGTGAGCAGATATTTCCTTTCAGTGCATTGAAGATAACCACCTTGTCTAAATGCACTTGGTATTGGGGTAGAGGGTAGGGGTAGACTTGCTTGTTTCTAGCTCAGCCTTCCTGTGGGGATGTTGGCCCTTTCAATCCCTAGCTTGCTGTGGGAAGTGTCTCCTATGAAACTCCCACCTTTAATGGGCTCTGGGTTTGACTTATGCCTCTCCTTGATGCCACGGAATCAAATTCAAGTGCGCAAGTGTTGGCAGATGCTCACAGTGCAATAATAATAGCTTTAGTCTTCAGTTTACCCCCAGAAAAGCTGGATACTTTTTATAAGGTTTTTAATGCTTTTAAGGTGGTGTTTTTCATATTTTATCTAACATTTTTGATAATATTTGGTGGGAGAATTGCTCTTAAGAATTTAGTCTGCCATTATCAGAAAAGTTTGGTAATCTTTTCAGTGTTATATTCCAGTTTGTAATTTCTCTTGTCAGCTGAATCTAATTGTTTAAATCTGTATATCAAGTCTTAAAATTCCAGTTATTGTATTATTTATATTTAGAGGTTCTATTTGGTTCTTCTTCAAGTCTGCCTGGGAATTTTATCATCTTTTCTTCCTTAGTTATATTTTCAATATCTTTTTTTTATGTCTGTGAGCATAAACATGTTTTATATTCTATATATGATTACACTAGTATCTGAGGTCTTTGCCAGTTGGATTATACTTTCTGATGTTTGGCTGACTTTTGTTTTTTCATTCTTGGTGATTTATTTCTCATTCGTTTTATGAACTGTTTTTTTAACTATGGGCTCATATTAATTGGAACATGGGAATTCTTTGAGGTCTGGGTGAGCTAAGGTGGGTTTTTCCAGGGAGTATTTGCATTTGCGTTTAATGGGTTTTTGAAGCATTACCTCACCGAGATCATTTTTGGTTTTTTGTGTTTTTCAGGCCACATAGGTAATACGAATTCTCCTAATTCTGCCTGAACTTTAAATTTTTTTTTATACTTTAATGTTATATAGATATGTATTTTGTTCTTATAATTTTAATTGTTCTTCAAGAGCAGCGCCCCGCCCTCACCCCATCTTGTGTGCGCATGCGCACACACATGCACATACACACACCCACACATGCGTGTACACCCCCCCCCACCCACACCCACACCCCCCCAACACCCACACCCACACACACCCACAAAACAGAACTCCCCTTCCCAAACCAGCCAAGTGTAACAGGACTTTTCTTGTCTTACGTTTATAGCCAAGGCTGTGACTTACAAGTTTCCTGATTCTTTGCATATTGCGGCATTTTCTAGTTTTCCCTTTCATTGGGCGTATCACCCTTTGGGGTTCCCCCTTTTTATGTGGATGATCTCCAATATATTTTCTCCTGCTGCATTGTCCCAAGTCTCAGCTCTTGTCTCTTATGCACAGAGACCTTCAAAACCAGAGCGGGCCATGGCATGCATTAGCAGACACTCCTGGAGAGCATCTACCTTCAGAACTCACTTGTCTCTCTGGATTTGACCTTTTTCTGAATTTTTTTACTTTAGGTTATTTTTCTTATTCCCTCCCACCTCAGTGTACACTGAAAAGACTTTATAAAACCCTTTATCCAACATTCTTAATGATTTTGTCCTGAGGAGGCTCTTCAGGATCTCTCATCTGCCCCATTGCCCTAATATTTTTCAAATGTTATTTTTAATGTTTCTTTTATAGGATTCAGTTTAGCTGCATTTAAAAGAAACAAGAGGAAACTAGAGCTGGCAGAAAGGGTGGAAACAGATTTCATTCAACTAAAGAAAAGAAGACAATCAAGTGAAAAGGTCAGGAGGTGTTTGAAATATTAATAATGAATGTATCATAATGATATACTTAGTCTGCATTTAGATATATAAGCCTCAGAATAGTACAACCCAGTAGAAATATAATGCATGCCACATATGTACTTTTTAAGTTTTCCAGTAGCTGCATTTAAAAAAATTAAAAGAAACAGGTGAAGTTAATTTTAAGACTTATTTAAAACAGTGAATCTAAAATATCGCTTCAAAAATGTGATCAGTGAAAAAATATTACTAGTGATCTAGTCTATTTTCTTTTTTTTTTGTATTAAGTCTTCAAAAAGCAGTGTGTATTTTACACTTACAGCACGTCTCAATTATAACATTAACTTTTCATTGGAAATATGGTCTGTATCTATATATCATAAAGTTAACAGTTGAAAAAGTAGGCTTACATAACAAGTTACATAACAAACATACTTAAGACTTCCCAGAAATTGAGTTGAAACTCTGTTTTAAAATTGAAGTTTATTAAAATGTAATAACATTAAAAATTTAGCTTCTCATTTGTCCTCACCACAGTTTAAGTGCTCAGTTAGCTCCATGTGGCTCCTGGCTGCTGTTTTGGTCCTTGCAACTCTGGATGAACATGGCTGTTTAGGGGATAGAGTGTTATAAGGAAATGCATATATTGGATTCATGTAGGTTTTTTTGTACATTCTAATTACATGTCTCTGTTTCTTGTTCTTATATTTTCTTTGTTTGCATTTCATGCATTTGTGTGCCCTCATGGCCTGCGTGTGGCATTTCTTAGGTGTTTTGGGGGATAGAAGAATTAAAAACCATAACATTCATGCTCAAACTATGGCTTAGAGGTCCGTTAGCACACAGTTCATGATGGAGTTCTCATGTCACATCGTCATTTGATATAACTTGGCATCTCGTTAATATTCTTCATTGATTAGTCCCATAATTGCTTATGTACTGGCTAATGCTTTCCGTCATAGCTATATATGGTTCATTCACATATGAATGCATACTAAATCTTCTCTCATGGTGATAGATATTTTTCCAGTATGTTGCCACATGGGACAGTTAATCAAACATTTTGGTCCAAACCTTTTTATTTTTCTGCCAGAGAAGAGTAGAAATTTAGGAGGCAAATGAACAAATGAGTAGGTAGACCTTGGTGAAAGTGCCTAGTAGTGTGGTTCTGTTTCTTCGGTTTTTGCATCCCATGTGATGTCTGAGTAAGCAAATTTAGGACTTCTGTTCTTTTAAAAAACTGATAAAATTTGCATATAGTGAGCAATTTAATCAATTTAATAAATATATATATATAGCCATGTAACCCATATACCTATCAAGATGTAGAACATATCTGGTTCTTTTGTACTTCCTTTCAGCCATTCTCTACCCTTTATAGGTGACCACTGCTCTGAGTTTTATCACCATAGATGTTTTGTGTTGCTCTTGAACTTTATATAATTGGAATCTTACAGGATGTACTCTTTTCTATTTGGTTTCTTTCACAAAGTGTTTTTGAGACAGTGGGTCACAGGTTTATTCTTTTTTATTACTGAATAATATTCCCATTTACTGTAAGTTGTTTATCCATTCTCCTACTGATGGACATTTGGTTCATTTCCAGGCTTGTACTTTATGAATAAAGCTGTTATGAACATTCTTATACAGGTCTTTTTTTCAGGGACATCAGTTTAGGGTTTTTATGCATAGAAATATCAGTTGACCTTATAGAGAATATCTTCAGCTGGTCTTACTTAGAAGATTCATTTTTTTATTCAGAAAATATTTATTAAGCAGCTACTCTTGGTGCTGAGCTGGGTAGTAAGAAAACGGTGGTGAACAGGATGGAGGTAACTCCTGCTCTAATGAAATTTTACATTTTAGTGTCTAGGACGGAAACATATAAACATACAATCAAGTAAGATAATTACCGTGTTTGATAACTGATATAAAGGAAAAAAAACACAAGATGATATGATACAAAGTAACTTGGATATGAGAGATGGAGGGGAGACTCAAAAGAGGACTCCTTTAGTTAGGATGATACCTTGCTAGTTAGAGACCTGAGGGTGTAACATTTGAGGCGACATCTGAAAAATATGAAGTGAGTTTTATGAGAGGTCAGTGGAATAGTGTTCCAGGCAAAATGAACTGCATGTGCAGTGGCCCTGGTGGGGACTTGGCATATCGGAGGAATGGAGAAGAGGGGCATTGTGCCTAAGGCATGGTGGGCAAGAGGAGGATGGTATGATCTGAAGCTGGAGAGGTAGGTAGATGCCGGCTCCTTGAGGAGTTTCCACTTTTGTTTCATGAATAATGAGTTATTGTAAAAGCAGAGAAGCAACACTGCCTTATTCATATTTTACAGAGTTCTTTCTGGCTGCTACGTGGTGAATAGGGGAAGGCAAAAACAGAAGTGAGGAGATTAGTTACAAAGTTATTACAGTTGGGAGATGGTGCCACATGGACTGTGGATGTTAGGGATGGAGATGGAGAGAAGTGAATATATCCAGGATATATTATAAGGGCTCCTAGAAAGACAGGAATTACTGATGCCTTATAGAGAGGGGATTTAAAAGTTTTAGTTTAGTCATAGTGTATTACCATTTACTAAGGTGGGGCAGGAAGCTGGAGAAAGTATGGCTTCAAGGTGATGGAGGTGGGAAGTGGAAATCAAGAACTTTCTTAGTTCATGTTCCCTTAATGAACTCAGATTAACCAATGCTTTTCATTTTCACAATAACACATATTATCTGATGCCAAGGCACCCTGAACACTCAAGGTGACAGACCACTTTTAGTGTGCTATGTTCCTCTACTCCTTTCAGTTGAATTTTGTGCCACCAAGAGCTTCATTATGCTCATTGTTTTTATCATTTTATCCTTTATCATAATTCATTGTCTCTCATAAACTGATGAATATTGAGTTTAAAAAGAGAATTGTCTGCTTGAAAACTGAAAGAGTTGTTTGTTTGAAAACTAACTTGAAAAAGCAGAGTGGGTCTATAAAAAGTTGCTATAGAATTAAGCATGGGCAAACCAGCTGTAAAAGATTGAGAAAAATCGTAAAAATCTAGAGGCTTTTTGCATTCAGAGTATGTTGTTAGTGTATTTATATTCTTGTTCTATTTTTAGATAAAATAAAACTTGAAATCATAGGACAATCCAGGGTGTTATAGGAAGATGATATGGAACATTTGTACGTGGGCTCACATTCAGAGAAAGTCTTATATGAAAAGATTGGCTAGTGAATGAATGAATTGGTTTTGTGTTTTAAATAAAAAGGAAATATTTACAATATGTGTCCTTCTTTATGATTCTGTCCTTCACCCAGAGAATATTCAATTTTTGAAAAATTTAAACAACCACTCATCACCCTGGTTAAGAGGATTTGCAATAAAAAGCTGGATGTGGCAGCAGGAAAGATTAACTGTGGAGTTGGTTTTATGCATCTGAAGCTTAGGGGTAGGTCAGGGGGGACATTCCCATTTGGCAATCATTGGCATCAAAAGGAATATGAATCCACGTGTCCAGATGAGCTCACTTAGTAGGAGTGAGTGAAGATAGAGGTCTGAAAACTGAACCCTGGGCCAGGCCAACATGTCTACATTGGGAGGAGGAGAAACCAGCGAAAGAGAAAGATGGAGCAGCCAGTGGGGCAGAGGGGCCATCAGGAGAGTGTCTGGGAAGCAGAGAGGAGCGTTCAAAGTCAGGCGTCACCTGGGTCAAGTGCTGCTGACAAAACAGTTGGGAGGACAGAGGACTGGCCACTGGACTCGGCACCTGGAGACTTTGGACCTGGATGAGGACAGTTTCCATGACGTGGTGGATTGTAGAGCAGGTGGAGTGGGTCCATCAGGGAGAACAGGTTGGAGATAATTCTTTTGAGAAGTTTTGCTGTGGAGTGGGGAGAGAGAGGTGGGGAGATAGGGTCAAGACACCGTACCACGGTTACCTTCTGTGAATTCACTGAGTAATTTCACCTAGGAAGGCTCAGTTTCCTTATCTTTAACTGAAAATAGTGATAATTCTGCTCCCGTAGCAGGGCTGTTAGGAGGAACAGATGTGTTAATGGATGTTCAAGTGTTTGGTGACTGTCACTGACTGAGACACCATTGTTTTTGCCTTTGCCATTGTTTGCCTTCATCTCAGCCAAAAAAGAAGGGAAACTGCTACTCTGGGTGCTACTCTGGGTGGAATCTTGTAATGGAGAAAGGGAGGGTGGTAATGGAGGTCACTAGTAGTGGGTGGAGAGGTGGAATTCAGGCATGATTCAAATGGAGTATTTTAGACCCCTGAAATGACAGGAAAATATTTTTAATATTCAGAATATATGAACTTTAATGTGTACAAAGCACTGTGTTTGACTAGGACCCAGCTTCTGCCTTTAGGGAAGGATGCGGGCCACAGGCTTTGTTTTGCAGATGTTTGCTGTATAACCTTGGCAAAGGTAATAAAAACGCTCCGAGAAAGAAAAGACCACCAGATAAGGAGCCAATGGCGCAGAAAATTATAATTTTTGAGAGGAAGCGTAGCAATTTTTTAGAGATGTGACAGGAAAGGACAAATAGCTGTTTTCTAAATCAACCTGTATTTAGTTTATTTCTCCCTGTCCTGTGTGTATAGTTTCAGCATAGTTTTGGTTAGCCAGCATTGACTAAAGCCTGGAACTACTGTGTGTTGTGGCTACATAAAAGAAGCTGTGAGTTGGGTATATAAATGTAATAAAAAGAATAGAGTTTTTGGTAACTTTCCTAATGTTCACTTTTTTGTTACTCAGTGTTGAAGGAGATAAATATTGTCTTGAAAGGAGTATACAGTAGAATAAATATTTTAAAGCCTGAAAATAAAGTAAATAAATTGAGCAATTTTTGTTGCATTGATATTTCTCATTTTTCTTAAAAAAGTAATTGATTGTCCAGACATTGTCACAATACTAATAGAAATCAGAATTAAAGCAAGAAGTATATTTAATCAGCTTGCTACCTCAATTAATTAGAGTATTTTTGTTTTCCTTTGTCTTTGACCATTTACATTTGACTTAGTTTAAAATAAGAATGGTTAATTAATGGAATGCTTTTGGCTGCAAACAATAGAAAACCTGATGGTAACTTAAGAAATGCATACTTGTTCCCCTGCTCCCTGGCCCTCTGCCTCGTAATAAAGAATTTTGGAGGTGGGTGGTTGCAAGCATTCATTAGCTCAGGTTTCCAATGATGCTGGAGCCAACATATCTGGGATTTCTCTTGGGCCGTTTCTCTCATGCCTTTTGTCTTATGGATGGAATATGGCTGCTATAATTTCAGGTGTCACATCTGCATTCAAGGTGAGAAGGTGAGACCATGGCGGGTGTGGGCGGGGAGACTAGTGCCAGATGTGTCCGTCACTTTTTTAACTGGGATGCAAAAGTTTTCCAGAATCTCTTTCAATAGATTTCTCTTTAGTTGTTTTTTGGGGGGCAGTGGACAAGGGGCGCAGTTTGGTCACATGGCTATTCCCAGTTGCAAAGGAGCCTAGGAAATGAAGTGGATTTTCCTCATTACTATCTCA
Source organism: Delphinus delphis (assembly GCF_949987515.2). Taxonomy (NCBI): domain Eukaryota; kingdom Metazoa; phylum Chordata; class Mammalia; order Artiodactyla; family Delphinidae; genus Delphinus; species Delphinus delphis. The sequence continues at coordinate 39,982,227 of NC_082697.1, read as the reverse complement.
TAGCTCATGGCTTGCTGCTAGACACATTGTCTTCCCCCCGCAAATTAGTTGTTTTGTTGTCAAAGGAAGGGGAGGAGAGTGGTTATTAGGGAGGTAATCTACAATGTGCAGCGTAAATGGAGAACTTTTTTTTATCGTCTTCTTCTGCACAATTAATATGTCCCTTGTTGCTACAAACCAGTAGTGGGTTAAGCAGCTAATCTACCTATAAATCAAATAAAACACATTTTGTCCTCACTTTAAGAGTACATGGGTTTTAAGATACAATATTAAAAAATATGGAATAAATTCTGAGTAACTGTCTATTCTTAATAATTGACATCTCTGTTTCATCCATGCTTTTTTGGTGTGACTTAGAGGGAAGACATGCTGGAGGAGGAAAAGATTCTTATTTACCTGTAGCGCTGTGTAATATAAAAGTAGTAGTTGTTTATGCTCTGTTCCACTCCCCTATCTGTGTAGACCCAACTGTTCTGGATTTTTCTTTACTTCTTTCTTTCCCTTGCAGTGTATAGATAGTCCACACTTTGCCTGGTAGTGCTGGACCATAAAAATGACTGTGCAAACCGGAACTGTGCAAAGGGATCTTAATGGCAAAAAATTACACTTTTTCCATGACCTTTAGACATTTTTGTCAAAACATTAAAAACTCTTTTACTGGTGGTTATAAATGTGTAGAGAAACAAACAAAAAAGTAATTAAAATGAGTATTTATTTAGTACACTAATTTAAAACATCAGAATTAAAGTAGGTTTTTTCTGTCTAAAAACCCTTTATCAAGAGTAGTTTGAACAGTGCTTGCTTTCCTGTCATGTAAGTTATGATATGGAGTGAGCATCTGTTTATGTCATGGTGAATCGTCAAACTCTTTTTAATTTTGGATCAGCTTTCAACAGTTTATCCTTTGCTCTTTCCATGTTGTACAGTATCTCTCAGTGTTCCTTTTATGTCAGCTTTTTTGCCAGTGTCACTTCTTCTGGGGCATCTTCATCCTTTTTGTCACAACTACATTCCTTATTTATGTTGACAGGTTTGTCTTCACTAAGTTCCTCTGACTGAAGATCTCGAGTCTCTTGAATGGTGGCAGTGTTGAAAATTCCCACAGTCAATTATTTCTTCCATAACGTCACTTATTTTTTATTAGAATTGCACTTCCAACATTATCACTTTTTGTTTCTTTGCTTCACTTTCATCTTAGTTGGCTAGTGCCCTTTTTTGATGATCGATATTTGTAAAATGTCATGTGGACTTATCACTGGGAGACAAGGAGGTAACACAACTACACACTTAGCTGTCTGTGCACAGTGACCCATCCGTGACAGATGTTGAGTGAAATGACATGATTGTTCACTGATCATAATGGGCATCTAACGTTTACATAGTTTACATAGTGATCTTTGAACTAAAGACCTAGTAGTGAAGTTTATACTTTGTTCAATTACTCACAGTTACTATACCATGTAATTGAAGTTTGAACCAGGTTGTTGAGTGACTGGTATTATTTAACTGAGCTGTGGTAACTGACGTTTGTCTGTGTCAGAGCTAGGCAGATCGAGAACTGTGTTTGTGAAAAGGAATGGTGCAGTTCAGCATGCTCCTCTGTCCTTCGTAGTTCCCACACATGGGCATCTGCATTCTCCCCCTGACAGGATTGCCATGGACTCTCATTGTTGTTAGAATATTTATCAGTAATTCTTGTGGTGTATGTGATGAAGTGATACATGTTTTAAGTTTATCTTTTGTTTTGATACAAAAAGTAAAAGGTAGTTGTGTTAGTATTAAGCATTTTTGAAAAAGAAAGCTTTCTTTTGGAATGAAGTGCTAATAAACTCATTGGCCAGTTGAGGTTCTTAGCTCCTGCTACAGAACTGACTGAATTGTTACATAACCGTGTTACATAACAGAAAGAGTTGCTACAAAGAGGAGATACTTTGGGAAAACAAACAGACCCAATGCACAGGATAATCTAGATTTCATAAATACCAGTTTCAAACAGCTAGCCCTGGATATTACTAGAAGGGGCTCTTTTATTCTTAGAGTATTAAAAGAGGTTGGGGGTATTGTTTGATCTCAGCATTTTTGATGTTTCAAGCCTTTTTTTTCCCTTCATTTTTCACAAGCATATTGTCGAAATAGTTTCCATGTCTTCTTCTTTAATAACAGACTTTACAGTTGGATGTACATGAAATTCTTTGCCTTGTCTCACCACTTTTATGAAGTAATTTAAGTTTTCAATTAATTTCATTGGTTTTTAGGTAAAGCAGTACTTGTTGTATAGGGTGGTGAAATGAAAGATAATCAGACCTTTTCCATTGTGTGAATCTTTCATTCTTCAATTTCTAATGAACAAGTTTAGAAAATCTTGCAATGCTTTGTACAGTGTTGTGTGTTGAAAACCACTCTAAAGAGATTCTACAACTTTTAATTTTGTGTTCTTTAGCCACCACATAGGGACATCAAATTGGCCACATGTTTCAGAAAGAAAATGTTGGGCCTTGCGTTGTGTGCTTCACATAAATATATTCTATTCTTTTGAAGTATATTGTGGGTAACATTTTTCCCTTTTATCCACCATCTTGAAATTATTATATAAACGCTTAACTGTATCATACTAAATCACTGTTATTTTTTGGGTGAGAGGTAGGTTAAGATCAAAGGAAATAAATGCACAGAAAACAACATGTTTTCATCAGATTGTTCTATTTGTACTTGTGTACATGTTTATTATGTGTGCAGAGGAAGGAGTAATTAGTCTTTTATAGACATTTACTTGATCTGGAGTCTTTCCGTGTTTCTCAAAAAGTTGGTTAATGCATAGATATATGAGTAAACAGAAGTAAGAAACTTCTTTGCCTTCTACATAAAGAAATATACTTTATATATTTGTGGGTTTTTTAAAAATAAAACTTTAAATTCATCCTGTGGAGTGATTATCTTCCATTTGAAATTATTTATTTGAATTGTAAGTAATATATTAAAAATTATATTTTCCTGTCCTAAGGCTATCTTGATTACTGATTAAGCCTATAAGACTTAACATGTAAATCAGTAAGTCAGTAACTTAAGTACTTGTATTACTAGATTACCACCACCTCATGCATTTATGTAGGTTATACAGTCTGATGACCATTATTCCTTTGCAATATAATTTGATGGGGTTTATTTATTTATTTTTCCATTTCCTTAAATCACTTTTTATTTTAATTAATTAATTAAAGCGAAAGCAAGTTTATTTAGATACACGTTCCATAGGCAGAAGGTGGACTCTTTTTAAACCTCTTTTTCAACTTTGAAGTTGGTCTTTTTTTTTTTTTGAATTTTATTTAATTTATTTTTTTTATACAGCAGGTTCTTATTAGTTATCTATTTTATACATATTTGTGTATATATGTCAATCCCAATCTCCCAATTCATCCCCTCGCCACCATGGGGTTTCTTTAAATGTCTGTGGTTTGCAGCACTTTATGTCAATTCATCAGTTATCCAAATCCAGAACTTTCAACCCCTGATAGCTGGACAATTGCAGTATTTTTTTTTCTTCTGTTTCAGAAAAAGTTTCCAAGTTCTCATATAAAGATTCAATAGCTAGTAGGTTGGATTTCTTCCCGAGTCTTCCTTAAACCCTTACGAAGCTATGCCTTAAATTTATACTGAGTTTTAAAGTTATAAGTGAGATAAGAGTGAGGCAAGAAATCTGTTAGCAGACCTTAACTGCTGTTTTTATTTTGTAAGGGAAGTAACCTGTGGTTTTCCAGACTTGTTATAGGTTGACATCATATGTTCAGACTTGTAAATCCTCCCTCCACTTTTACTATTCATCAGCTCTGTAGAGCCTCCTCTAAATTTTGGTGTTTAACAGAATCAATGGAGGGGAAAAAAGAGCATTCCTTCATTATCATTGGGATAATCTCAGCCGATCTTGTATATAATGTGCAAATCACCATATTATAGCTTTCCTAAAAGGAAATGCCTCCAGTGAATGGAATTTCATTGGAGCTACAGATAGAAGTCTTCCTATCTGGGAATTGGCTCAGACCATGATGTTAAGAGCATCAGATTCTAAGTCAGGTCTTTTAAATATGTCCTCATATGATATCACCATGTACTAATGACCTGAGTTGACCCATCACAGATGTAGTAGTATAGACACATGTGTAGCTAATAAGGCCAGCAGAATAGACCAATACATGAGAAGACAAATGTGTATACACACACACACACACACACACACACACGGATCAATAACAAGGATGTTTTAAGATCAGAAGATAAGACCCACTGCTTAATTAGGTTGAACGAAAACTGTCTGGAGTTTTCAAAGGCCTGATTGGCCCACCTCTTCTGCAATCAGCCTAGAACATTTTGAATAAAAAGTCAGATGCCAGAAACTATTCAGAATTCAAGACCTGGGCTGGGATTACTTGAGGAGTGGAGGAAGTAGGGCAGGCTGAAATGGGGTGCAGTAGACCAGGATTTCTAGTCTAGGTTTGCTGTTAACTAGTCCAGAGACCTTGGGCAAACATGGAGTCTCTCTAGACTTCAGTGTCCTCAGCAGTAAAGTCAGCATGCTGGACCAAGTGATTACCATCATTCTTTCCAGCTTGATAATTCTCTAATATATTATCATTGGCAACATGGAGTTTGTCCAAACCTCTTGATCCTCTCATTGAGAGATCCTTTATTTTAGTGTATGCTAAACCTGGCTGGCCATTATCTTCATCGGGATAGTTGTAAAACTCAATTTTTAGGCTCTACTCTCAATATACTGATGAAAATCTTCAGGGGTGTGTGAGGTATTGGGCCAGCATTTGAGACTCATTGCTTTTTCTGCCTAATTTGTCACAGTGGGCCTAGAAAAGCTGCTTAGTAATCGTTGCTTAAATGAACATAGAACGTTCTAGAGGAGTTAGTAATTATATACATGATTGCATTCAGTTAATAACTTCATGTCCAGTCTTTTTCATTTAGCTCTCTTGAAGGTACCCTAGAGCTCTTTTCTCCTTTCTCCTTATTCCAGAAGTTGTCTCCAGGTCATTGTCATTTTCCACAGGTACCTGACACAGTGCCCATTTAATGAAACTGTGTTTGAATGGATGAATCTAAGTTTTTATTACCACCCCCCTCTTCAGGCCCTGAACTGTTCCAGTTTCTTATTATACATTTCATGTCATACCTTAGCTCAGCATGTCTAGAATCAAGCTTCATCACTGTCTCCTGGATGACTGCAGTAGCATCGCAACCCGTCTGCTCTTGCCTTTCCAGTCAGTTCTATACACAGCATTTGTGGAATCATTTAAAAGTGCAATTTGATTTTGTCATGACCCTGTTTAAACTTCAGTGACTTCCAGCTGCTCTTAAGTATAAAGTATAGGCCCCTTAACAGAGACCACAGGACTCGATAAGAGCAGGTGCCTGTCTTTCTTTTCAGTCTTTTGCTCTTTTACTCTCAGTCTGGGTCACACTGTCAAGATTCTGCCTGAGTCAGGTCCTTTGTCCCTATGATTCCAGATCCCAGGAATATTGCCTCTCCCCCTCCCACCTGTCATTTAAACTGTCGTGCTGCTCCAGCTGCCTCTCTGAGTGTGCTTATTTGATGTCTTTCTCTTTCCCTAGAGTGCAGGTTCCAGGAGGACAGGGATTATATCTGTTTTGGTTGCCATGGTTTCTCAGCTTGGCATATAATAAGTACTCAATTGGTTTAATGAATACAGGCACTAGTTTTTGTTTTGTTTTGTTTTTGCTTGCTTCTTTTTGATATATTTACCACCCTCAAGTCTATACCTTTTTACCTTGGTGGCTGGATAGTTGCAGTATCTTTATAACTGGCTTCCCTGGTTCTAGCCTTTTTCCATTCCTCTTTAATTCTGTGTATTATCCCAAGATACATTTCCTTAAAAATACCTTCATTGGTCTTGTCCTTCTTCTGAGAGAAACTTTAATAGAATCTTTACTATATGTAGCTTAAAACCCAAAGTTTTTAGAACTGACTTTATGAACCCTCTTGAAACTTGACCCCAGCCTACTCTTGCATTATTTCTCTTCTGAATAGTCTTTTTTTCTCTTACCAACTACATTTCTGTATTTGATTTTTCATGGAGTTGCTGAAAGTTCTTATTTCTAAGTTTTCCTCATGTCTCTTTCTCTTTGTGGAATAAATGATAATTAATAATGGAATACCAGCCACTTCTCCACCTACTGAAATTCGAATCCAAGTCCTTTGGATTAAGGACCAGCTCAAATGCCACCCAGATCAAAACCCATTCCTTTTTGGGCACTCAATAAATACTTGTTGAATTGAATTATCTACTACCTTTGACATTTTGAGATTGGTGTGTGATTATTTTATCATACCTATGCAGGCATATGGAAGCATGAGCATTTTGTTTTTTTATCCTTATCACAGTGCCTAGAAACAATGCCTTTACTCAATTGATATTACTAACTTAAACATCTACAGCCTATGATTCTAATGTTAATTTTGAGAGAGCAAAGTGTATGTTATTTTCTTCAATTTTAAGTCTTATGGTCTTTCAAGATAAGTTTGAATCTTTTAATTGCTTCAAGCATACATTAGTTCAAAGCTATGTCTCACTTTTAACAAGCTTGTATTTGGGGATGTAATGAAAGAAGAGTTTGGTTATCTGAAATATTACTATTGATAATAATATTATTGAGTAAGTGAGGGAAATAATTTCTTAGAAACAGCTCGCAGTTGCAGCTGACCATTCCAGAGGTGAGTCAGGAAGTGTCCACAAGGGGGCGTGCCCATCTAGCCATCTAGAGAAACGTGACCAAGTCCCTCTCCTGTTATGCAGGTAAAATGCCTGTTTTACAGGTGTACTCCTAGACCATGTGTCATTTTCTAGGAAAAAGAATAGACCTTCACCTTAACAAAAATTCCTACCCATTTTCTAGCACCTGTTTATTTTGATGGTGTGATTTTCTGAGGAGGGACAGGGGACAGAATGGAAATGGGGATTGCCTTGCAAGCTAAGACAAGTCTATGATGCTTGTGATTGTGCTTTTTTTTTTTTTTTTCTGTGTTGAGAGCATTTTTATTTTACAAGCATTGCCATCTCTTCTGCGGTCATTGTATGTCGTTTGCTCAAGGGATAGGCAGTGCTCCATTTTCATTGCTCCATTGATTTGTGTCACCTGAGGTTATGAGGAACTAGCAAGTGACCTTGAGGAGTGCACAGGCTTTGAGTGGAGTTTCTACCAGAGGTCATGGCCTCATGGGATCTTCAGTTTTTGTTTTTTTCCAGTACCTATTTTACCTTGACTTCAACATTATCACCAGCAAACATTTATTGAGTACTATTTATATACAGATTTTTAAGTAGGCTTTAGGAGTAAATAGAGAGGCCCTGCCCATTTGGTCCAGAGGAATTAAACAATAAAGGGAAATCATACCATTTGGTATGTGCCAGAAGAATGAAACCATCCGTGAGAGCTGCAGGAATTACCAGGATGGATAAATTACCATAAGCACCTGGTAGGCTTTATGGAAGAGGTGGAATTTAAGCTGGGGCTTGGATAAAGAGTAGGGCTTACATAACTGTAGAGAGAAAGAGAAAGCCGTAGTTTAGAAGAAGCCTGTGAGAAGCACCACAGAGTTTCTGCAGGACAGTGGTTTCAAACCCAAATGCTTATGGGGGCCAGGCAGGTAGCCTAAATATGTGAGACCATCTAGACGGGTGGCAATACATGTTCCATTTTTAGGTATTCAAAAACCAAAATAGTGCACTTTGCTGGTCAAACCAAGCTCTATTTTCGACAGCCTGTAATCCCCAGTGGGGGCACGACAGCCGATAGGATTCAACTGTCCACAGAATTTAGCAAAGTAAAATAGACCATAGAGGAAGTAAGTACACAGGCAGAGCTGCCCCTGAACGTCTGTTTGCAATAACTGTACTTAGAAGCAAATGAGGAGAATGTTTTGAAACACAGTATGTGTGAGTGGGGCCTGTCCTGGTGGTTATTTGCATTAAACACAGGCTTTTGAGTGTTGGGAATCTCTGAAAACATCATTGAGGTTAATTTGAATGGTGTTAGAATTTCTAAGATATAGTACTATCATGATTAGTTTAGATTGTATTTTACATCCTAGAATATACTTAGCTCCTTCCTACTCTTTGTAATTCTTTGACATCAAAGAATGATCTCTGATTTCTAATAAGATTTTAATGTATTGAGGAACAAAAATAAATAAGTATATGGGCATTTTCTGGCTCCTTTTTGCTTTTTAATATGCTGATTTTTAGTTGTTACATATTTATGATTTTGAATAATTCTATTTTTGTGAGTATACTCGTAATTATACGGTCAAATGAATATTGCTTTAGAAATCTCATATCAAATAAAGTAACTTATTACTGTGTTATTAAAGTCGGTGTCAGTTATTGTTCTTCAATCTGGGGAGGGTGGAACTTAAATCCAGGTTAATGACCCATCCCAATTGTCATGGTGTTTCATTGGCAGGAATAGACTCCAGATTGTCCAAGTTACCTTCGAGTCCTTTATCTGTTATTCCCCACTGCTTTAAGACTCAGTTCAAAGGCCATTGGAGCTCTGGAATTTAAAAGAAAAAGTGTAATTTTATCCCGAGAAGGTAAATGTAAGCTCTGAAATGAAAGACCAGAGGTCCAGACCACGGCCAGGTGTTCCTGGAAAGAGCCAAATTGGACAACTAAATTGCAAAAGGTTGCCTGTTCTTATTAAAGAGACTTTGTTGCTGTCTATTTAATTAGCAAGGTCTTAGCTCATTTATTTATGTGTTTTTTAATCTGCCCAGGTAATGACATTCATAGCCTATTAGTGTGTGTGCTGGTAGCGTGTTGCGCTATCTGTGTGGTTGAAGTCCTCTCATATATGCGCCTCTATGAAGTGAAACTGCCAGATAATCTCAATTCCCTCCTTCTCCCTTGAACATGTTTCCCAGACGGCAGTGACTGAGTTTAAGATAGTGAAGGATGACCAGTGGAAAAAGTGAAGTTAAGACTCAAATACTGTACGGGTATTAATTATTTAGAGCTTTTAGGAAAGCAGTCTGGAATTAAAGAAACTGAATTGGTTAGTCAAAAACGAGGAGTGTGATCTGGTGCCAGATGATTGATTTAAGGGGTTGGGAAGGCAGTAAAGAAGTGTTACCAAAAGAAAACATTGAACGGTGGAGTGTGTGACCAATATAAGGATATATCATTTCTTTATAGATAAAGTGAGAGGCTTAGTGTTTGATGGTAAGAGCCTTAGAAGTTTGTTTTGAACAGTAGACCAAAGGGCATGCACAACGTCCTGAAATAAAGATCACTTCCACATTGTGAGAAACGAGTCTGGACTTTAGTTTGGTTACTATGGGACGAGTGAAAGGTTTCTCAGCAGTTGGTTAAGGATGTGCTTTTGAGACAGAACCCACTTAGGAGTGATGTGCAAAAGCATTACATTCAGGGAATATCTAAATATGAAATAATCAGAGAAACGTGAGGTTATAGGAAAACTACTTTGGATAGGCTGAGTCTGGATTGTGCATAAAAATTGAGCAAGGTGCAGTTTCAGAGGACAAGAAGTTTGAGTTATTGATGAGGTTCAATTAAAAAGTATTTATCTTATGACACTTTGTTAGTTGCTGCTTCCAGGTGGAAGTGGGGGAAGACAAGCCACCAAAGAGCTTAGAACAAGCCAGTGTATAAAAGTCTTACACACAGGGGTTTAGGTTGTACTTTTAGGGCCAGGGCCCCCATGTGGATGGGAAATGATTCAGGAGACCTTTTCTGGAGTTACTGAGGCCCTGGGACTTGAAGAAGGGCAGCGTTTTGATGTGGGGCAAGGGTAGGGGAGGAGAGAGCAATATTTGCACTGGATGAAGTGCAAGCGAGTCAGGATGCCATCTATAGTGTGGAGTTTAATAGTATCTGCTGTTACTCCGGAAGAGCCAAGGCTCATACTGGAGGAGAAGGCAGGAGGGCCAGGCCTTTGCTGAGGTTTAAAACCACAAATTGTTTTGTTACAGAATCAATTTTGCCCTTCTTTTTCCTTTTTATTTATTTTATTCCTTTTTGGATCTTTTCACCTAGTGTTTATTCCTCTTTCATTGATTTTTCATCTTATCTCTGTTTTTTCTCCTTGTGTTTATCTTATTCTCTTTCTAACTTGTTTAGTTGGACACGTAGCTTATTAATTTTGTTTCCTTTTCTAATATTAATATTTTGGGTATTAATTTCCCTCTAAGTGCTACTTTTACTATATCTCTCACAAGTTTTGAAATGTAATATTTTTATTATCATTCATTATTAAATATTTTTGTTTCTATTTAGATTTCTTATTTGATCCATAAGTTATTTAGAGGTACTTTTTTCTTTCTTAATTTTTAAATTTTATTTACCTTTATTGACTCCTAACTTAATTGTATTGTAGTCAGAGAGTGTATTCTGTTCGATAATGTTTCTTTTTCTTTTTTTTTTTTAACATCTTTATTGGAGTATAATTGCTTTACAATGGTGTGTTAGTTTCTGCTTTATAACAAAGTGAATCAGTTATACATATACATATGTTCCCATATCTCTTCCCTCTTGCGTCTCCTTCCCTCCCACCCTCCCTATCCCACCACTCTAGGTGGTCACAAAGCACCGAGCTGATCTCCCTGTGCTATGCGGCTGCTTCCCACTAGCTATCTATTTTACGTTTGGTATTGTATGTATGTCCATGCCACTCTCTCACTTTGTCACCTTATCCTTCCCCCTCCCCATATCCTCAAGTCCATGTTCTAGTGGGTCTGTGTCTTTATTCCCATCTTACCCCTAGGTTCTTCATGAACCTAGTCTAATTGGTACAGAATTCTGTGAATGCCTATCTAATTAAGCTTTTTAATACGCTGTTCAGTTCTTCTATTTCTTACTGATTATTATTATTATTTTGGTCATTTGACCTATTCATAGTTGGGAGAAATGTGTTAAAATATCTCATTGTGAGGTATTATGGTTTGCTGATTTCTGTTTGTTGCTCTGTTTTTGCTTTACATACGTTTGAGGCTATTTTTTATTTTAGGTACATACAAATTTAGAATTACTGTATCTCCCTGGTGTATCTAAACTTTCAGTATTTATCACATAGAAACCCTTTAGTTCTATTAACTTTTTGTCTTAAAACTTAATTTTCTTGATGTTAATATAGCTACGTTGTTTGGATTGGTACCTGCTTGGTATCTCTCTCTCTTTTCCCTGTCCTCTTACTTCCAGCTTTTCCATATCCTTATTTTTCAAGTGTATCTCTGATAAATAACATATAGCCAGATTTTAAAACCCAATCTTGACCTTCTAATAATAACCATTATTATTTTTAATTTATTTATTTTTGGCTGCGTGGGGTCTTTGTTGCTGCGCACGGGCTTTCTCTAGCTGTGGTGAGCGGGGGCTACTCTTTGTTGTGGTGCATGGACTTCTCATTTTGGTGGCTTCTCCTGTTGTGGAGCATGGGCTCTAGGCACGTGGGCTTCAGTAGTTGTGGCACGCGGGCTCTAGAGTGGAGGCTCAGTAGTTGTGGCACACAGGCTTAGTTGCTCCGCGGCATGTGGGATCTTCCTGGTCCAGGGCTCGAACCCGTGTCCCCTGCACTGGCAGGTGGATTCTTAACAACTGCACCACAAGGGAAGTCCCTAACCATTATTATTTTTAAAGACTATTAATTTTGATTTACATGAAGTTTTGCCATTTTATTTGCTTACCTATTCCTCGTTTCATTCCTGAATGTCCTTTTCCTTCTTGGATTATTGTCTTAGTCCTTTCAGACTGCTATAACAAAATACCAGAGACCGGATGGCTTACAAACAATAGAAATTTATTTATCACAGTTCTGGAGGCTGGGAAGTCCAACGTCAAGGCGTAGGCAGATTTGGTGTCTGGTGAGGACCCACTTCCTAGATGGCTATCTTTTTTGCTATAACCTTACATGGCAGAAGGGACAAGGGAGCTTCTTGGGCTTCTTCTAGAATGGCATAATCCCATTCATGAGGACTCTGCCTTCATGACATAATCATCTTCCAGTGCCCCACCTCCTAATACTATCACCTTGGGGATTAGGATTTCAACATGTAAATTTTGGAAGGACACATTCGTATGACAGCAGTTATTTTCCTTCTTCTTAAAGTATATCATTCATTTGTTTATTCATTCATTCATTCAACAGGTATTTATTGAGTGCTTAAGAGGTATCAAGTACTTTTCTGGGTGCTTAGCGTATGTTAGTGAATAAAACATACAAAGATTTAAAAAATTTATTTCTTTATCTTCTTTATTTCTTTGCCTGTGGTGGGTCTTAGTTGCAGCACACAGGGTCTTCGTTGAGGCATGTGGGATCTTTCACTGAGGCGCGGGCTGCTCTCCAGTTGTGGCGCCCGGGCTTCTCTCTAGTTGTGGTATGCGGGTTTTCTCTCTCTAATTGTGATGCGTGGACTCCAGGGTGTGTGGGCTCCAGGGTGTGTGGGCTCTGTAGATTGCGGCACGCGGGCTCAGTAGTTGTGACACGTGGGTTTCAGTTGCTCCGTGGCATGTGGGATCTTAGTTCCCCAACCAGGGATCGAGCCCATGTCCCCTGCATTGGAAGGAGGATTCTTTACCACTGGGCCACCAGGGAAGTCCCTAAAACATACAAAGATTACTGCCTTTGTCGAGCTTCCAGTCTCGGGGGAGATTGGCAGTTTAAATAATATGAAAATATGTGGTATATTTTAGAAGATGATGACATGTTATGGGAAAAAGGTAAAGTAGAGTCAAGAAAGGAAGGTTAGGAATACCTATGAGAAGGTGGTAGGGAGGATTAGAAGGAGGGCAGTTTGCAGTATTAAATAGAATGGTCCTTTAGGATTTCATTAAGTGCAGGTCTCTTGGTGGTAAACAAATTTTATTTTTTTATTTTTCAGTGTATTTATTTTATTTTTGTTCCTAAAAGGTAATTTTGTTAGGTACCCACTTCTAGGTTTATAGTTACTTTTCTCTGAGTACCTTGAAAATACACCACTGCCTTCTGGTTCCCATTGGACTTTGGGAATTCTGCCTTCATTCTGTTGTGGTGAGCTTTCCTTTCTATCTGGCTCCTTTTCTTTCTCTCTGGCTTCCACGAGATCTGGATTCTTGTTTTTCATCAGTTCTGGGGAAATTTGAGCTATTTTCTCTTTAAATATTTTCACTTCTCTATTCTGTCAATTCTTTCCAGTTGGGCATACAGTAGACTTTTTCTCATTCATATTTTTTACTATCTCTTTCATATTTTCCATCACCCCCACTTGCTTACAATTGCAATCAAATGTGTATTAATGTTATATAAATATAACTGTATTATACTATTAGGAAAAAGTTGAAAAATTTGTTCATGACCTGACGTTTTGAATTCTTGGTTGTGTACTTTAAAATAGATACATCAGCTGTTGATTTCTTTTTTTAAGGTAAAACTTAAGCAGCAACACACACACAATCTTAAGTGTATAATTTGATGAATTTTGATATGTGTATACAACCATGTAACAAGATATGATATTGCTACTACTCTAGAAAGTTTCCTCCCGCCCCTTCATAGTCCACGCCTCCTTCCCAAGACAACTATTTTTCTGATTCTTTTTCACCATAGAGTAATTTTACCTGTTCTAAAACTTCAGATGAATGGGATCATATATTATGTACTCTCTTGTGTCCAGCTTCTTTTACTCAGCATACATCTAAAAGATTATCCATATTGTTATACATATCACTAGTTCTTTTTTATTGCTGAGCAGTCCTCCACTGTTGCCTGTATCACAGTTTGTGGACCCATTCCCCTCTTGATAGACATTTGGGTTGTTTCCAGGTTTTGACTCTTGCAGTTTGACTAAGGTGCTATAAACATTCTTGACAAGTCTTTTGTCATATATATTTTACTTTCTCTTGGATAAATATTTAGGGCTGTAGTTGCTGGGTCACAGCTAGGTGTGTATATCTCATTTAGAATTAAATTTTTTTTGGTTTAGAATTTTAAAATTGTGAGTAATACTTATTCCAGAAAAACAAGAAGCCAAATTAGATATATTCATCATTAATTTTTAAACTGATTTTAAGTCATTGAGATGTATTCTATAAGTGTTTTTATCAAATGGATGCAATTTAATGATCTAGTTAATATTATCTTAAGGAACTTGTCAGAATTATCATCATTCTTAAATTCCTTAATTTTTATTTCAACTCCAGTATATCTTAGGTTGCTATCCTTAACCAGTGGTTCATTATGAGTTCAAATAAATAATATTAATTAAACAACATATGAATAAGAGTAAAAATGATTTAAAGCTGTGTAAAGCTATCATTGTGGTGGTTTTTACTGTTCAACTGTGTACTAATCTAAGTCATGAGTATGTTCATCTGGTCTCTACCATCACTTACACGTGCTCACTCAACATGTACACTGAGGCTCTCAAACGGTTCCATTTTGAAGAGAAAAAAATCTGTAATTCATTATTTGTAAGATTATTAAAAGAAAAACAACAACTGAGATTAGCCACCAGAACACTATATAGGAATTCTGCCAGTTGGAAAACATTGTCCTTTGAGAGTCTGGAATTTTGGGGTAATCCTCTGGAACTTGTTATGATATGAATTTATAATTAAAGCTGTAATCCAGATATATTAAAGCCCCTTAAAAGCATTGTTAACACACTTTATTTTTATTTTGAGATGAAAATGTTTCTGTTTTCAGAGTTGAGTGATTTAGGGAATTAATAATAGAGATTTTTATATAATATATTTGTTTTCTCTGTTTTAGATACATTTGGCACTAATTATATAGTGCTGCAAAAATTTTAATGCATATTTATTAAGCAAAGAAAATCAAGGATTATTTAAAAATAGACATTATGACTGTAGCTTACAGAAACATCATTTGTAGTATTGGACATCAGAAGGGTGGTTTTCTGAAGGGTCACTGGATATTCTTATATCCAAATTTTCCTTGGTTTCAGCCAAGCCAGATACTTGAAAGTAGATAATTCTCGCTAAATTGTACTTCTTTTACACACACAGCTGATATACTCTGAGCCCACAGTGGCCCCACTGTAGGGGGCTGGTTTTAGGAGATAGACCTGGAGCCAGATCTAAGTCTCTTGTAGCCAGAGGTATCATTCCATCTTTAGGATGCTCGAAGGTGGTAAAGCTTTATGCTGAAGTTACTGTGCTGTCACAGAGGGCGTTAAGTCAGCTGTGCTTCTCAAGTGGAAGCTCAGGCCAATCATAATGTTGCTTTCAGCCTAACAGAGGTGTACTGGGAAGGTTTGGTATCTTTAAAAAAACAACAACAACGTATTATTATTGCATTAGAATAATCCCACCATACATCAGTTTCAGGATGCGCTTTTACACTTGAGATATTATTCTTATATTTTAGCTATTTGATATTTGAGTAATTCTGTACAGAAGAAAGACCAAGTTAATGAGATAAGTAACTGATAGATGGTGTCTCTTGGCAGGTTTCAGAGTTCAGGTTAGAGGCTTAATTTTCATGTGGAAAGTACCTACATTTTGTTCTGATGGATTTATTAGTTTACATATGTTACTTAATTTAATTCTTACAATAACTGTGTAATAGCCATCTCCAACTTGGAGCAAGAAAAATGAAAACTTTTGACATTAAGCCCAACAGAGATTACTAGATCCTTGGTTACTTCAAGAAAGTTTTATTTTAGTCTTTTCCATAGCACATGCAATCTCTATGCCAACTTTATATACATGTGTTTATTCTGATGGGAACTATAGTTTATGCCACTGCTTTTTAGTCACAATTTTATCTAAAAAATTAATGCAACTAGCATGTTTCAGTCAGGGACAATAGGTCCATGTGTATCTATGTGGTGCATGTACTTCTAAGTATTTATGGAGTGTAAGAGTATAATAGCAGCTCTATATAATAACAGTCATTGTGTGTTTTTAGCCTTTCTTAGATTTCATTCTTGTACAAACGAGCTCTGTGAAATTATTATAGCCAAAATACCAGTGTTTTTCACTCAGTTTATCTGCACTTCATAAAAATGCTTAAATGTTACTTCATCATCCTTCAAGTTGCTTTTCAGTGTGTGAAATCTGTGAACTAATTCTTGAATATTTATGAAGTAATTCTGATTTTTGCAGGTGTTGCAAGCCATTAGGAATATTTAGCTTAATTTGGAACAGGATTCTCTATTTTTCGCTTGATTTTTCATTTTTGAAAAACAAGTTACAGTAAATCCATCTATGTATAATCCTTTTGTGGCTTTCTATAGTAGTTTGGTTAGGGATAAGAGTTATAGTTCACAATATCCTGATTGAAATGCTAAGAGAATTGTTTTACAGATAATGTATATCATTGTGTATCTGTTATGTGTCCCCTCAGTAAGATTCTACTTTATAGAATGTTTGAGTAGGATCAGCAGTCACAGTGAATAAAAAAAGAACTAATAAAGAATACCCTTTCCTGACTTTGTTGTTGCTGTTTTTGAGGGAAGTTATTTTATAGTGCCTCTTTATTTGCATGAGAGTTGTCTATTTCTAAAAGAACCAGTAAGATTAATAAGATCATACTTTAAAATACTTTGTAGTATGTCCATGGTGTTATGGTTGTGGTGATATGCTGCCAGTTGGTAGTTGAACAAGATAGAGCTTAAATCTTTTATGCTGACATAATGTTGGTCTTAGGTGGTTTAAGTTTCTCCTTCAGCAGATTTGTGCCTATAAAGTTATTTGCCTTAGAATGAGTAGAGCAGACATCTGGCTGATAATGACCTTGTGGGATGTTATCAGACCTTGTTTCTCAAAGTAGGGTCCATGGAGCAGTAGCATCAGCATCACTCGGAGGTTTTTAGATGTACAGTCGTGACTGACTCTAGATTACTCCATCATAATCTGCATTTAAACAGATTCTCCAGTTGATTTGTATGCACATTAAAGTTTGAGAAGCCCTCCTGTAGATGACATAAGACTTGGCATCTGAACAAGAAACAATCTCTGTCTGAGGTTACAAGGATATAAAGATTTAGGAATTATTTCTTAGAAAAATGAAACAAATGTTCATCTTAAAAATACATTTGGCTTTAGGATTATCTCTCTTTTCTGGAATAAAGTGTGTCCAATGAATTTCTTTACTTTGATAATTCCATCTTATCTACCAAAGAAGACAGACTCCACTTAGTCTATACCAAATGAGTAAACCTGATTATTGTTAATCTTCCCTAAGATAGTGTCATTCTCTGGCCTTGTATGAAATTGAATCTTGAGAAAAGGAGATGGAAGACTGATGTTAGAATGGCAGGGCATATATCGTCACTTACTGGGCTTGCTTTTGTTACACCAGGGATACAGATGTGCTTTATTTACTCCAAATTTATTTATTTATTTATTTAATATTTTTTGCTGTACGCGGGCCTCTCACTGCTGTGGCCTCTCCCGCTGCGGAGCACAGGCTCCGGACGCGCAGGCTCAGCGGCCATGGCTCACGGGCCTAGCTGCTCCGTGGCATGTGGGATCTTCCCGGACCGGGACACGAACCCGTGTCCCCTGGCATCAGCAGGCGGACTCTCAACCGCTGCGCCACCAGGGAAGCCCACTCCAAATTTATTTTATTTTTATTTTTTAAATTTTTATTGGAGTATAGTTGCTTTACAATGCTGTGTTAGTTTCTGCTGTACAGTAAAGCGAATCAGTTATATGTATACATATATACACTCTTTCTTAGATTTCCTTCTCATTTAGGTCACCACAGATCATTGAGTAGAGTTCCCTGTGCTAAACAGTAGGTTCCCATTAGTTATCTACTTTATGCATAGTGGTGTATACGTGTCAATTCCAGTCTCCCAATTTGTCCCACCCCTTCTTCCCCCCTTGATAACCGTAAGTTTGTTGTCTACATCTGTGACTATTTCTGCTTTGCTGATAAGTTCATCTGTACCATTTTTTCAGATTCCACATATAAGCGATAATATACGATATTTGTTTTACTCTTTCTGACTTACTTCACTCTGTATGACAGTCTCTAGGTCTCTCCATGTCTCTGCAAATGACACTATTTCGTTTCTTTTTATGGCTGAGTAATATTCTATTGTATATATGTACCACATCTTCTTTATCCATTTCTCTGTCGATGGACATTTAGAAGATGTACCACATCTTCTTTATCCATTCCTCTGTCGATGGACTATCGTAAATAGTGCTGCAGTGAATATCGGGGTGCATGCATCCTTTCAAATTCTGGTTTTCTCCAGCTATATGCCTAGGAGTGGGATTGCTGGGTCATATGGTAGCTCTATTTTTAGGTTTATAAGGAACCTCCATACTGTTCTCCATAGTGACTGTACCAATTTACATTCCCACCAACAGTGTAGGAGGGTTCCCTTTTCTCCACACCCTCTCCAGCATATATTGTTTGAAGATTTTTTGATGATGGCCATTCTGACCGATGTGAGGTGATACCTCATTGTAGTTTTGATTCTCATTTCTCTAGTAATTAGTGATGTTGAGCATCTTCTCATATGCTTTTTGGCCATCTGTATGTGTTCTTTGGAGAAATGCCTATTTAGATCTTTTGATTGGGTTATTTGTTTTTTTGATATTGAGGTGCATGAGCTGTTTGTATATTTTGGAGATTATCCCATGTTGGTTGCTTTGTTTGCAAATATTTTCTCCCATTCTGAGGGTTGTCTTAAAGAATAAGGATGTCCTGAATGTCTGCTGTTTGCAGAATGAAACAGTGGATCAGACCTTTCCTCAGAGGTTTACAGTCAGGTTAGGAAATTATCCTTAAAAGTCAGACAACCTACCACCAGAAGAACTGTGATATTCTGGGATATGGCCATGTTGATCCACTGGCTGGTCTTCCCCAGCTGCTGTTAAAAGGGAGAGTAGGGACACAGCACTCATTTCAGTCAGTTACACCTGTTGTATCAAAGTAAGTACTGTCATAGTGGAACAGCATATTTAAGGGGAGTTAGAATTTAGAGAAATAACCAAAGAAATGCAAACATCTAGATATACCTTCTCCTAATGGACTTAATATAATATTCATTGTGGCATGCTCTGCCTCTTCTAGTTTCCTTTAAGGAAAAGTCTTTTGTTTGCATTCTGCTTCCAATATTTCAAAACTCCCTTCAATGTTTTTCAGCTTCTGAGGCAGCCTTGGGATCCCATTGACTTTTCTGGGGCTAGCCTTAATGTGGTATTTCAAAAACCACTCCGGCAGGTACCTCCTCAGCACAAATGATGTCTTGCTCAGTAAGTAGTATGAGCATAAACCACACAGGAGGGAGAGCTGGTCTCATTGAACATGGGCTTCTGCCTGACTCTTTCATACAGACTTGAGTGTTAGGGTGAGGGTAGGGGTCTCAGGTTCTGGGGCACCAGTGCCCTAGTGTAAGAGTACCACCATGACCGCTATGAGCCTAAAGACCTGTAGTAGCCCTCCTTTTTAATACATAAAAAAGATAATTTTTCATGAAACTTTGTTCCCACTTCCTTTACTTTTGATTTTTATCCAGCAGTGTAAAGTTTGTCTGCCTTGCACAGGTGAACCAGAAATCTTTGAGGTAGGAGACAGCTGCTTGTGGTCACTACATGTGAAATGCCTTAATAAGCATGTGGCACCTGGAATACACAGAAACACAAAGATGCCTCCCAAGAATGTGCAGTTTTCTGCCATATGATTGGCAACCATGTTATTAATATAGCAGAGAAGGGAGCTTGCCATTTTCTCGCAAGGAAGGAATTATAAAAGAAAATTGTAGCATGGTCTACACCAAGACTAGAAATGTCACTCTCTTCATTTATTGTGCTGAATATATTACTTTTAGAAATTTGTATATAATATTTAAAAAATACTAATAAGGACATTTATTAGTTCACTTACATCATAGATCTTTTCCTCTATAAATTCTCAATCGTGAACTTAATTCTTGAGATTAAGGAGACACGGTGATATACTGTAATTTATATTAAATTGTTTTTTTCTTCCTCCCTTAGAAAGGCACATTAGGCTTTTTATTAGAGAAAAGCAACCAGACACCCTTGGTTCAGGATCTTACAGTGGAAAATAAGTTTTGACTTGAACTGGATTAAGTGTCAACTTGATAATAAATAATTTCAGGAGATTGCTGAATGTTCCAGTTAAGGATTAGCTCAGATTTTGTTATGTCATGATTGTCCTGACAAGTGCTGTGTGGTCACATCATTGTCACACACTGTGCTTAGCGAACGCTCTGGCCACTTTTGCTCTGCAGGAGAATGACTCAGGCACTTTGGACACGGTGGGCGCTGTGGTCGTGGACCATGAAGGGAACGTGGCTGCCGCCGTCTCCAGTGGAGGCTTGGCCTTGAAACATCCAGGGAGAGTGGGGCAGGTAAGTGATTCTGGGGTTTTTAAACTAGTTTTGCAAGTCGAAACATGGAATTTTCTAGCCCACAAGTTTTTGAACCAGTAGAGATATTTTTTTTTTTCTTTAGAAAAAACAAATGATTATTGTTTTTAGCACTTATGTAGTATAAATCATCAAATACCTGTTCAGGATTCTTTCTAAAATTAAAACCTATCTCACAGTAATAGGGTTCTTCCTGATCTTTATAATTGGTAATCCTATGCTTGGCTACTTTCAGCAGGCTAGCTACTGGCCTGGGCATTTATCAGACATTTAATAAATGTGCATCCATTTCCATTTTCTTTCTTTGTAAATGTCATTCTCTTTAGGATCCAGCACCTGACTATATGGCTGCTTGCTTTCCAGGTGGAAAAACAGTTTTAGAGTTACATTTTGTATTTCCTCCATTCAAGGAACAGTAACATTTTGACCCTCTAATCCCTCCTCTGATTAGGCATTTCAGCTATTTTATAGACTGACTAGTAGTCCAAGTCACCAACACATGATACCACTTGAGAAATCTAGATAGAAGGGTCTAATTTATGTGCAACTGGCTTATTCCCTGTTCACTTGTACATCTTCTTCACCCCTGACTCCCCATCTCCATCCAGCCTTTAGTACCCAACTGAGAATGAAACTTAACAATCCATTTGATCTAATAACCTTTCTGGGAATAAACCAATTTGGCACATTACTTACAGCCTTAATAAATATTTGTTGAGTGAACAAATGAATTGGACACCCTCACAGAATCTGTTAAAGTTGTTGCACAGGGTGTGCTTAAGCTCAGTGCTTGGATCTCGTGTTGCATCTGTAGCACCTCTTGGCATGCTCTGTGTGCTTTGTCTCCCATGTTTGAAGAAGAGTCAGTGCCACAGTTGCTTTGGACACGGTGGTTAGCTAGCGCTTGGAGCAGAGTGATCTGCTTCGTGGAGGACGTCTTTGCAAAGCCCCAAGTGATGTTCCCTGATCTGCCCTTTATTGTGGACAAGCCACTCACAGTCCTATGGTGGGAAGGGGAAGGGAAGAATAATTAATTTTGTGCTACTCTTTGCCTACCATACAAGGGGATTTATGAGGAATGATTACTCAACATGTGGAAATGCTTTGAACTCAATATAAAAAGCCTTTGTCTGGTCATGGTATTTTTCCACATTATAAAGCCCTGTGTATTTATCAAGTTTGGAATAAGAAAACCAAGCTCGGCATATCAGATCTGGATGCCTCGGTGGAGAAAGAGAGAAAAGCCAGCAGAGGCGCCTTCATTGCATTGCAATTCCCATGACTTTCTTACTGGTTTTTGTTTGTTTTCGCTAGCAAAATAGCAACAACAGAACCAAGGATAGTGCTGGACTACGTTAGCAGGATATTACACCGAACCCTGCACGTGGGGTTGCCCTGGAAAAAGAAATACTGTAAAACTTAACACGTACACATTTGAAAGTTGCTAAGAGAGTAGGTCTTAAAAGTTCTCACTACAAGAAAAACAATTCTGTAACTGTGTATGATGACGGATGTTAATTAGACTAATTGTGGTGATCATTTTGCAATATATACAAATATTTAATTATTATTATTATTATTATTTTTTGCAGTCCGCGGGCCTCTCACTGTTGTGCCCTCTCCCGTTGCGGAGCACAGGCTCCGGACGTGCAGGCTCAGCGGCCATGGCTTACGGGCCCAGCCGCTCCGCGGCATGTGGGATCTTCCCAGACCGGGCCATGAACCCGTGTCCCCTGCATTGGCAGGCAGACTCTCAACCACTGCGCCACCAGGGAAGCCTTGAATGATTATTTTGTACACCTGAAGCTAATATAATGCGTGTCAATTGTACCTCAATTAAAAAAAAAAACCTTGCATATTGATTTGCCCCACTTGTCTAGTTTATGAATGCATAGTTTGTGAGAGCTGGTAAATCAGGAAAGGGTGTGGAGGAGTAAAGAAAGGTGCTTACAGGAAAACACAGTTGCTTTAATCGTGTTATATTGCTCAGATAGAGGAGAAGCAATAAGCCTAGAAATATGCACGCATCAGATGGGAGGTAAAGAGCCGTTCTTCTTGAGGATCAGGACAGAATGAAACAAAATACTCAAGCAAACTATTTAAAGAAGGAAAGATTAATTATTTTTTTAAAATGTGCTGAAACTAGCTATTCTTATATACATTTTAAATGCACAAGTAACTCTTTAAAAATTTTAGCATATTTACCCGTATTACCCAGCTGCTGAAGTGGCAATTTGAATTAGAACTTGTTTGCTTCCTCAGCTTATCGTAATGGTTAGAACTTACAAACGGGACACGAAAGAGAAATTATTGTCATTATGTTCTACTCTCCCCTAACCCTCACCCTACCCACACACAAACAGGCAGTTGAGTTAAGGGGCTAAGAGTGTGGATTTGGGATTTAGGTAAAACTTTATTCTAACCACCCCCCGCCCCCCACCAGTCCCCTCCCCATGGACAAGTTACTCAATGCCGTTAAGTTCTACTTTCCACAACTATAATATGGGGATAAATAGCTACCATACAAAGTTCTAGAAGGTTAAATGACATAATTCATTTCAGTTGCTTATCCTAGTGCCTCCTAATAACAGCTGCAGCCTGCTGTTTATTAATCACTGGCTCTGTGCAGCAAGTGTGCCTACAAGACTGTGAGGTGGGTGTTTTTATTACCGTCGTCATTTTATAAAAGAGGAAACGAAGACCCAGAGAAGATTAAATTATAATAATATCATCATTTGTATGACCTACTTTTACTGCATGATAATAGCTTTGATAAAATTTTACTACTAAAAAGAAGGAAGCCTTTTGCTGTTGCCCTTGTTTTTAAAGATCTGCTTAAGGTTGTTATGTTTTATCCAAAGGAGTGGATAAGAGACGGACAGTCTCTGATTCTTTCTTTTATCTTAGCCAGCACTGTCTCAGCCCAACCAATTTCAGAAGGTTAAGAAGGAAGACAACTTTAGGTCATGAAATATAGGAGAGATAGCATAGAGAGGAGAAACAAGAGTAAAACAAACTTCTTTTCATGGCCTCCACTGGGCTTCTCAGGGGTGTCCTCTTGGCCATATTTACTATTTTTTAGGTGCAGACTCCTGGTCAAGATAATTGTGGGAAATGGAAAGGGCAATGGGCTAAGATCCAGGGTTTCCAGTGAAGGAAGAATGGGCCCTTCCACCGAGGTCACATGCTCTCTGAGGCTTCGGCTGACCCAACACCCAGCCTAGGTACTACCAGTGGAATGGCTTATCCCACAAGTCTGCCATTTTATTCTGAAATCCATATGTTGAATTAATTCCGTAGAGCTTTTAGTTGCCACTCTCACCCAGCTCTCTTGTGTGTTTTAGAAGCATGGTGTTTTCAATGTGTCTGCCATATCAGGGGTGTTGTGTTCAGTTCTTGGTTCTACTTTTAAGAGGGGTATTGTCATTGACAGTGGGGGATGGCAACTGTGGATCATATGAACGTGGTCAGACTTCACCTCCAATTATCCTGGACTCTGGATCATTTCTCAAGGAGGGTCATTAGGGAAGTGGGGTGGGTGTGTGCATCTCAATGTCTTGGGGAGCAGTTCACAAATTCTTTGAGAGAGAAAAGAGAATCAGGGCATTAGAATAGATGTTTTCAAAAGTTTGGAGAACTTTAGGGGAGGGTTAAAGTATTTCCAGAGAGTAGACCTAGGATTGGTGGGTGGAAGTTAAGGAAGAACTTTCCACCAATGGAAAGTGTCCAGAAGGGGTATATGTTCCCACATGAGGTGGTGAGGTTCTCAGTATCAGAAGTGCCTGGGATATTTCACGAAAATCCTTGTTCTGGGTAGAATATTAGAGCAAATTAGTTCTGAAGTCCTTGTAAAAAAGAATAAAATATCATAGAAAGCTGAAGTCTGTCTGGTCACCATTCTCAGTCTAAGCTTCTTCTTCCAGTCCTCACAAGTGAGTTTCTAGAATATAACAGTACTATTTTATGGGAGTATCTTTTGCCTTTATCAATCACAGAGAATACTGAATGTCTTGTAGTTTGCTGTTTGTTTTTTTTTTAACTCAATAGGTTTCAGAGTTTCTTCTGTAATAGTTCTTAAAAATCTTTTTAAAGAAACTTAATCCTTTTTTCTAATGTTTGAAACAAATTCCACATATTGCTATGCCAATGTTTATTTAGCCATTTCTGTACTGATTGAATGTGTGTTGTTTTCAGTATTTCATTCTTATCAAACAGGTGATAATGAATATTCTTGACCATGCCTCCTTGTATTTCTCTGTAATAGCTATCTAAGGGTTTTTCTAATTCTGCTTCTAAGGAATGGAACAGTTATCAATTGTGATTCCCCTTCCAAAGGCAGAGAAAATCATTGTGAATATTGAAGAGGTGAATCCAGACCTTCTGGGTGGCACTGTTGGAAACAAAATAGGAATGATTGTCACACACTTTTATAAAACCACAGCAGCTTATTGTGTTCCTGGTGGTTTCAGACATATAAATTTATTCCACCACCTCACAAAGCAATTAGCTTGAACAGGCCTTTTTGTCTCCTTTCTTTCTATCTGGCAGAATCTAGCACAGTGGTGAGCAGATACTGGGCCCTTCGGTGTATACCTGTTTGCAGTTCCTGTTGTGCCATCCCAAAGGAGGCCGGGAAAAGGCAATAAAACCTAAAGCAGCGTTTGCTAGAGCGTGGCAGGAGGACCACCCGCGTTCTGGGCTCCTAGGCCTGGGTTAATGATGCTGATCCCTGGGCCAACCTCCAGACCATCAGGATATCTGGGAACCAAGGTTCCTATCATCATGCTCCCCAAGAAATCTGACTCACACCTAGTTTGACAAGTGTTATTTTAAGGCAACCGCAGTGATTTCAAGGAGCCAGAGCAACACCTGGCAAACTACAATAGAGGGAAGATTTTTCAGGGAAGGAAAAAATTGCTGTTGATGAGACTAAGAAACTTTGTTTTGCTATTTTCTGAAAAATTTTAGATTAGTACATAGCTGAAAATATAGTTTTGTTAATGTTAGAACCATTGTTTGGGTAGGTCTTATACAGCCTCTGGTTATCGCTCATTTGCTATACATCATTATTAGATGAGGCTTTATTAGATGGGTATGATTTCTGTCTTCTGGTGAAAGCTAGTAATTACATATAATAATCTTAAAATATTGTATTTATCTATTTTTCCTCGCAGGCTGCTCTTTATGGATGTGGCTGCTGGGCTGAAAATACTAGAGCTCATAATCCCTACTCCACAGCTGTGAGTACCTCAGGTATTTGCTGCTTTCATGACCATTTTTCATAACTTCAACCTTGTAGGTCATTTAATGATTGAAAACCATATTTTTATGTAAACACAAAGCATGTGCTAAGACGTCACATGGATAAGAACATTGATGCCTGAAAAATGTTTGCTATTTGGGAGCTTTTGAGAATTGTTTCATAACGTAAGTATCACAGTATAGAGTATAAAGGCTTTGCTAACGTTTTCAATACAACTTTGGAGTTAACTAAAATTTAGTTGTATTTTTAATGGATTTTTTTTCTCTAATGACTCATGATAGTACCAAATTCAGGTCAAAATGATACAAAAGTAACAAGGCATTTCAGAAGCTAAGAGGTCATTTCTTGAGTAAAATGTTGACAAAACTTACAAGGTTATTTCAAACTGTGTAGTTTATGGCATCTACACTTTTGATAAAATGTAGGTCCTTTTTTTGTATTTGTATTAGAAGAGTCGTTTTCATTTAGAAATGTGTGTGTGTGTGTGTGTGTGTGTGTGTGTGTGCGTGAGAGAGAGAGTGAGTGTATGTTTGGGGGGAGTGGATTTTTTTAAAAATTTTTATTGGAGTATAGTTGATTTATAATGTTGTGTTCGTTTCAGGTATACAGCAAAGTGAATCAGTTATATGTATACATATACCCACTCTTTTTTAGATCCTTTTCCCATATAGGCCATTACAGAGTAGTGAGTGGAGTTCCCTGTGCTATACAGTAGGTCCTCATTAGTTATCTATTTAATATATATTAGTGGGGAGTAGATTTTAATGGGCAGAATGGTTGTTGTCTAGACCCAGGTTTTCATATGCTTTTGCCAGACGTACTTGAAGCTCTTCATGTAGTTGATATGCATGGTTGACATAATAATATTGGTTCATCCCCTTTGCTGTGCTGTCTCTCAAGTTACAGTCCTAGGCCTTTCTCCCCGACGTCCTCAGGCCTTATCAGGAGGCTGGTAGACATGGCTGCCTTTCCTTCCTTTCTCTCTTCAGTTTCTTGCCACGTTGTTTTCTGTCCCACCACGCTGACCACCCACCCAGTCCAAGAGCCCTCCTCTCCCGCTCACTCTTGCCTCTCTGTGGTCTCTGGCACAAGTCACTCTTTTCTTTCCATCTCCAGAATATATCCTGAACCTCTCTTGGTTTTTTTCTACTTCCCTGACCTGCTCCATTTTGTCCTTCGTCACACGGACTCTTCCCATTGCTAATGACCCCAGTGTGGGCCTCTGCCGGCTTTTCTTCATCTCACTGTGTGCTTCCTCTCGGTGATCTGGTATTATTGCTGTTGTTCTCATGATTTCAGCGGTTATCTTTTAACATATTGGCTTCCACGTCTATCTCTACTCTGGACTTTTCACTTGAAGTCCACCTGAGTTCTTTCTGCCTTCCTGTTGGATACATCCCTGTGGGTGTCATGTGTGCACATGAGATTCAGCAGCCCAACTGAACACCTCGTTCCTTATTCCCACGCCTTGGCCATCTTTCTCCTGTATTCTTTTTCTCTTTTACTGCCATCACTATTCTATTTGGTCAGACTTGAAATCTTGGTACCATTCTCATATTTGTAGCTTCTTTCCATTTCTACTGACCTGACCCTGTTACTTCAGACACCCAAGCTCCTGCCCGCCTGTTGTAGCAGCCTCCTGACTCAGATCCATTATTTGCATTGGTGGAAAAATTTGATTTTGAGCCACTCAGGTGAAGTCCAAACACAAATTAATGTTGAATCTAAACCATACTAATATAATAGACAAAAAATTGTTTTTCAGTCTCTCCATTTTGAAGAAATGAGCATAATGTAGTAATATGAGTTAATTTTTAATTTAATATTGCTGGCACATGAAAAGTTTTACACATAATACTTAGGAATTAGCTTGTGCATAATGAAGTATGGCCCATGTCTATGGAAAATTGTGGTATTTGAACAAACCAAAGTCTAAAATAGGTAATTCATTGTTCCATTTTTATTTTCCTAAAGAAATATCAGTTGGTATCATGTGTTGTGTTGACTTTAATTTTGGTCAGTATGTAGTTCATGAGTTGGTTGGTTGCTATTTAAATGTTAGGAGACCTGAATTCTACTTGAAGCTGGAATCATGAGTGTCTGTCTCACTGTGTCACTTTGGAAAAGAAATTCAATCTCCTTGGGATTGTCCACCTCCCTTTTTGAAATTTGGTGATGTGGAATAAGAGCACATAAATCTCTATAGATTTGATTCTGTGAAGTAGATGGCAGTGGGTGGGTAAAGTTAAAATTGTAAAATTAAGGTCTTTCTCCCTTCCCCTTGAATATTTCCTTCTTTGCCCATCTTGTATCCACTGAAGATAGTTTTTTGTATGACTAAAGATAACTTTAGGTTTCCAGTTTATGATATCTAGTGTAGCTTTTTAACTTGGATGCCCAGCTCATCATGTTATATCCTTCTTAAGTTTAAGAACTAACCATCATCAGCCTACAGAACCTGAGGATAATAGAGCAAGTCTCCATTTGCTTCCATCTGTGGGACTTTGTGTGATTGCTTCACCCTTGTTTCTCCTGGGGCTGTTGCTATGAGGTTGATGATGGAAACACATGGCGGAGTTGGGTGACCACGTCAGAAGAAAGGTGGAGCACAGAATTTTGCAACTGTTTGGTCAAAATAAAAAAGACATGTGCCTTAGGCTGCTGCAGAAAATCCAGAGATCTGGCCTACATTTTAGGTTTATAGTTCTTGGAAGGTGATAATTGAAAGACAGAGGGAAGATAGTTATGGTCAGGGTAGGGCTCTGCTAAGGCCAGACAGGCGATGTGGTCATTAGCCTGTGGGATAAACTCCAGCATGCTGTTCTAATCACGGCGGGGAGGAATGAGTGGAGAGTGGGGAAGAGCGTAGTGGGGCAGGAGCTGACCTTGCAAACTCTGACTAATGTTCCGGCATCTTGGAAATTTGCTGAGCTAGGGAGGTTCTTGTTCTGATTCTTCCACCCACTGGCTGAGACATCCTGGCAAGGAGGTATTTGTACCACAGGAATAGCATCTATCTTAATATTTATGAGGATTTAATGAGCTGATGTATGGATCTCTAGATATTACTCATCTTACACAACTGAAACCTTATGAATTTTGAATAGCACCTCCCCATTTCTCCCTTTGCTAACTCCTGGCAGTCACCGTTACCCTCTGCTTCTACGAGTCTGACTGTTTTAGGTGCCTCATATAAGTGCAGTTGTGCAGTGTCTGTCCTTCTGTGACTGGCCTTTTTCACTGAGCATAATGTCTTCTGGGTTCATCCATGTTGTCATATACGGTAGGATTTCCTTCCTTTTAAAGGCCGAATAATATTCCGTTATATGGATATACCACATTTTCTTTTCTTGCTCATCTGTCAAGGACATTTAGGTTGTTTTCATATCTTGGCTATTGTAAATAATGATGCAATGAACATGGGAGTGCAGGTACCTCTTTGAGATCCTGATTTCAATTCTTTTTGATAAATACACAGAAGTGGAATTGCTGGATCATATGGTAGTTCCATTTTTGTTTTTTGAGGAACCTTCATACTGTTTTCCATAGTAACTGAACCATTTTACATTCCTACCACCTGTGTATGCAGGTTCAGATATCTCCATATCCTCACCAACATTTATCCCTTGTCTTTTTTTTTTTTAAACATCTTTGTTGGAGTATAATTGCTTTACAATGGTGTGTTAGTTTCTGCTTTATAACACAGTGAATCAGCTATACATATACATATATCCCCATATCTCCTCCCTCCTCTGTCTCCCTCCCACCCTCCCTATCCCACCCCTCTAGGTGGTCACAGAGCACAAAGTTGATCTCCCTGTGCCATGTGTCTGCTTCCCACTAGTTATCTATTTTACATTTGGTAGTATATATTAGTCCATGCCACTCTCTCACTTTGTCCCAGCTTACCCTTCCCCCTCCCCGTGTCCTCAAGTCCATTCTCTATGTCTGCGTCTTTATTCCTGTCCTGCCCCTAGGTTTTTCATAACCATTTTTTTTTTGGATTCCATATATATGTGTTAGCATACGGTATTTGTTTTTCTCTTTCTGACTTACTTCACTCTGTGTGACAGACTCTAGGTCCATCCACCTCACTACAAGTAACTCAACTTCATTTCTTTTTATGGCTGAGTAATATTCCATTGTATATTTGTGCCACATCGTCTTTATCCATTCATCTGTCGATGGACACTTAGGTTGCTTCCATGTCCTGGCTATTGTAAATAGAGCTGCAGTGAACATTGTGGTACATGACTCTTTTTGAATTATGGTTTTCACAGGGTATATGCCCAGTAGTGGGATTGCTGGGTTGTATGGTAGTTCTAGTTTTAGTTTGTTAAGGAACCTCCATATTGTTCTCCATAGTGACTATCTCTTGTCTTTTTGATAATAGCCATTTTGACAGATGTGTGGTGATATCTTGTGGTTTTAAGTTGCACTTCCCTAATGACTAATGATGTTGAACACCTTTTTCATACACCTGTTGGCCGTTTGTATGTCTTCTTTGGAGAAATG
The DNA here is from genome assembly GCF_949987515.2 of Delphinus delphis. Taxonomy (NCBI): domain Eukaryota; kingdom Metazoa; phylum Chordata; class Mammalia; order Artiodactyla; family Delphinidae; genus Delphinus; species Delphinus delphis. The sequence continues at coordinate 39,952,060 of NC_082697.1, read as the reverse complement.
TCTATTCAAGTCCTTTGCCCATGTTCTAATATTGTTTTTTTTTCTATTGAGTTGTAGGAGTTCCTTATCTATTTTAGATATTAACCCCTTTTCAGAAGTATGGTTTATAAATATTTTCTCCCATTCCATAAGTGTCCTTTTAATTTTATTGCTTATTTCCTTTGCTATGTTGAAGCTCTTTAGTTTGATGTAGTCCCACTTGTCTATTTTTGCTTTTGTTGCCTGTACATTTACTGTAATATCCAAGAATAAAATATACCAATGTAAGACACATACACTAGAGGGAAAAAGAGACTGCCAGTTATATTATGACACACGGCTTTCTCATCACTTAACACATGGCTGTTGCTTTACAAGAAACTATAGAATTGGGGGTATTCTTCCAACGAGAAATATTTGCTTCCCTGGTAACAATGTTATGCCCTTTTGCTATTTCCATGCCTTCCTATGTATACATCACTTTTGGTTTGAATCGTGTATCATACTGTAATCCTTTTGAAGACATTATAAATGGCAGTTACACTCAAAACATGTAGTTCCAACATGGCACACAACTCAACCGAAGGGTCAAGAAATGGGAACAGCTGACCTCTAGAGGCAGCGGTGGCTGTGTCACAGCTGCAAGCTAGAGGACAGCCATGGGAGGATGCCATCAATTACAGTGCACCTCCCAATTTCCAAAAATTTAAAATGTGAAAAAAAGTGTGCTTTTCTTATTCTCAGCTTTTTTGTGAAAATAAATAATTAGTTTCAAGCTTTCTTTAAGTGGTGACATAAGCTCTTGAGAAAAGGGGGCTTGTAGGACTTCCCTGGTGGTGCAGTGGTTAAGAATCCGCCTGCCAATGCAGGGGATACGGGTTCGAGCTCTGGTCTGGGAAGATCCCACATGCTGTGGAGCAACTAAGCCTGTGCACCACAACTACTGAGCCTGCACTCTAGAGCCCGAGAGCCACAACTGTTGAGCCCGTGTGCCACAAATTCTGAAGCCCAAGCACTTAGAGCCCGTGCTCCACAACAAGAGAAACCACCGCAATGAGAAGCCCGCGCACCGCAACGAAGACCCAATGCAGCCAAAAATAAATAAATAAATTAATTAAAAAAAAAAAAGAAAAGGGGGCTTGTGGGTATATTTGTGTTTCCTGAGTGCCTGGCACAGGGCTTTGCACTTAGAAAATGCTTAATAGACAAATGAAAATTTAAAAATGTATATGCATGGACAATATTTTATTATAACCATCAAACTTGCTAAGAGACTGGAACATAGTTATTCCAACCATTAAAAAGAAAGAATAGTTATATAACGTGGTGGAAGTGCTAATTACCACACAATGGCAATCATATTACAGTAAATAAATGTATCAAGTTAACATGTTGTACACCTTAGATTTACACAATGTTATATGTCAAATATATTTCAATGAAAGAAAAAGAAATGTGTATGTGATTCTTCTCTCTTCTAGAGGGATTCTTGTCTTTTCAAAAAGATTATTCATCATGGAATATCTTTAAATAGCATTTTAAAATTTGATTTAGTTTGACAAAACCAGATTCACACATGATTTTTCAGTAACACATCAGATGTGTAATGTAAGATCCATCTGTGGTCTTTTTCTGGCTATGGAAAGGAAGAGCGGATTGAGGATCAGAAGATCAGAAGGAGGAACAAGCAAGAGATTAAGTTTATGCTCTGGCTGCCCTTAGCATTGGTCTTCTGTTACTTGTCTGTGCAGTCTGGTTTTTTTCTTAAAGAGAAACAGTTAAGCCCAGGGGTTTTATGGCAGCTGACTAGAGATCAGAAGACATAGGCTTCTGCATGGAGAAAGGTCTGCTACTCAATAGGAGACCCAGTGATTTCTGATTTTCTAGGTTCTTTGATTTTCCAGGTCTTGGCTGATCCAGAAATCAGAGAGTACTGAGGGTGTGGCCACGGCTTGCTAAGAGTAGCTTCAAAGGTGGATGGGATAAAAAATGCAAAGAATGAGGCCAGGCTCTTGCTTTGATATTTCTGAGCCAGTGATTGGAGTCTCCTCCTCAGGGGCTGGGAGGTATGTCACCCCTTCTTGATTCTTCCACCTAACAGGCAGCCACAGGTCTTCCTCTGCCCCTCTGTGGGAGATTGTCTAACGAGTCTGTGCTGCAAAGCTCCTGCCCAGGTTCCTTTGTCAGGATGGCACAATGCAGCCTTCCTTGCGAGTCACATGACACAAGAGCCAGTGGGACACCACTGCTGGGCCATTGACATGTGCCCTGTGGTCACTGCTGTCTGGGGGCCCGGATGGGATGGGGAGGCAGGCAGAATCTGTGCTTCTGCTTCCTTTGTAAGAGTATCCATTATTTCTCCTTAGTACTCTCTGTATGTCACAAGCGCTCTTGGTGGCGTAGTCTCTTGATTATCATGAATTAGAGCCCTGTTCTACTCTGGACCCTGGGTGCAGGTCACCTAGGGGTTTGGCTTCCCTTCCAACACTCTCTTCCCTGTTTTTTTAGCAGCTTTCAAGGTGACTCTTCAAGGAACCGTCTGTACTCGAGGTCTATTATTTTTCTTAGTTATTTCCACTCATTGACTCTTAAATATACTTTAGTCAGGCGTCCTCCTCCACCACACTACTGACGTGCTCTTGTCAAGATTAACAATCACCTCCAAAAGCCAGTGTCATCCCTTAGTCCTGTAAGCAGCATTTGACACAGTTGCTTGAATGACTTGCTTCCCCGGAAATACTATTTTTGATCAAACTCAAACTGGTCGTCTTCCTGCTTCACTGGCTGCTGCTTCTCAGTCTCCTTTGTTAATTTTCTCATCTTCTTGACCTCTCAGTGTTGGAGTGCCCTGAGGCCTAGTCCTTGACCTTTTCTTTGTCTTTGAATACCCACTGCCTTGGTGTTCTCATCCAGTCGAGTGGCTAAGTACCATATATATGCTGACACCCACATTTTTATCTCCACCCTGAGCCTCTCCCCCGGAACTCAGTTTTTTAACTGCTTGTTCAAAGCCCCCACCTGTGTATGTAATAGTCAAGATATTGCCCTCTCTGTCCCCACCTGATTCTTCACACAGCAAATGGCACCTCTAGCCTCCCATTGGTTCAGGCCAAAATCTTAGAGTCATGCTTGACCCTCTTTTCTTTTATATCTCACCCAATCCACTCCAGCAACAAACCCTGTCTACTCTCCTCTCTAAATATATTTAAAATCCAATGACTTCTTAGCACATTCACTGCTATCGGCACATTCAATGTGCTGCATCTCTAATCTGGGTTATTGCAGGAGCCCCATAGCTAGTCCCTTGTTTTCTGCTCCCTTTCCCTTTTATTCAGTTCTCAACAACTCTTGAAGGAATATGTTCAAACCTAACTCAAATCACGTGTCATACCTCCTCTTTGAACTGTCCAGCGTGTCCCAATTTACTCAGAAAAGCCGAAGCCCTTACTCAGGGCCCGCAAGGCCTTATACAGGGTGCTGCCCACCTTCCCCTCAGGCTGCAGCTCTTGCTTTTCTTCCCCTGCTCATTCACCTGCTTTGCTATGCTTCAGACATGCAGGCACACTCCCACCTTAGGGCCTTTGCCTGAGTCCTTCTTTTCCCTTTAACTCTCTACCCTTCATATCTTATGCCCCTGCCCCCACCTCATCAGCTCTTGATTCAGATAATTCAACTTCTCACTGAGATCTTCCTTGACCACCCCATCTTAAAACATGTAACTCTTCCCTCAGCCAACATTCCCTATCCCCCTCCCATGTTTTATTTTTTCCCACAGAATGTATCATGTCTAACAATTAATATCTTTTATCTGTTTATTTTATCTTTGTTTTCTACCCCACTCTACTATGAAATTGCTTGAGGATTGGGATTTTCCTCAGCTTTCCTCACTGATGTGTGAATGGTGCTCATCAGATAGAGCCTCTGATGTTTGTTGAATGAATTGATGTGAATGAATATGAACAAATAAATACATTGGGCTGGTGTCTTAGTCAGCTCAGGCAGCTATAACAAAATACCATAGACTGTGTGGCTTAAACAACAGACATTTATTTCTCAAAGTTCTAGAGGCTGGGAAGTCCAAGATCGTGGGCCAGCAGATTCAGTTCCTGGTGAGAGTTTTCCTCCTGGCTTGCAGCTGGCCAGCTTTTTGCTGTGTCATCACATGGTAGGGAGAGAGTGAGGGGGAGAGAGAGAGAGAGAAAGAAAGAGAGGGTTGAGAGACAAACAGACACAGAGGGAGGGAGGGAGAGAGGGAGCACAAGAGGGTGCAAGCTCTGGTCTCTCTTCCTGTTCTTACAAGGACACTAATCCCATCATGGGTGGGGGGGCACCCTCATGACCTCATATAACCCTAATTACCACCCCAAAGACACCACCACCTTGGGGGTTAGGGCTTCAACATAGGGATTTGCTGGGGTGCACAACAATCAATCCATAACAGGTGGAGTGCATTAGGTCAAGCCCAGATGAATCAGGGCTGAGAGGAAGGTAGGTGCAGGGTTGAGAGCAGTGTGTTCTGATGAGAACAGAGGATCCCTGAAGAAGAGGGCTGAGTGCAAAGTGTGCGGATCTTAACTTGGTGTCTTATTGGGTTCTCTCTGGATGGCCTTGACTAAGTATTTAAATTTTCTTTAGTATGAAGTGGGAACCCTTTTGAGGAGGGAGATGCTCATTGTTTTGGAAAATAGGTGAAGACAGAGCTTTCGTCTTTGGGGTCAATCTGGAATGATGAGTGGTGATTCAGACAGAGAGGCTAGAGTGGTCAAGGGGTTCAGTACGCTGCTGTTAGTTCTGCTGGGTGGGATCCAGGCTCTTCAGCCCACTCTGCCTCCTTTATATGCCTTCCTAGGCCGTCCTCTTTCTCTCTTACATGGCTGACAGTGTGGCTTCTCAGAAGCTTCTTGTCTTTATGAAACAATAAACTTCATAACCTTTCACACTCGACAAGATTTTTAGAGGGCAGCCACTTAGGCTGAAATCATTTGGGTTTTAATATGTAGGGCTGGGAATGATACTGTGAGAAATCTTTTTATGTGATTTATGACTTCTAGACGTGAGCGTAGATAAAACCCTAATATATTTGTAAACATCATCATCTTAAAAGCACTTGACTCTTTGGACTGATTGGTTAGTGTGGGTGGGGAAGAAATATTGTTCATTTACAGATAACAGAGTAGATAAACTCCCAGCACATTTCCCAAAACTAGTTATGTGAGATGAGGGTTCTATTCTAAGACTGCTGCTTACTCTCATTAAGTCACTTCATATCTGATGAACTATTAATATATTATTTCCTGCTTTTTAGTTAACTAAGGTCACTGATGGTTCTGAATTTTGCTAGGTTATTTCCTAGGAAACCAGTTCAGTGTGACAGCTTTGGTTATCATGTATCTTGGATGTTTTCAATGAGTAGATTTTCCCGATTGTGAAATAACACATGGTTATTGAAAAGAAATTGGAAAATGAAACTGATAATTTTGCTATGCTGTGATAGCGTGTTAATATTTTTTGGTATATTTTTGATAGATAAAACAAAAACGACAATATCATTTAGCTTCTGTTAGTCCTTGTCCCTTTATATTATATAACGAACATTTTTATGATTCGTTATATATTCTTCAAAACATAATTTTAAAGGGTATGAAGGATGTCTTTCCCACATAACACGAGTTCAGGCATTTTGCTTTTATGGAAGAAGACTTGTAACTGCTCTCAAGCTATTTTAGAGGCTCTTATCCTGTGCTCTAGTGTCTGGGTGTGATAAAAAAGACAGTCCTTGTCCTTGAAGCACATGAAATCTATGGCCTTACTCGATGATACAGGGAAGTTTCTTGCCAGTTCAGAAATACATTGAAATACTGGCTGTAATAAAGGCTTGCTGTCCTGAACCAGGCTCTGCTGCATCCTACACCTGAGGGATGTGCCCCACAGTGCCTCCCCAAGGGACCTCAGTGCATCTGGCCACCTGACTCTTGTTGCCGCCATTAGTACCTCTCCCTTCCTGCCACACACCCTCTCTCCAAAGTCCCACCCAAACCCGTTACTTTTATGCTTAGTACCACCCATCACACTCATATCCCCACCGAAATGTCTCTGGCGCCCCAGGAGAGCTCAGGACATCATGAAGAAAAGTAAGTCTTTCTCTGAAAGATGCTGTAGACTTGGGTTACTGCGGATCAAGTGAGCTCCAAGATGTTCTTTTGATGTTTTGTACTTTCTCAGCTTTTTTCTTTTGGCCAGATACTTATTTTGCATTGCTTTGTTGTTGTTTGGTGAAAGAACAGACTTCTAATTTTAAAACCCAAGGTAAAGAAATGGTAGAAACAGAAGCATAAGATCAAGTGATGGGTTAAAATGCCAGCACTCTGATCCTTCATGTAATTCTCCCTTTGATTGTTCTCACTTGAAAGAATGCCTTTTCCTTCCCATTGTCGAGCACTACCTGCTGTCAGTCGGAGAGGGAGGAAGTCGAACAACTTGTCAAAGCCTTTCTGAGCTGCCTTCATATGGTTCGCAGAAACAGAGCTGGGTTTTCATTTCTTCTTTCATTCAACAGGAGTCCCTTTCATGTTTGCAAATTGAAAACGCGTGTTTTTCAGTGTGGAGTGAGACTGTGTGTGCCCTCTGGCACACCTGTTTCTCATTTCCTGACTTGAAAGCATAACCCATCAAAAGGAGCAGAAAAACAATTTCTTTCTGACACGCTGCTTCGTGTTCCTTACTGGACCGAAGGCCTTCGTGGCTTTGCCATCTTCATTCGCTCTGTAGAAGGTTCTCGTTAGAGGCAGAGTTCTCTCAATACCAGCAGCGCCTTTTATAGCACAGGGCTGTTTGGGGTATTATTTTGTTGTGGTGGTGGTGGTATTTTTGCAGCTCAGGAGATTTACTTGAAATAAGATTTATTTTTAAAAATACACAGAAAGGTCTTAAAATTTTTTAAATATTAAATTTAGCTGGGCAGTATATGTTGGAAGTGTCTATGTAAGCTGATAAGTGAACTGATTGGCCGGGAATAGGGCTTGGTGAAGCATACGAATGTTTAAATTCCAGTACACTGTTTAACATAAATCATATATTTCCAACACATTACTTCAGATTTGTGTGTACTTTAAAGTCCTGCCAGCTTAAATGACTGTGAGGCACAATATGTTGACTTTGAGTTTTGTAAATTGATAATTTGTTGTTATGAAGGTTGTACATGGTATAACTCATCACTTTCTGAAGGTACATAGTGTGTCTGATGTTGCAAGCTGTTATGAAAAAACAGTACTCAGGGAATTCAGGCCTTTGGCTCTCAGATGCTTGAAGCTGGACCTTTGGTTCCTCTTAAGGTTTCCCTGGGCATTTTCACTGTAAGGCACATGGTTGTTCAGACCCAAACTTTGGTTTAGGCTTTCTATTTCTGAGAGTTATTTGGGATAATAATCTCAATGATGTATCTTCGGAAACAGTTTCTCAGGTTCTTTTTCATTAAACACCCATTCTTTTCAAGTTTAGTATGTATGAATCACCTGTTAAAATGCAGAATATGATCCCGTGGGTCTGGGAGTCTGCATTTTTCATAAGCTCCCAAGTGATGCCATTGCTGCAGGTCCATACATCATATTTTAAGTAGCAAAACACCATTTTGATGGGTGAAGTGGTGCTGTCCCCAACTGTGCCTTGCCTATAACATTCACCCCATACAATTTACCAGTCTCTTCTCTCATCGTGTTCTGTTGGATCTAAAGCTAAGGAGATCTGGTATATATTCTTGACCCTAGGTATCCCTGAGAGCTTTAACAGATAGTTAACGAGTGACCATATGGGCTAGCATGGATAGAGACCACTGAGTCAGGATTATGGTGCTGGCAGGAATGATATTAGCTTTCCTGACTCATCTGGGATACACCTAACCCTGATAAAAATTAACCAAGTTCGTGTTGCAAACAGAAGTGGATAAAACAACCTGCTAACTCTAAAATGTACTGATAGAGGGGTTAGAAAGGCAGAATGCTGAATCAAATGTGTTTTATTTTAACCAGCTCTGTCCATGGTGGCTGGTTAATTTGGGCCAAAAGATTTATTGTTGAATCGTGGAGACACTGAAGTGTAAAATGTAGGAGCAGTCAGTTTGCATTTTTATTAGCTTGTTATTGAATACATGTCATGGTTCTCATTAGTGAATCACAGCATGATTGAGCCCATAGTATAACACATCATGACCAAAGGATACCTTACGTTTTTATTTTCAGAATGTTTTGTTCATATCATGAAAAAGTACATTTACTTGTTTCTTGTATTTGTCTTTGATGAAACAAAAATTTTTAACGAGCATTGGCTAGTAGAAAACATGGATAGTCATTTAAAAAAATATGAGTTAGACAGGAAAGAATTAGAGAGTTCTTTAAAATTCCAGAGTCGTCATTTCAGGTCTGCATGGACCCACGTTGAATGGAAGAGCAGGTACATTCCAGAGGCGGTTTTGGGGTATGGGATATCATGGGCTTGGAAATCAGACTTGGGCTGGAATCATAATGGAGGGAGCAGGTTGGAAGGGTGTGTCCACCTGCTCCCACCAGGACTGGAGCATCTTTCTTTATGGAGGAGAGACATACAGATATGCTAATTATCATTGATGTTATCACTTTGTACCATTGCACCTCCTGTTAGTTGGGATTCAGTGTTGTATGTTTTGTAATACTGAGGAGTTCTGTTTTCCCCATCTATTTCTCTGTATTCTAGCCATAAATGAGAAGGTTTTCCTGGTTCTTCATAATTTCCTGGTAAATTGTATGTGTTATAATCTATCATAATAATCATTATTTACTAATATTGATGATAGAATAATAAGCTTCTGATTGAATTCTGCTAATTTTATTTATTTATTTTTGGGCTGCCTTGGGCCTTTGTTGCTGCACGTGGGCTTTCTCTAGTTGAGGCGAGCGGGGGCTACTCTCTGTTGCGCTGCACGGGCTTCTCATTGCAGTGGTTTCTCTCGTTGCGGAGCATGGGCTCTAGGCACACGGTCTTCAGTAGTTGTGGCTCATGGGCTCTAGAGCACAGGCTCAGTGGTTGTGGCGCACGGGCTTATTTACTCTGCGGCATGTGGGATCTTCCCAGACCAGGGCTCGAACCCGTGTCCCCTGCATTAGCAGGTGGATTCCCTGCACCACCAGGGAAGTCCGAGACATAATATTCTTAATGGAAATATTTTTCATATATTTGTCTTACATGTCTTCATTCATCTGATTTGTCTTATCAGTTTTGATTTCATTTCATATCTTAGTAGCAATTCCTTCTTTGGAGCCTCTCACATTAGAGTTGTAGCCTGTTTGCATCTGGAATAAGCATTCACACAACAGACTTGAGTTTGTGCACAGCCCTGGGCTTTCCTCAGCACAACTTTTGTAGGTTAAACCCTGCCCTGTCATCAAGTTCACGGATATGTTTCAGAACTCACTATGTGCATTGCACAGGTAAGTTTTATTTTGATCTTCAAGTCTGGGCAACTCTCATTAGCAAGTCCTAGATATCATCATTTACTTCATTTCTTTATATCCGTCTTTGTAATATAAACAATTTAGTGCAATTTCTTGAGGAAAGAGTGCATGTTTCTCTTTCTGCTCCTGTTTAGAATGCCTTCCATCCTTATGACACCTGGAAAAGCCTGGCTCATCCTTCAAGGTTGAGCTCAAGTGTCTTTTCTTTTCTTCAGCCTCCCTCCTACCCTCCCTGCTTCCCTTGCCCAGTCCAAAGATTTACTCCCTTCGTGGTCAGTGGTGCCATGAGGTAGCGCATGTACCATTTATGGTTGTTCCCCTTTATAAAGCCTGAGAGCTCCTTGAGGAAGAAGCTGGTGCCTTAAAGATATGGTTGGTACTCAATAAATGTCTGTTGACTTGAACTCAGTAACCCTTTGCATATTTTGAAGAACTGTCAAACAGATTCTGATTGGCAAAATGACTTAATTGTTCCACGTTGGAAAACCAGGGCTAGTGCTCCTGCTTGTTTAAGAGCTTTAGATATTCATGCTGAGAGCTCTGCTCTAAAGAGAAGGGTGGTTTAATTTTAGTTTAGTTTAGTTTTGATAAAATCCATTGAAGTTTTCACACGCTTCCATGATTTTGGTAATTAGAGTACTTTGAGCTCTAGGTAACAGAAATCACTACCCAAACTGGCTCAACAACAAGGAGTGCAGTGGTTTCACAAAGGAGGAGGTTCCAAGGTAGGTGGACTGCAAGGTTCGTTGGTTCAAGGCTACATTGCTGACGTCAAGTATCCAGTTCTCCATGTCCCTTGCTTGCTATGCTGTCATCATTGCTGGCCTCTTCTTCAGGCTGATGGCAGAATGGCTATTGCATTGCCAGAAAAACTCATCACATGAAATCTCTCGAGGAAGGAAAAACAATCTCTTTGTGTAACTCTCTTCTAGGAGTGAGGGACACTTCTCAGACGCTCCCCAGCTGACTTTTTGCATTTTGTTGATTGACTAATGTTGGGTCACATGCCCATTCCTGAGCTACTCACTGACAAAGGGGATTACCCATGAACCAGTCATGAGCACAGAACATGCCCTTAGGTAGGTCATGTTCATGACTGTGGGCAGGGGTGGGGGTGGAAAGCAGAACAAGATCAGGATTCTCTTAGGACCGGAGAAGGAAATAAATGCTGTGTGAATGACCACCAGTATCCAGCTAAACTGATCACTTGTTGAGCATTTACTATGGTCAGGCACTGTGCTAAGTACTTTTTACATACTGATTCTCATTTTCAAATGAGAAAACTGAGGTTTAGAAAAGTCAAGCAGTGCCTGAGTGCCGAAAGAATCTAAACAGTCTTCACTCAATGACAGTAGAGAAATGTGAAGAAGTAGAGGGGCCAAATAGAAATGTAATCAGCTGTTGTTGTACTAGAAATGGTATAGGTAGGTATCTAGAGAGTTAAAAACATGTAGTTATCATTTAAATCTGTCCTTACCAAAGCTATGCCTCTTGCCATTATTTTTGGCTAACAGAAAGCTGGCTGTGGAAAATGGATGTTTTTGTTTTGAAAAATCAAATGCAGTAGATTAAAAAAAAACACCATGCCACCACAAAGTTTGTTTATATCTTCATTTCACTCAAATTGAATAGATGAAATGGGATCTGGCTGTTTTCATATTGTTTATGTTCTGCTTTGCTTCTTGGTTCTGGGACAGGATTCCTGGTTCTGCTTGAATCTGGGTGCCTCTCAAGTATCATTTGCAAGATTATTGTGGAAATTAATAAAGAGAAAGTATTTCTGTTCAGTAAGCATTGTAATCGTCCTACTATGACATAAAACAATGCTATTTTATTGGCATCATAAAATACCTCTCAAATGTGTGTTCTTGGAACCTCAGTCTACTTTGTTGTTCTTTTTTAGTTCAGAGGGAAGGAAAGTGATTTACATAAGTAATCACTGTAATATTTTATTTATTTTTATAAATTTATTTATTTTATTTTATTTAGTTTTGGCTGCGTTGGGTCTTCATTGCTGTGCTCAGGTTTTCTCTAGTTGCAGAGAGCCGGGGCTACTCTTCATTGCAGTGCACGGGCTTCTCATTGCGGTGGCTTCTCTTGTTGTGGAGCATGGGCTCTAGGCGCACGGGCTTCAGTAGTTGCAGCACACGGGCTCTGTAGTTGTGGTGCACAGGCTTAGCTGCTCCGTGGCATGTGGGATCTTCCTGGACCAGGGATCAAACCCATGTCCTCTGCATTGGCAGGTGGATTCTTAACCACTGTGCCACCAGGGAAGTCTCTACCACTGTAATATTTTAAATGAGGGGTCATGTGAGGGTCTTACTTCTTTTCATCTCATTTAATATAAGGGCAAAGTTAGATGCTTGATCTGTGTTTCATTTATGTGTAATAAAAGGACCTATGCAAATAAAGTACATGAAATCAAAGTAAAGTTGTTTTTACTCAATGAAGCTATTACATAAATGTCGTGTGTGTGTGTGTGTGTGTGTGTGTGTGTGTGTGTGGACAGGAATTGCACAGAGGGCTGGGGAGTGATGTATCCTCTGATGGATAGCTGCTGATTTTTGTTTCAGCCATCATATTGCAAAATATTAGGTTCTTAGGTGAGGTTACTCAGTCTGAACTAGCAGTGTGTAGCTGTTTAGCTACCTATTGCTGTTAAACAAATCACCCCCAAACTCTGTGACTTAGAAGAATAACGCTTTTCTTATTTCTTATGATTATATGTGTTAACTGGTTCTCAAGTGGATGGTTCTTTTGCTGGTTATGCTTGGGGATTCTCATGTGGCTGCGTTCAGATAGTGGTTTAACCAGGTGTTTGGTGGGCACAGCCAGAAGGTTGGACTCAGCTGGTTTGCTGGGGTGTTTTGACCTTGCTGGCTACCCATGTAGTATCAGGGCTAATCCTGCTCTAATGTGGCCTCTCCCTCAAGGCAGCTGGATTCTTACATGGTCACTCAGGACACTCAAAGTACAAAAGCAACAGCTATCAAGCCTCTTTAGGGTTTAGTCCTGGGACTGGCATTGCGTTAGGTAAAGTGAATCACAGGGTCAATCCAGATTCATCGTGGGAGGGGATTACATATGAGTGTGAATACTGGGCAGCTTTGTTCATTGGGAGCCATCTTTAAGACTAACTACCTTAATAACTGTTTTTTTGGAGTAATCGTTCTCTTTGAGAACCTAAAAGCTGTGGACTCTCTCCCTAGAAACATGCATGTGAACACAGTTATCTGCGTAAGTGTACACACAATTCTAGAAAAATTTCATGGAGTTCCTAGCTGGACAATCCATGATTGTCCAGGTAAGTACCCCCGGTTTAACTTACACAGTTTAGGAATTTACGAACTCTTAAGGTAGCAATTTAAATAGTAACTTAATTATTTTAAAATAGCTGCATAAAATTCTATTCTATGGTTGTTTTAGTCTCTTAGAATGACCAGTGGGTTATTTCCTGGTGTTTTTTTTTTCTGTTCTAAAAACAGTGATTTTCTTGTACATAGCTTTTGTATACCATAAATTCCTAGAAATATACTTTATGACTCAAAAGGAATGGCCATTTTTAAGGATTTTGGTGGATATCGATGAATTGTATCGTTTTTTTCTTATTAAGAAATAAGTTTTTAAAATTTGCATTATTGGATACATATAAAATAATGTACTATATATGTAAGTTATGAAACAAAATGAAATCAAATTCCTTGAACTTATCATTAGCTTAAAAATGAACACAAGTAATAGTACTGTATCCTCTTCTATTCTTTCCCAAACCCCTGCATCTTCTCCGGAGATAACTACAATCCTGAATTTTGTGTATCTTTTTTTTTTTTTTTTTTTTTTGCTTAAAAAAAGTTTAATCAGATATGTGTGTATCTCAAAACAGTATATTGTTTAGTTTTATGATTTTTTATTGAGCCGTAGGAACATGGTATTATATGGTCCTCTGTGATTTACTTATTTCACTAAATATTATGTTTCTGTAGTATTTGTCCATATAGTTGCTCTGTAAAATTAAAAAAAAATTTTAACTTTTAATACTTCATTGTGTATTGACAAATTGATACTTTTATTATTACAAAATATTCTTTATCTCTAGTCTTCTTTGTTTTGATGTTTACCTTGCTTAACATTAATATAGTCACACCACCTTTCTTATGTTTAGTGCTTGTCTGGTATATTATTTTCCACCCATTTTACTTTTAGTCTATCTTGTCTTTATATTAAAGTATGTTTCTTATAAACAAACTGGGTCCCTCCCCTTTTAAAGTTAATGCACATTGATAATCTGAGCCTTTTACATGGACTGTTTAGTCCATTTACACTTAATGTAATTATTGATATGATTGGGCTAAATCTACCATCTTGCTTTTTGTTTTCTATTTGTTCTTTGTTTCCTTTGTTCCTCTGTTCTTCTTTTCCTGTTTTCCTTTGGGTTATTTTTAATATTTCATTTTATTTTTCTCTATTAACATTTTGTTATACTTTTGTGTATTATGTTTTTTGTGGTTGCTCTAGAGACTACACATGCATCATTAATTTACCATAGTCTGCTTTAGAATAATAATATATTACTTCACAAACAATGTAAGATTCTTTCAACAGTATAAATCCATTATTTCTTTCCCACCCTTTGAGGTCTTGGAATATATTTTAATGTCCATATTATGTTATAAATGCCACAGTATCTCATCATTATTTATTTTTGCTTTAAATAGTCAGTTGTCTTTTAAAGAAATTTACACCCATGTACACACCCAAGTACACACCCACACATGCCTAATAGCTTTAACGTTTTTTTAAAAAAAATTTACCCAAGTAATTTCTCTTTTTGGTACTCTTTATTTCTAACATCAGTCTTCTGCTGGTATTATTTTCCTTAGAATGCCCTTTAGTATATTTATAGTTCAGATCTGCTGGTGATGAGTCTTCTCATCTTATTCTATCAGAAATGTCTTTATTTCCCCTTTATTTTTGAAGGATATTTTCTCTGCATAGAGAATTCTATATTGACTGTTTTTTCCTTCAGTAATTAAAAATGTCATTCCATTGTCCTTCTGCTGTTTCTGGTGAGAAGTTTTATGGTTGTCCCCTTGTATGTCTTTTTTTTTCCTGCCTATTTTTAATATTTTATCTTTGGTTTTCAGCAGTTTGATTATAATGTCCCTAAATCTGTTATTCTTTGTGTTTATCCTTTTTGGGATGAGCTCCTTGGGTTATTAGGTTGATGTCATTTGCCAAGTTTGGAGGATTCTCAACCATTATATCTTCAGATATTTCTTCTGCCCTGTTCTCTTTTCTACTTCTGGGATTGCCATTGTATGCATTATCCTGTAGATATGGAGAGCTTTGTTCCATTTTTAGTCATTCTTTACCTCTCTATGTTTCAGTTTGGATAATTTATTATGACTATTATTAAGTTCACTGATCCTTTCTTTTGCTATCCTGTTTGCTCTTTTTTTTTTAAAGCAGTTATAGAACTTTTATTTGCATGTTACACCTCATTAACTTATCTCAGAATTAGCTGAGATGATAAAGTATTAATTATTACAGTGTAAAAAAAGTAACATTTTTACAAGTTACTGCAATAGTAGAACTATTTTATTAAACATATGAATGTACTTATTTTGTACAAAACACATATCTTTCTCTCTGCCCCATGAAGCCACCATTCTAGAACCCCATGCTTATAAAAACACTTTTGGCAGCAATTATGACAAGGTGAAAGAAAGTGCAATTCTGAAAGTAACAACACATAACCAAAGTGGGGAACAAAAACAGGCAGAGGTTAATGGGCTTCGTGGCTAGCTCTCTGCTGACAGGCCCTAGTCCTACTCTTAACAGGAAACAATTCAGGAATAAAAACTCCTGAGTATGCTCAAGATGCTCTTGGTAGCATCCCTCTTCCAATTCCATTTATCCTGATATTGTAACTAACTAATTTGTAACTTCTTTAAGAAATTCCGCCCTGGTTTACATCCCTGTCAGTTGCCCATATCCCTCTGAGCTTCAAAAACACAGAAGAGGGGCTTCCCTGGTGGCGCAGTGGTTGAGAGTCCGCCTGCCGATGCAGGGGACACGGGTTCGTGCCCTGGTCCGGGAGGATCCCACATGCCGTGGAGCGGCTAGGCCTGTGAGCCATGGCCGCAGAGCCTGTGCGTCCAGAGCCTGTGCTCCGCAACGGGAGAGGGCACAACAGTGAGAGGCCCACGTACCACAAAAAACAAAAACAAAAACACAGAAGAGTAGTAAGTTTCAAAAGGATGTCAATTGAAACCTTTTATAGATGAAACCTACTTCCTAGAAGTCAACCTGCCAAATATATGCACAGCTGGAGACGAGAGATTGTGTAAAAAGTCCAGGTGGAAAATATCTCAGGTACCCAATTAGATCCAGTCATTCTGCGTCTGTGGATTTAAAATGAGCATCATCCACAATAGATGTGTCCCTCGTTGCTTAGAAAATCCACAGCTTGCTTGATTGAGGCTACAGTCATGTGTTGGAGCTGATTCTTGAGATCCTGAAAGTTCAATCCTTCAGGCCTTGGGCAAGCCTTAATCAAATTCAGTACCTGGTTCTGGGCCACAGTGAGGCCATTTGCTGGCATGAAGCTATTCCCACCAAAGTTCCCAGTTTCACCCATTCCTGGATTGCTGATAGGTGCTCTCCCTGCTGAGGGTTGGCTGTTAGACTTGCTCAGCATCATGTGTCCATTGACTACTTCCAGTATATGTGTGGTGAACTCATTCATATCCTTCAGGGGCATGATCTTAAAGGCTACCAGGCTTTTCTTGTTCTGAAAAGATCTCAGATGACCAGCCACTTTCACATATGTTTCTGGAGGAACCACAGTGTTTTCACTGCTGGCATCACCTGTGTCAACCCACTGGTGAACATCCATGGGTGCAGCCGTCATGTCATCTGTTTTGTAAACAATGTTGGTTGCAGCCTTCTCTGCATTTCTGATTATCCCCACAATAGTGACCTGTGAAATCTCAACATTTCCAATTTTGAACACTTCATCAACCAGAGTAGCAGAAAGCAGCTGAGATATGGTACCGGGTACAATATGCTGAGCTCGGGCTCTAGATTTCTTTTCAGCCTGGGAAGGTGTCAGTGATCCAGAGCCCCCAGGGAACTGTGTGTAGCCTCCGGCTCCCCCAAAAGAGGAACTGCTATAGCTTTCAAATCCACTGGTCCACATCTTCGTCACGATTCCCTCAGGAAAGAGTTCCAGAAGGTTCCGGCCTGGTGGGTTCCCCTAACCGCCTCCTCCTATTTGCTCTTAAGCCCATTGAATGCATTTTCATTTTGGATACTATATTTTTTATATAAAGTGTTTCTATTTGGTTCATATTTGAAGATTGTCTCGCTGAGATTTCCCATATTTTTATGAAAATTTCCACCTTTTCCATTAGATAGTTACATAAAATAATTATTTTAGTTAGTTTAAGGTTTGTGTCTGATAATTCCAGCATCTGGGCCATTAGTGGTCTGCTTCTGTTCACTGTTCCTTCTCTTGTTTATAGGGCATGTTTTTGGCTTTTTCATTTATCTCATAATTATTGATTGTATGCTAAAGATTATGTTTGGAATACAGACAAGACTGAAGAAAATATTTGCCACTAAAAAGGGACACACTCCTTTTTACATACATCTGCAGTGTTATTTGTAATTGAGTTGGGGCTGGGTATTCTTGCAGCAGTGGATACAATTCACTCCTGGCTTTTGATATTTCAATGCTAGTATTAGGATTTACCATTAGGCAGAGCTTGGGATCTGAATACCAGCAAAACTCCTGATATCTCTTTATGTTATTTATTGTTCACCTGTCAGCTTTTGGAATCATGGGGAAGCTTCTCTCTTTCTCTCCTTCTCCCTCTCCCTCCCCCTTTCCCTATCCCTCCTTTATCTTTCTTTCTTTTTTTTACTGCTTTGCCTTGGGTGATAGCTCTATGCATCCAGGTAGGCAAGGAGGCTGTCTTTTAGCTTTCCTGTTCTGTTCCCAGCCTTCAGCAGCTTCTACTTTACACTTACGGAGGACCTGTGTGCCTGAGGGTGTGGATATCTTTCAGCTCCCCAGCCCTGCCCCAGGAAGCCCTGCTCTTGGTGAGGACCTACAGGAAGGAGTCAATGAGTGAAATCAGATTTGCTCAGTGAATGGGGCTTCTCTGGATTCTAATTCATCCTGTCAGCACCTGTGGTCATTTAAAGTTTGTTAAATGACTAGTTCAGCTAGTTTCTCCTTAACCTTGTCTGTAGCATTTCTCCTTTCCCCACTGCCTTCTGGGTGATAAAAAAGCCATTGGCCTCTTCTGTCATAGGAAAGGCTTGTCCCTTTTGGGAATTTAGTTCTTTGAGGTATTTTTGCATCGTTATCTCTCTGAGTTTTTAAAAAACTGTAGTGTTGTAGCTTAACTGGCTTATTGGTTCTCATTGTTAGCGTGGCTCTTGTTGGCTTTTGTTGTTAGGGTGGGGGTGATAGACTCTTGTAGATTTCTTCATCTTAACTAGAAGTGGAAATACAAGTGATCAGTTTTGGTGGCTTGCAAGACATGGTAAAGAGTCTGGAACCTTTTTATTCTTTTGGCTGGTAAAATTGTTCCATCTCTTGTCAATGGAAGCCACTTTAAGCTGGCTTCTGTGGTCTTTGCCATGACGATCTTTGATAGCTTCCTTGCTTTTCAGTAGAACAAGATGCCTCAGGCTCCTCTTGGTCACTTCTTTAGCCAGACTCAGAACCAGTCATTTTCCCAAGGATCCCTATTTCTTTTTAACAGGAAATGGTATGATTCTAATATGATAACCTAATTTTATTATTTTCACTGTAATTTCCATGTTAGCCTCTGGGTAATGATATTGTCACTGTTGCTTTCTCATATGGAGTTCATGGTCTCAGCAGTAAATATTTTTATTGGAAATCAAAATGAAAGTTTAGCCTACTGGTTTATAACTATATGCTTGTAGATTTTTAAATAAAATGATAGCTGTGTGGGTTCTTAATCTGGGGTTTGTGGACCCTATGGAATCTATGCATGGGTTTTCGTGGAGAATTCTGTGTATTGACTGAAACTGTTTAATTTTAGGCAAAGATATATCTTTTTTTCTCATAACTTTGGGGAAATTAGGAAGCATAATCTTAGGTAATTGAATAAAATTGTAAATAAATTTCTTGGCTAAAATAAAAAGTTAAAAAGTAATACAAGTGTGTGTATTTCCTTCTTTTACTAACATTATTTCTTAATAATAGTGTCAAACGAAAACCTTGAAAAATGCTAAATTTTATATTGTCTATTTATTTGCCTTTTGCTGCATGTCTCATTTGATGTGGTCTACCTGTTTTGCTTTTTCCTTCTTTTACCTGCTTATATGATGGTTATGCTAGTTGGTGGTAGGAAAGCTTTGGGACCATTTCTTTATTCTTATTCCTTAATTTCTACTCTGATCTAGACAAATGAATATGATTACCATTTTCCTTTCCACCTTCAGAACTTTTCTGCCTTTCTTAAATCTCAGAACCACCCTTGATGCTGTGTTGAGTAGAGAAAGGGATAAGCAATGACTGGTGAACAGATTTAACACTTTTTTTCCATCTTATTTCACAAGGCCTCTAAACACTGAATGTTGTTTTTAAATTCTGAGTACAGCTTTGAAACTGATGAAATGATTTATATATTGCCTCTCTTTTGTACAGAGCAATTTCTGAGATGTAACTGAGATGTTACTGAGATGTAACATCAACTCAAACTTCCCTTTTCGGCTTTTAAAGAGGCCCTGGCCATTCAAATCATCCTCATAAATCACTTCTAAACTTTGTCATTAGGAAAATTATTAATTAAATGTTTAATATATTGGTTGGCTTAGTAGTTATAAATTTACAGTATAGTATAACTGTCTTGCTTATGTTCTTTCTGTCTGTGGGCTTCATACTACATATATAATCAATATGTGTGCTGAAATATTTATTTTACATTACATCACATCTACATTATTGTAGATGTTTACAGCTATGTCTTGGCTTTTTTTTTTTAACTCATAAAATGCACATTATGGTTTTGATGCAAAATGAAATCTCCACTTTTAACATTATTCCTTTGGGACTGTTTAGTGATTGTTTTTAGGATGTCATGGTTAAAATTGAGGGCTATCTACAGTCCTAAGTATTGGTATCAGTATTTGTTGTGCTACTTATCTGCAGGTAATTATTACTTTGATCTTTATCATGGATTCAGGTTTTTGAGGCTTTTGAGTTTTCTTTGCTTGTATCTCCTTTATTTGTGTGCTGATATTAGCCTTATTTCTGCAGTGGTGGACTATCTTGAAACAATTATATTAGAGTTACAAAACTTGGATTTTAGACTCTTAGCTCTTCCACTTCTTCACTTTTCTTATTTGTCAAATTGGGATGATAGTACCTTCTTTGCAAGTTACTTGTAGGGCCTTTAAATGATGACATTTGTGAAAACCCCAGGTACACGGTAGTTGATCAGTTAATGGTGAATCAGTGAGTCAGTGACTTTTTCTCTTCCCCCTTAAAAAAGAAATAGATTAAAAAAAGTAATCTAACTATACTATATCATGAATTAACAGCTTTTTAAAAGGGTTTTCTCCTAAGTGGTCAGTTCATTGCAAGCCTCTTAACTAAATTTTACCGAAAGTTATTGAAGTTCCAAAAGTACTTCCAGCTATAAAATTTTGTCCTGAGGAATTTGAAATCATTTAAGCTAAGCCATTTATTTTTTCCAATGAGGAAACTGAGATACGGAGATCTTACGTGACTCATTTCAGGTTCCACAGCTGGAGGTAGTTCCCCTCACCTCCCTGATGGAACAGAAATCCAGATAGAAGCTGTACAGGAGCAGCAACTGAACATGGCTAGCAGTGCTGCTTCTGTGATGGCTGCTGCTCTAATGAAGTTCTCAAGTGGAGAGAAGTCTAATGCTCATACATGTAGTATGTTTTCCAGACAAATGCAATAGTAGCAATAGGGGCTCCAGTGTAGCCAAGGAACACCACTCCTGCTGGGGTGATTTTTCTGATTCTTTCTGCTGCCTGGGACCATGTGTCCCTGGTGCCCTGATTAGAGTGTTGTATTTAGATAACTAAATTGAGAAAATTTAGAGCAGAAAGCAAGATCCTATTTCATCATCTGTATTCATGCTCATGAGTATTGGATAAGTTCCCACACTGAGATGTGACTTTGACAAAGAGAGGGGCCCAGGGAAAGAAGAAGTGACTCAAGCTTTGGGGTGGGCACCTCTGTGTTGTTAACCACAGATCTCTGACACTCTGCTGTGACAGATTGGATCAAGGATTTTCACACTCATGTCTTTTTTTTTGAAACTTTTTTGTTGTTTGTATGTCTTAGTTTCTTTGAAATAGATTTCAGTCTATGAAAATATTTGCATTCGCAAAACTGGAATTCTTCCCATTTGTGCAACTTGTTCAGATAAATCTTTTGTGGTTTGGTTATACCTTCTCAATAAAATTGATACTAGTATAATAAAAAATAAATATCAAGCATTTAGTGTATTTAGCATATGCCTAGCACTGTGCTCTACATAAGAGATTTTCCTGTTTAATTGTCACCATTCTAGTATATTTTTCTGTATTTTAAATAATTATGAAAGGCTAAAGCACATATCAGTTGCATCCTAGTTTGTAAGAGAGGTCTCTAGGAGATAGTTGTAAAATTGGTTTTTCTATTGGTTATTTATTATTTATTAAAAAAAATCGGAAAAGACTGAGTTGTTTTTGATAGATTATTGTAAATATCCAAAGTATGCTGATGGTTACAGGTTAGAGAGAACTGAATACTGGGGAGGCACTAAATGTGTGTTGGGAACCATACCCTTTGGACTAGACTGGATCAGACATCTTCACTACTTATTCCATCTCTTTATAAAGCTCCTTATGTTTTCTTCTTGTATGTAATAGGTTCCAGGTTTGATAGCCATGGGGACACTGTGAAGACTGAAATCACGTGTGTTCTATCACTTTTAAGGCAGCCCTCTCTTTAATTTCACAAGACAGACTTGAAAACCAGAAGTAACCCAACTCCAAAATTGGCAGTAAATCCTCTGACAGGGAAAAGGTGACGTACTGTGTAATAAATTCCTTTGTTGAGAAAGAGATGTTGCAATAGTGGAAACTGAAGTACCAAATGTTTCCTTTTAGATTTGGAAAGGCCTTTCCTCATTACTTATCTGTCCCTGTGGACTTCTAACAGGGGATGTGTTGAAAGATTTTTCAGATGCCCACTCGCCGCAGTGAGAGTGGATGGCAGCGTTTATAAGATGACATAAATACTTGAAGATCATCAGGAAGCCTTGGAGATGTGTAGTGTGCCAGGGGTACTGAATGTAAGCTTTTGTTGCTGCTGATCCTGCTCTGGGATGAAGGCCGCCTGGGAATGTGGGTTATTTCTCTCCTGTGAATGCAGCTTCACTCTCCCTCTCTGGGGGTCTTTGTATCAGAACTGAGGTTAGAGTGGTTTAGAAGAAATAAAGTCTCCAGAAGAAGAGAAAGATCTGTGGGATTAGGATTTATAGTTAAAAATCCTAATCTCATTTTTAGGTCCTCTGGAGGAATTATATCCTAATCCTCTACCATTTAAACAGTCCATTAAAACCCTACATTAAAAACTTGACACATAACGGCCTTTTAATTTTCGTTTTGTAATAATCTGGCTCATGCCCACCACTGCTGCCACCACTAAATGAGATGAATATAAAACAATTAAAAATTATCTTGAGATGCAGTGAAGATATATCTTAAATGTCAGCCAAGAGTTGGTAAGTTTTCATGTTTCTCTGTCCTTATTGCAAATGCTTTTCAGTTTGCCACTTAACCTTTTGGAACTAAAATGTGATTTGACAATATGACTTTATTGGGCTATTATGTTACATATTTTTAATTATCTTAATTTGAAGACTGCATCTATCACTAATGCTGAAGTGAAAATACCAAATGTGTGACGGAGGGCGGATGAAATAAAACACCTGGAGCATTCTTCACGAACTCAGATATAGGGCAGTGAAGTGTATGGGACCAAATCCCATAATGGGAGACCCTGCCTTGCCCTTTACTATTGTACCTGAAGAGAAAGTATGGTGAATGCAGGAGTGTAGCATTGATGTTGGGCATTGAACCTCTTGGGAAAAAAAGATAGGTGTTTATTACGGAAATTGGGAAAAATAACAGAAGGAATGCATAACAAACAAAAATCGTGCATAACCCATAATCCCTGGATAACCACAGTTAAAATGTTTCCTACCAAACTAAGTGAAATCTTTATCATATTATTTGTTTTGTTCTGATAATGAAAGGTTTACCCACGTGATCGTTTTGACCCTAGGTGAGAGCTCAGCTTTCTTGGAAGCAACAGCTTTCAGAATTGCAAGTCAAAGGCTAAACTCCTCTTTAAATGTATTCTAGGCTCTCAGTGATGATTGTCAGGCTAGCTGGGAATCACCTTGTTCTAACAGAAGCAAAATACAGAGAAAAGGATGAGGAGAGACAAGAAAGTGATAGCTAATGGTTTTTCTTAAGGCAGTCATTATCCATTGCAGTATGAAGTGCTTACTCAGTGCCCAACCCCACGCTGAATGTTTTATGTTTGTTGTCTCATTTTGTCCTTGTGAGGTACTACTCCCATTCCCCATTTTCACAGTAAAGGAAACTGAGGCTTAAATAAAGAGTCCCAGACTCAACTCAGCCGGATTCAAACATCAGTCTGACTGCCGAATAGAAAATACTAACTCTTACGCTACAGGACTTTATGGCCTTAAGGTAGGGAGGGATGTGTGTGTGTGTGTGTGTGTGTGTGTGTGTGTGTGTGTGTGTGTGTGTGTGTGTGTGTGTGTGTGTGTGTGTGTGACAGAGGGAGAGGGAGAAGGAGAGGGAGAGGGAGAGGGAGAGGGAGAGAATGAATGAGAGAATGAGAAAATTGAATACGTAGAACACAGAAGGCGACCCTGCTGCTTAACCCACAATTCTCAGGTTTTTCCTTTAGTAAAGATACAGAAGCTCTTCTGTAACGTAGGCCAGAGTGTTCACTAGAGAAATGATGGCGTTGTTGGAAACATCAAGATGAGGAAAAAAACAAAGATACTCTATTAACTCTTCTAGTTTCCCAGAGTTGCCAACTTTTTCTGGATTCTAAACAAACCCACAAATAGGCACTCCAACGATGGCCTCACGGAAGTGGTTTCACACGGCTCAGGGAAGTGGTCGTCCTTTACGTGGATAAAACGGGCTCTTAAATATCTAAGACTCCGTTTTCAGGCATCATAAGGATTTATTTTAATCAAATCAGTCTTATTTATTCAAACAAATTATAAAGAAATTTGGTTTTGGTAGAAATTAAACATATCACGAATTTTCCAAAATAACTCAGTTAAGATAAATGTTATCAAGCCAAATAATCTTTTTCATGTCTTCCTGCTAATGGTGTCTGATAAATACATCTACATGAACGTATCAGAAATTGTATTTGACTCAATACAAAGTTGTATGTTTGAATGGAAGAAGTCGTCTTCTTTCAGTGTAAAGTTTTCTGAGCCATTTTCTTTCGCCAGCAAATGGCTATCTATATAGATTAAGAATGCATTTGATACATGTCTCTTTTTGAATTATGGTTTTCTCAGGGTATATGCCCAGTAGTGGGATTGCTGGGTCATATGGTAGTTCTATTTTTAGTTTTTTAAAGAACCTCCATACTGTTTTCCATAGTGGTTGTATCAATTTACATTCCCACCAACGCATATATATAGAATCTAAAAACAAAAACCAAAAATGGTACTCATGAACCTAGTTGCAGGGCAGGAATAAAGAGGTAGACATAGAGAATGGACTTGAGGACATGGGGTGAGAGGGGGAAGCTGGGGCGAAGCGAGAGTAGCATCGACATATATACACTACTGAATTGAAAATAGTTGGCTGGTGGGAAGCAGCAGCATAGCACAGGGAGATCGGCTCGGTGCTGTGCGATGACCTAGAAGGGTGGGATAGGGACGAGGGGAGGGAGGCTCAAGAGGAAGGGGATACGGGGACATGTGTATGCATATGGCTAATTCACTCTGTTGTGCAACAGAAACTAACACAGTACTGAGAAGCAATTACACTCCAATAAAGATCTATTAAAAAAAAAAGAATGCATTTGGCCCCAAATGTCGCTTGGTGGTTGAATGGATAAGCAAAATGTGGTATGTACATACAGTGGAATATTATTCAACCTTAAAAAGGAAGGAAATTCTGAAACATGCTACAATATGGATGAGCCTTGAGGACATTACATTAAGTGAATTAAGTCAGTCACAAAAGGACAAAAGTGGATGATTCCACTTACATGAGATACCTAGAGTAGTCAAATTCATAGAAATGGAAAGTAGAATGGTGGTTGCCAGGGCTAGAGGGCAGGGGGGATGGGGGAGTTGTTGAATGGGTACAGTTTCAGTTTGGGAAGATGAATAAGTTCTGGAGATGGATGGTGGTGATGATTGTACAACAATGCGAGTAAAAATGCCACTGAATTGTACACTTAAAAATGATTAAATGGTAAATTTCATGTTATATATATATATATTTTACCAAAATAAAGAAAAAAAGAAGAATTCATTTGGGCTTAAAAAAGAGAACTCATTTATAGTGGCTTAAACAGATTTTATTTTCTTTTGTTTTAAATCTCATGTAACAAGACACCTCAGAGGAGACTGGGGCTGGTCGGGCTACCCAGCAATGCTGTCTGGTACCTGGGTCTGTCCTTTGTCCCCCACCTTCCTCAATGGGTAGGTCTTCCTGCCCATGAATGTCACCCCCTGCTCACAGGATGGCGTCTGCACCTCGTTTAGCTGTGCAGGTGCAGGCATGGGAAGTTGGATTTAGTCAGATGTTGCAGAGACATTTAGCATAGTGCTCCCTGAATATCCATACACTCCTCTGTGTTTCACAGCCCCCCCCCCCCCAACCCGCCGCGCCCCGTTGCAGTTGCCTCAGACCATGTGGCTATTTCTGGCCAGTTGACTAGCGTGGAAATGATATGTGTGACTTCCAGGCTAAAGCTATAAAGTGGCCCTGGGTAGCCCTCTCATTCTCCTGGAGGGGATATGATCCAGGAGGTGCAGTTATAGATGATGGAGCCTCCATTAGCCTGGGTTTGTTCCTGAGTGACTGTTGGAAGCACATTCCCTGGTGACCCAGGTACAACTTATAACATTAATGAGAAATTATATTTTGTTGTGTTAAGCCACTGAGATTTGGGGGGTGTTTATTGTTGCAGGCTCGTATAGTTATTCTGACTGATACTCCAGCGTGGGCTTTTGCCAGATAAGTTTGATGAAGTGAGCAAAACATGGAGGCTTTCAGGAGTAAGAGGAAGGGTATAAGTTGATGAAGCATGGAATTTTAGTTGGATAAGGAAGGAAGTGAGGATCTAAGGGCAGTGAGGGATAGTTACAAAGCAGCAGAATTAATGGGATGGCACTTTTGGTGAGGTAGAGGGAATGTTGGAATTAGAGTAGTCAAGAGATGAGCTGGAAAGTTAGGAGGGGTGGGATGACTGCAGCTGGGACTATGGAGAAGTTAATGTTATTGATTATGGCAGAATCGTGGGAGTGAACTTACAAGGCAGTGTGGATAATTTGAAGAGAGGATTTCAGAAAATCCAGAAGCTAAGGTATTGGGTAATACCTAATATTTTAATATCTAGTATATATTAAAATCAGTAAGAATTATGACAAGGTATAGTGTTGCGCAGAGTAGAAGTAAGCTGGGAGCTTAAGTCTCAAAGAAATGAGTTTGTAAGTCTGAAACTGTTTCTATTCACCCTCACTCCAGAATGGTAGTTTAACCGATTCTAGGTTGACAGGTGTTTTTCTGTTTGTTTATTGCCTTAGCATCTTTAAGATATTAGCCTTCTGGCCTCTTCTGTTGCTTGGGAATATGTAACTTACCAGTTAAATTTTTAAATTAAAAAAATTTTTTTTGGAGATCACCTTTTTGTTTGTGATTAGTTTTCTTTTATTTTTTATATTTTTGTTTTATTTATTACTTTAATACAAGTGCCTAACAAGTGCCTGGCATAAAGAAGATGCCACTAGTGGCTTTGGGGATTCCTGTTTTCTCCTTTTCTTGAGGACTTAAGGAGTGGGGGAGGGGTGCAGAGTCCCTAGTGCCATCCTCTCACACTGACACCCACAGCGATGGCAGTCACTTGGACTGGACTTTGAACATCAGCCAGGCAGGGTGCTGCAGAGGTGTCTCTAGGTCCCAGCTGTATGACTCCTTCAGGTCTGGAGGGCCCCTCTGTGATTTCCCTGCTTCTCTCGGGGACACAGAAATCATTTGGTTGCTTCCATGCATGAGAGGGCACAGCAACTCTTCAAGGCTGCCCATCTGCCCAGGTGCTTGCTGAGACTCTCCTTACTGAGAGAGTAAAAAAAGCTCTCTCTTTTAACATCTTTATTGGAGTATAATTGCTTTACAATGGTGTCTTAGTTTCTGCTCTATAACAAAGTGAATCAGCTATACATATACATATATCCCCATATGTCCTCCCTCTTGCGTCTCCCTCCCACCCTCCCTACCCCACCCCTCTAGGTGGTCACAAAGCACTGAGCTGATCTCCCTGTGCTATGCGGCTGCTTCCCACTAGCTATCTGTTTTACATTTAGTGGTGTATATATGTCCATGCCACTCTCTCACTTTATCCCAGCTTACCCTTCCCCTCCCCGTGTCAAGTCCATTCTGTACGTCTGCGTCTTTATTCCTGTCCTGCCCCTAGGTTTGTCAGAACCATTTTTATTTTTTTTTAGATTCCATATATATGTGTTAACATAAGATATTTGTTTTTCTCTTTCTTACTTCACTCTGTATGACAGACTCTAGGTCCATCCACCTCACTACAAATAACTCAATTTCATTTCTTTTTATGGCTGAATAATATTCCATTGTATATATGGAATAAATACATCTTCTTTATCCATTCATCTGTCAATGGACACTTAGGTTGCTTCCATGTCCTGGCTATTGTAAATAGAGCCGCAATGAACATTGTGGTACATGACTCTTTGAATTATGGTTTTCACAGGGTATATGCCCGGTAGTAGGATTGCTGGGTCATATGGTAGTTCTATTTTTAGTTTTTTAAGGAACCTCCATACTGTTCTCCATAGTAGCTGTATCAATTTACATTCCCACCAACAGTGCAAGAGGGTTCCCTTTTCTCTACACCCTCTCCAGCATTTATTGTTTGTAGATATTTTTATGATGGCCATTCTGACTGGTGTGAGGTGATACCTCATTGTAGTTTTGATTTGCATTTCTCTAATGATTAGTGATGTTGAGTATCCTTTCATGTGTTTGTTGGCAATCTGTATATCTTCTTTGGAGAAATGTCTATTTAGGTCTTCTGCCCAATTTTGGATTGGGTTGTTAGTTTTTTTGATATTGAGCTGCATGAGCTGCCTATATTTTGGAGGTTAATCCTTTGTCAGTTGCTTCATTTGCAAATATTTTCTCCCATTCTGAGGGTTGTCTTTTGGTCTTGTTTATGGTTTCCTTTGCTGTGCAAAAGCTTTTAAGTTTCATTAGGTCCCATTTGTTTATTTTTGTTTTTATTTCCATTTCTCTAGGAGGTGGGTCAAAAAGGATCTTGCTGTGATTTATGTCATAGAGTGTTCTGCCTATGTTTTCCTCTAAGAGTTTGACAGTGTCTGGCCTTACATTTAGGTCTTTAATCCATTTGGAGTTTATTTTTGTGTATGGTGTTAGGGAGTGTTCTAATTTCATTCTTTTACGTGTAGCTGTCCGATTTTCCCAGCACCACTTGCTGAAGAGGCTGTCTTTCCTCCATTGTATATTCTTGCCTCGTTTATTGAAAATAAAGTGACCATATGTGCATGGGTTTATCTTTGGGCTTTCTATCCTGTTCCATTAATCTATATTTCTGTTTCTGTGCCAGTACTATACTGTCTTGATGTAGATTTGTAGTATAGTCTGAAGTTCAGGAGCCTGATTCCTTCAGCTCTGTTTTTCTTTCTCAAGATTGCTTTGGCTATTCGGGATCTTTTGTGTTTCCATACAAATTGTGAAATTGTTTATTCTAGTTCCGTGAAAAATGCCGTTGGTAGTTTGAC
This sequence comes from Delphinus delphis, assembly GCF_949987515.2. Classification (NCBI taxonomy): domain Eukaryota; kingdom Metazoa; phylum Chordata; class Mammalia; order Artiodactyla; family Delphinidae; genus Delphinus; species Delphinus delphis. Next base: position 39,923,466 of record NC_082697.1, on the reverse strand, counting down.
AGGGATTGCATTGAATCTGTAGATTGCTTTGGGCAGTAAAGTCATTTTCACAATGTTGATTCTTCCAATCCAGGAACATGATATATCTCTCCATCTGTTTGTATCATCTTTAGTTTCTTTCATCAGTGTCTTCTAGTTTTCTGAATACAGGTCTTTTGTCTCCTTAGGTAAGTTTATTCCTAAGTATTTTATTCTTTTTGTTACAATGGTAAAAGGGAGTGTTTCCTTAATTTCTCTTTCAGATTTTTCAACATTAGTTTATAAGAATGCAAGAGATTTCTGTGCATTAATTTTGTATCCTGCTACTTTACCAAATTCATTGATTAGCCCTAGCAGTTTTCTGGTGGAATCTTTAGGATTCTCTATGTATAGTATCATGTCATCTGCAAACAGTGACAGTTTTACTTCTTCCTTTCCAATTTGGATTCCTTTTATTTCTTTTCTTCTCTGATTGCTATGGCTGAAACTTCCAAAACTATGTTGAATAATAGTGGTGAGAGTGGACAAGCTTGTCTTGTTCCTGATCTTAGAGGAAATGGTTTCAGTTTTTCGCCATTGAGAATGGTGTTGGCTGTGTGTTTGTCATATATGGCCTTTATTATGTTGAAGTAAGTTCCCTCTATGCCTACTTTCTGGAGGGTTTTTATCATAAATGGGTGTTGAATTTTGTCGAAAGCTTTTTCTGCATCTATTGAGATGATCATATGGTTTTTCTTCTTCAATTTTTTAAAATGGTGTACCACATTGATTGATTTGCATATATTGTAGAATCATTGCATTCCTGGGATAAGTCCCACTTGATCATGGTGTATGATTCTTTTAATGTGCTCTTGGATTCTGTTTGCTAGTATTTTGTTGAGGATTTTTGCATCTATGTTCATCAGTGATATTGGCCTGTAGTTTTCTTTTTTGTGTGACATCTTTGTCTGGTTCTGGTATCAGGGTGATGGTGGCCTCACAGAATGAGTTTGGGAGTGTTCCTCCCTCTGCTATATTTTGGAAGAATTTGAGATGGATAGGTGTTAGCTCTTCTCTAAATGTTTGAGAATTCACCTGTGAAGCCATCTGGTTCTGGACTTTTGTTTGTTGGAAGATTTTTAATCACAGTCTCAATTTCAGTGCTTGTGATTGGTCTGTTCGTATTTTCTATTTCTTGCTTGTTCAGTCTCAGAAGGTTGTGCTTTTCTAAGAATTTGTCCTTTTCTTCCCAATTGTCCATTTTATTGGCATATAGTTGCTTACAGTAATCTCTCATGATCCTTTGTATTTCTGCAGTGTCAGTTGTTACTTCTCCTTTTTCATTTCTAATTCTGTTGATTTGAGTCTTCTCCCTTTTTTTCTTGATGAGTCTGGTTAATGGTTTATCAATTTTGTTTATCTTCACAAAGAACCAGCTTTTAGTTTTATTGATCTTTGCTATTGTTTCCTTCATTTCTTTATCATTTACTTCTGATCTGATATTATGATTTCTTTCCTTCTGCTAACTTTGGGGTTTGTTTGTTCTTCTTTCTCTAATTGCTTTAGGTGTAAGTTTAGGTTGTTTATTTCTTGTTTCTTAAGGTAGGATTGTATTGCTATAAACTTCCCTCTTAGAACTGCTTTTGCTGCATCCCATAGGTTTTGGGTTGTCGTGTTTTCATTGTCATTTGTTTCTAGGTATTTCTTGATTTCGTCTTTGATTTCTTCAGTGATCTCTTGGTTATTTAGTGGTGTATTGTTTGGCCTCCATGTTTTAGTATTTTTTTACAGATTTTTTCCTGTAATTGATATCTAGTCTCATAGCATTGTGCTTGGAAAAGATACTTGATACGATTTAATTTTCTTAAATTTACCAAGGCTTGATTTGTGACCCAAGATATGATCTATCCTGGAGAATGTTCCATGTGCCCTTGAGAAGAAAGTGTATTCTGTTGTTTTTGGATGGAATGTCCTATCAGTATCAATTAAGTCCATTGTGATTAGTTTTTAATATTTTCTCTTTGTCTTTCTTCCGGCATTTTTCACTATGGTATACCTAAGGATAAATTTGTTTTTATTTACTTTTTTTGGAACTCTGTATGCATCTTTAATTTTAGGATTTCCTTATAGCTTAAATTCTGGAAACATATTTATTATTTCTTCAAAGATTAGTGCCCCCTCCCCCATTCTTTCTCTTCTCTTTCAAAATGTCTATTAATATGTTGGATCTTCTCATTTTATACTTTAGGTTTCTCAACTCCTCATTTTCCTTCTCTTTATCATCCTAGGCTGCTGTAAATTTTGGCTATTGAGAATAAAGCTGCTATGAAAATTCAAGTGCAAAACTTATATTTTTCTTGGGTAAGGTACCTAGGAATGAGGAACTGTGGTTTTAGTAGTAAGAAATATTTATCTTTCCAATGTCAATTACCCTGGAAAAAATGAAAAATAGAAACATTTCTTAGTCATATTTCATAATAAAATTTATCAGCACACCTGTTGTGAGATAGTTGAACTCATGTATTTTCCACCTCTGAAGAGTCACACACTATCGTACATTCAACGTATTCCAAGATAATGCTTACTAACATGTAGGAAGATACTGTTCTTTACAAACTTCAATATATTATGAATAAAATGCATTCATATTATATATGAACAAAGAAGTCTTATTGAGAACTCTGTTGTGATTTTCTCTTTAGAGCAAAGGTAAGAGTTGCAAAATCTCTAACTTTAAAAGAGGATGATTTCAATTAGTCCATCTTCAAGGAAATATATTTATAAACTGCCTACATACTTCTTACACTAGTTATGTCTGCTTTAATTAAGGAAGGAAAATGTTCCTCATTTCCCAAGTGAGAAACATTTCCTAAAATCACATCCCCAGGGTTGTTCTTAGTCTAAACTTCCATATAGAAATGTCTGGAATAGAAATTTTTAAATATCAGAATCCAAGTGTGTAAGCTTTCACATTCAGAAGTGCAGAGAATCTCAACATCAACAAACTATATTTCTACAAAAATCAAATTACAACTTATATATTCCTTATTTAAATAACAGTGATGTCACTTTAGAGTTAACTGTAGGTAATCACTGGATTGTAATGCATGCAGAGATGAAGAAAATTTCAAGTGTTCCTAAATATCATTATAAAAATGAATATTTTACATTATGTAAAATTATGATTATTATGATCTCTAGAGAAAGATATATAAAGATTATGAACAAATAAACTTCAGTAACGACAAAGTAAAATTTTTACCTTCATTTTCAGTTGCTTTCTAAAATTACTAGTTAGTCTCAACCTCATTGAATTAATGAAAATAAAATGTATCCCATGACAGATTTTTGTGGCAGAACCTAGTCCTTTAAAAAACATATGAAACAAAAATAGCACGAGAAGTTTCCGGGTACAAATTATAATATATTATAATATTTAGATCCCCTCAACCAATTCTTGGAAACTCAACATCATTGTTGTAAACTAGTCATATAAAATGATTCTAAAATTATAAATGACTTTACATCGACCAATTGACTCTGACAAGCTGCCATCCCACCACCTACCACAGATAGCATCCAACAGAAGCTTGTGGTGCTTAAAACACATTTCACCACCTGCCAAGGAGGCAGACTCCACGGTGGAGAAGACTGGAGCTGTAAGACACAGGTGACTAAGTGCCACACAGTGGCAGTGGTGCTGGCTAGTGGAGCAGGGGTATGCATTGTGTATCCCCCAGAACCCAAGAAGGCTGCTCTGCCTGCATCAGTGTACCCTTGTATGGCACAGAACTTCCAGAATTTTAGCTTCTGTGGAGTTCTCTGAGGACGAATGCGTGTACTGCCATCAGGCAGTTAGAGGTAAAGACATCAAGATGCTTTCAATCCTGGATCCTGGAGTGAAGAGGCTAAACTTTGTACCCTGATGGTACAGCAGGTTAAATTCTACATACCATCCTCTCTGGAGCTGCTGCCACAACTTCTCCTGGTGGGTGAAGAGTCATCACAGTGCTTTTTCACAGGGGGAATGTAAGAAGGAATGACAGCCTGGGCACAGCTCTGCACAAAGTGCAACACCTCCTCCTTGGAGGGAGAGTCAAGGTCATCAAAAAAGATACCCCCAATACCCCTCCGCTCCCCATGATGGGCTATAAAAAAGTCATCGTCACATCATTTTTAAAATTTTGGGTAGGGATCTGCACCATGTTGGTCACAAGCCTCCTTTAGAGTCCTATGAAAATGGACTGCATCCTCTTGCTTCAAGTATGTTGGGGTAAGGTCACATCCACCGCCAAACCACCACTGCTTGTCACCTACCAGATCAAGACGTGATTCTGATGTGGACTTTGAGATGCCAAGGAAATGTATTATAATTCAGATGTCTGGGTATGGGGCATACTGGAGTCTCAGTAATAGGAAACACACTAGGAAAGAGTGAGCTGCGACTGGGCTAAGGTTTGGGATTCGAGGGAGAGACATGGCCATGGAGGTTGGCTCTCAGTAGGCTGTGGCAATGTCCAGGGTTTCTGATGAGTCCAGAGTTCTCAGCTAAATCCTCAAGGTTGGTCTGTAGAGCACACAGTCAAGGCACTGGCATCTGGACTGGCCAGACTGGCAGTTAACTGAGTGTTCAGTAGCCAACCAGGGGTCCAACACCTCTGGGGAGATCTGACAAAATGTAGCAGCACCTCTGCCAACTACTGTGTCCTCTGGTCCTAGCACCAAGTAGGTGCTCATTAACAATCTGTTGTGTGAACAGATGGGGAAAGAAATGAAAATAAAGTTCATATTTTGGGGACTGATAAGTACCAGGCAGGAATCTGCTTCCAACCTTTGCCCTAGACTCCTAACCAAACAGGAAGAATCTGGAGAGATACCTCTAGTGGTGGTTTTGTAGATTCCTTTGGAATTTCTACATAAACAATTATATCATCTGCTAATAGGAGCAGTTTTGCCTTTTTCTTTCTGATCTTTAAGCCTTCTACTTCATTTTCTTGACTTAGTGCAATGGCTCGAACCTCCAGTGTATTGTTGAATAAAAGCGATAAAAGCAGACATCTTTGCCTTGTTCCTGATCTTAGGGAGAAATAATTCAGTCTTTCACCATTAAGTATGAAGTTAACTGTAGGTTTTTTGCAGATGTTCTTTATTTCTAGAAATTAATAATTGAATTTAGAGGCTTGATCAGATTGAGGTGTAATTTTTTTGGTGTGGGGCAAGACTACAAAGGTGTAATTTTATCAAGGGACATGTAATATTTATATCTTTTTGTGATATTAGCAGCCATTGACGATTGTTGCCTATAGCAATTATTAAATTATAGGTTACAAACGGTTATATTCTAATTTTGTTAATTTCTTCTTCATTTATTAACTGGGATACTACTATGGAGAAAATTTTCCTTCATAAACCTCCTGGTTACCCTGCTACGCAGTTCCTATAGGAAGGACAGAGAAATGCTTGATTGTTTTCTTTCATTTATCCATTTTCAGAATAGTGAATTGCTTCCATAGCATCTTCCAAAGGTGTTTTTAAAACATAAGCTATGAATTCACTATGTATTTCAGTCTATTTAGTCATTCTTACTGATGATAAATAATTGTGTACTTTTCTAAGTTCTTTTAGAATTTGGTATTTATCACTTTCCCTCTAGGTTTGTAGTTAGGTCTTCATTCTTTGTATAATCCATGTCTTCTGCTAAGATCTGACAATATAAATACACTCTTGCTTGCATGATTAAGGACAGAAGGAAGGTGTATTGAAAGACTTATTTCTAATATCTATGAATAAAGAATGGAACTGTTTGCCTCTGAATCACACTTCAGCTATATGGCAGCATATTCTAAGAAACCTTGGAAATTTGTGAATAAAACCATAAAATCAAACTTTTCTTTGACTGGAACCTACAGAACAAGCTTTTGGTGTCAAGGCTCTTATGTTAAAGGTGATATATGTCAGAATAGAAGTCATAATTTTAAATTTCTTGGAAAAAAGTCAAGCATTGGAAAACCCTATATATTCCTGTATAACTACAGAGGAAAAAGTCTGACACATACTGTGTATTTTTGCTGTAATGTTAACTTCATGTGGTTTAGCTGTTTGCCTTGAGGCATGTGTACATAACCTTCTGAACACCCATTTAGCTTATAATATGCCAGTTTCCTAACAATTATTATTGTTCTAAAGTATAACATTTCACTGTTCAACATCAAATACATACACAAAGGGAATTAAAATTTATGGAGTTTCCTGAGCTTACACAGTGTCTCTACATAGTAAGTGTCGAAAATGGTTTCTTTTCTATTAGCTTTATTTTAATTTTTCCCCGATTATAAAAATAATATTGCAAACATTTAACAAAATAGGGATCACCATAATCCTGCCCACAAAGTAATATATTAAATTGCATACCTAGATGAAGATCTAAGTGTAGATACTCACAAAGATCTTGAAGGAGATTTACATTTACTTTACCAAAAAATACAGGCAAGTTATTCCTGACAAAACATAGGTGATTTAAAAAAAAACAAAACTTTCACAAGTTTCGAACAGTTTGTATTTTTGGCAGTGAGTGTATAATGTATGTGTATACATAATATACATATATGTGTGTATACATACATGCATGTGTATATGGGGGGCAGAGGAAGGGGGGGGGAAGGAGGAGAGGTGTACATATGCAGAGAAAATTTCTGAAATGAATGGCACCAACATGATTTAACAATTACAGATAACATTTTTAAGGGAGATTTGTTGTTAGTGCCTAATGTCTGTCACAGTACCTACTAGCCAAACAGAAAATGTGTGTTATATCAGTTTGTGTTGGTTTAAATTTCATGAATTTAAGAACTTTTGATTAAAATATATTCACTACCATATATAAAATAAATAACCAACAAGGGCCTACTGTATAGAAATTATAAAACAGTTTTTTGTGGTTATCCAGCAATGGAAATGAAACAGAACCCTAGGTGGTTCCTAGGTAGAGAGTCTAAATTCATGTATTATGTGAATAATTCCTATGAAAAAGGGGTTTCCTTTTATTTTTCTTTGTTTCCTTTTAAGATTAGACATGTGTTTCTTTAGTTTCTGTCAAATCTCTTTACTAAAATTACTAGATTGCTCGTAGAAATCATTTCATCCCTCACTGAATTATTCTCCAACGTAACTACTTCTTCAGTGGTGCATAGGGGTGGTTTAATGCTAGTAAGACAAGAAGGATGTTTAGTACTGCCTTTCCTCAACCGTTCTTGGTTTCCTTGGCTTTCTAGGATGTGGAGAGCATCTTGTGCGCACCATACTGGCTAGAGAATGTTCACACGCTTTACAAGCTGAAGATGCCCACCAAGCTCTGCTGGAAACTATGCAAAACAAGTTTATCAGTAAGTATAACATTAAGAAAATTACTTCCTTGTAAATAGAGGTTGTTCCTCTGAGCTGTAAGCTTCATGAGTCAGGTGCCACATTTGTACTGCTAGACCTAGGTCCAGGGTTTAGCATGGACTTAGACCCTAAGTTAACATTGGCTGTGAAAAGAAATTCCATCAAAATAGCTACTACTGCATGAAATTTACCATATAACCAATGTAATGCCCAAGTTGTGAGACACTGTCCAGGATTAGAATCATACACAGTGGAATAAAATTCTACTAAAACAAAATTCAAGGGGCAACCTCATTTAAAAGTTTTTCTGTAATGCAATTTGACTCTTTTTTAAAAAAAGTTAGTGTTGTATTCATGAATCCAGTGCTGCCACACACAGTTGTCTAGGGTTGAGTTGAAATCTGGCCTGGCTCCATTTGCCAAACCCATATAACCTGATGTGAGGCTGCATCTGGTTGGAGGAAGGGATGGCTTTTTCTAATATGCAGGAAGATTTTGTGTAGCCTCGCAATGGCCCTGTAGATAACTGTTACTGTGGATTAAAACTATTTGACTCGGGTTTTTCCCATCATTTAACATTGAGCTTACCACTATGGTAAAGGCTTGTGAAGTTGTATAAAAAATATAAAATGTAGTTAAAAATAAGGGGGACTTACCTGGCGGTCCAGTGGTTAAGACTCCGTGCTCCCAAGGCAGGGAGCATGGGTTCGATCCCTGGTTGGGGAACTAAGATCCCACATGCCACACAGCATGGCCAAAAAATAAAATAAATGAATGAATGAATAAATAAATAAAATTGAATTAAAAAGAAAAGACACCTCCTCTAACTCCTCCCAGCAACCCTATCCCATAAAAAACAAAAAAACAAAAAAAAAAACCCAAAAAACAAGTTAGGGTAATAAGCCATGAACACATAAATGAGGGGAAGAGTATCACAGGGTTAACCGGGGGGGTGTCTCCATGTAGAGAATCAAGACAGGGTAATATAAGGTGCTAATTATGTGGTGAGGACAACACAGACGAAAGTGTAGGAAGAAATCACCTGAAAAGGATTCATGGATGATGAACTCCTAGAACTGGCCCCAGGAGGCCGGGAAAGGTGGGGAAGAAAGGAGTGTGAGCCCAGACATGACAGTGGGGTTAGGCGTGGTGAGGGCTTGACACCTGCATGACTCTCACCTAGAGGGAAGTGTTCCTGATGTGCAGCGGGGCTGGATCGGCCAGGTGAGGCCAGGTCCCGAGGGCCTTAAAATCTCTGTGTAGGAGTTCCTGTTCGATCTGATAGAAAGGAGAGAACCCTTATGTCTTCTTAAGTTGATCAATAAAATGATGTTTTAGGGGAGGGTTTATAAAGTAGATCTCAGGTTGTCCAAGACCATCTCTATAGGAGACCGACATTAGGGGCTGGAATGGTCCAGGCCATGGAGAGGAAGTGGTGATTTTGAGGGAGGGGTCCATGGAGGAAGTGGAAATATTGATAGATTTTGCTGCTAGGAGTATGTAGCCCTCTGGGTCCAGTCAGGAGGTAGAAACCATACATTAGGTTAATCAGGAGGAGTTTAATATAAGGAATTGTTAACTATGATGAAAGAGTAACTGGAGGCTGTAAAGAAGCTCTCTGTGGTGCCCTAGATCTGAGAGTGTCCAGGGAAGGACATGCTTGGGAGGGGCTCAGACCTTGTTGGAGAAGGTGTGGTTCAGCAGGTAGCAGAGAAGTTCACTGGTTTGGCCTGGCTGGGACTGGTCTGGAGTTGCTGGGCAAACAATAGGCCACCCTCCGGAGTACAGTGTAGATGGGGAACAGATAATCAGCACCTGGTGGCTGGGTATGCTGTGGGAGCCCAGCATCAAGGGGGCGTGCAGAGGACACAGAACTGCAGGACACACAGGCCACAGGGCCCCTGCAGAGGGGACGAATGCTCAGTGTGTGACCACCTGGGCCACAAGGGCTGTGTGCAGGCTGTGCAGGGCCTGGCCCAGGGAGTCCCGATGGGCACCTGTGTGTAACCACTGGGGACCTCTGGTTTCCATGTCGACAGGGCCCAGCCTGCCAGGTCACAGCAGGGCTGCGTCCTGGGCCTGTGTCTGGGGCAGACTTTACCAAATGTCCCACACCTACATTGACTCTTCTCCCCAGCCCATGGTGGACAGTGCAGGCAGGGTGCCTGTTGTAACTCTTTTAATGTTCTCTAACTCGGTTTAATGCCTGACTCCTCGCCCTCGTTCTGTTAGTCCTCTCCATGTAAGCCTGGTCTCTCCTCGTTCTGTTAGTCCTCTCCATGTAAGCCTGGCCTCTCCTCGTTCTGTTAGTCCGCTCCATGTAAGCCTGGTCTCTCCTCGTTCTGTTAGTCCTCTCCATGTAAGCCTGGCCTCTCCTCGTTCTGTTAGTCCGCTCCATGTAAGCCTGGTCTCTCCTCGTTCTGTTAGTCCTCTCCATGTAAGCCTGGCCTCTCCTCGTTCTGTTAGTCCGCTCCATGTAAGCCTGGCCTCCCCTCGTTCTGTTAGTCCGCTCCATGTAAGCCTGGCCTCCCCTCGTTCTGTTAGTCCTCTCCATGTAAGCCTGGTCTCCCCTCGTTCTGTTAGTCCTCTCCATGTAAGCCTGGTCTCTCCTCGTTCTGTTAGTCCGCTCCATGTACGCCTGGTCTCTCCTCGTTCTGTTAGTCCGCTCCATGTAAGCCTGGCCTCTCCTCGTTCTGTTAGTCCGCTCCATGTACGCCTGGTCTCTCCTCGTTCTGTTAGTCCTCTCCATGTAAGCCTGGTCTCTCCTCGTTCTGTTAGTCCTCTCCATGTAAGCCTGGTCTCTTTTTACATGGCACTTTATATTTGTTTTGCTGCCATTTTGTCTTCGTTGGGTGGCATCTGGATTCCAGGGACTTTCTGTGTCACTGTGGAGGGACCATCTGGCTCATGGCCGCCCTCTTCCCTCTGTTGGCTTGTGCTGGGATGGGGCTCGTGCTCCACCTCCCCATGGGTCACTGGCCTCTCTCCCCGATGAATTCACTGTGGTGTCTGTGGTCTTGTTGTAACCTCTGGCTTCTGCAGTACACATAGCATCCACTGACAGCAGATGCTAGTGGTAATGGGGTCAGGTGGTCTGAAAACATAGAATAATAAGGGGATTGTCAAGCCCTCTTGGCCCAAGCATATCAGGCTACTTTTCCACTCTATTCCTAGAGAGCCTTACCGGCCTGAAGGTGGCATGGCAATGGGCAACGTCCCTACCTGGCTTCCTGTTCCTTTAAGCCTCATCTGTTCTTGGATCCTCTGAATCTAGGGCTTTGTCACTGGCTCCTCTTTTTCTTCCACCCTCACCAGCTTGGGAAGAGGAACAGAAACCCATACCAGGAATCAATGCTTTTCTTCTAGTTTTCCCAAAAATGTCTAGGTGTCCAGTCACACCCCTACCCCAGCCCTACCCTTAGGATACTGGTGGGGACCTGGCTAAGCAAGGGTTGCCCCAAACTATTTACCAAAATTTAGGCTTTACCTGTTTAAAACATTTTTCATCTCAAAGCTGTCTCTACTTAGAATTTATGAAAATCCACTCAAGGATAAAATATAAGTTTTATAATATAAGCATGCAACTGGTGGGATAGATGGGGCATTCCAGGGATGGGAATAAAACTGAATTACTGGACTTCCCTGGTGGCGCAGTGGTTAAGAATCTGCCTGCCAATGCAGGGGACACAGATTTGAGCCCTGGTCTGGGAAGATCCCACATGCCGTGGAGCAGCTAAGCCCGTGCGCCACAACTACTGAGCCTGCGCTCTAGAGCCTGCAAGCCACAACTGCTGAAGCCCGTGCACCTAGAGCCTGTGCTCCTCAACAGGAGAAGCCACTGCAATGAGAAGCCTGCACACTGCAACAAAGAGTAGGCCCCGCTCGCCGCAACTAGAGAAAGCCCGCCTGCAGCAGCAAAGACCCAATGCAGCCAAAAATAAAAAAATATAAATAAATACATAAATTTATTAAAAAAAAACTGAATTACTTCCTCAGATTTATAAGCATTGTTGCTTAGGCCTATAATACGTATTATGCCCTCTTAGGAAAGATTTTTAGGGTAGAGAGAGAAAGAAAAACACATTATAGGCAAGAAACAACTGGATTTATCTGAAGGAAGAACAGAGTGAATAACTAGAAAACATTTCAATATGAAGAGATTTTATACAGGTGCTTTCTTCCAGTTATTTCACCTGAGGTCATGAAAACATAGATAACGGTATGAACTACATGCATGCTGGTAAGAATCACTTGATGGCAAATTGTGAGCTGAGGAATGCATTAGGAATGGACTTTGAGGTCTGCCTTTGGTGATCTTTCAGAAAAAGGTTGATGTTGTTCATGTTACTACAGCTTCAAATATATCAGAATCAGACTTGGGTCTCCTTGTTCTTTTGTTTTAACAATTGCCATCGTGGAATGCTGTTTTTAAGGGAAACCAAATTCTTGGCCTGAACAGCTTGTGTAATTTATGTAATTTGCTATTAGTTGCCCAGCTATACCAGTTTCACCAGAGGTGAAAACTCGACATTCAGGAGAAGTTCACTTCCTGGGAACCCTGCAATGGGTGTGTGATGACGGCACATGGTAATTTTCTCCTTGTTGAGAGTGACCTGAACTCTTTACTGTGTCTGAAACCACAGATTCACTAGCTAGTTGTACATCTCCAGATTTGGGTCCATGCTGAGGAGTTCCTGAGCTCCACTCCTTTCTCTTCTGATGCTTTGTTGTCCTCTTTGTATAACTCTTGAAACTCCTCAGAGAGTTGGGCTGTAGTACTTCATTTTTCCACTGGATCCCATGACCTAATTCATATTGAACACTCATCTTAAAAATTCCAGACTCTTGGAAAGGAATCAGAAATTTCAGAACTCATCAACCCTGCTCACTAAATCGTTGAAGAAACATTTTGCAATAGTTCAGTGACTTGTCCAAAGTCACCTGGTTAGTCAGTGGATGTTCATTCTGCAAGGTCACACTGCCCCCCCACCTTTTTAAGCAAAATAAAATGTGGAATACAGAAAAACAGTGTCCTGGGAGTTAAGACAGCTGAGTTCCACTCTTAACTCTGTGTCTGACTCACTGAATCTATCAAGTTACTTAAGTTCTGTTTTGTTTTCTTAAAAAAAAAAAAAAGTTAGACAAGAGACAGTTTCTAAATTCCTCCACCATGCTAAGTTTTATGAATTCTGTACCGTATTACACCTGTAAATATGTGGTTCTTTTTAATCAGGTGATTTGGGATTGGAAAAGCAAAAATTTCTGGGACCACTTGGGAACTATCAAGAAGCATGGATGATATTTACAAAGTGATTAGAATGAAATAAATTGAATTTACCAGGGACCTGGATGAGAAGCAAGGTCTGGTTCTTTCCTGTTTTAACAGTGATGAAATTAGTTGTTGGTTTTAGGACAAGCCTCTTTGTTCTCAGTTTCCTCGTGTATAAAACGAGGGGGCCTAGCTCGATGGTCCCCAAAGTCCTTTCTAGCTCCAAAATTCTATTTGGTCCCTGGTTTGTTCACAGGCAAATCTAAACTGTGTGTGTGAAAGTACAGTCGTAAAGCAATTTAGTCCTTAGTTGAAACTATAAATTAAAGCTATTAAAGGTGGATCGGAAGTTTCTATTGAGGTGATTTGGTCGAAATCCTTTCTGGTGATGGCTGTGGTAAGCTAGCCACCTTTGTGGAAAGGCATCACGATACTCTTCCTTTCTTGCTTCCTTTGTTTTTTCTTAAACAAAAAAAAAGATTTGCATAAATAATATATCTAGAGATTCTCACTGCAGTATACACTTAGAAACATTTTATATAATAATCAGGACAGACTTATTCCAAGACTCCGGTGGTTCTTCAGTCACAGTTCTGGTTTTCCTGCCCAGGCACTGGTTCCTGTGGCGGTTTCTGCTCATGAGGCTCTGCTCTGGTGCTGTGATTCTCTATATATGACTGTCTGTCTCTCCAGTTGTAGGGGAAGTTGTTTACCTTTTGATCTCACTTTTCTGACGGATCTAAGAAGAGTTGTTGATTTTTCAGTTTCTTTAGCTTTTTACTTGTTAGGATAGAGCGGTGACCTCTGAAGTCATTACATGTTGGACCAGAAACCAGAAGTCTTCTCCGCAATCTTTTTCCACCGGTTATTATCACATTAAAAATTTTTTTCTATAATCAAGGATTAAAAAAAATGGTTTCCAGTTTTAATTTGTCTTTTTCTGATGAGTAAATTTTCAAATATAACTTGACCTTTTATATTAATCTGTGAATTATCTGCTAATAGCTTTAGACCATTTTTCTGTTGTACTGTTTGGGTGATTTTCTTTTAATTGACATTTAACTTTTATTAATGGTAAAATTACCTTAAATAAAATATTCTAAAATGACACAGGAATAACCATTTGTACAGAATTTTAAAATAACCCTCTCTTTTTGAGTGATGTTATGTTTGATATCTGTGACCTTCTGCAATAATGAGGGATTTTTAAAAAAGTAATTTTACACTGGATTAAATAATTTGTTTTTATGTATTTTTTCTAAAGTAGTTAGCAACTTATTAAAATAAAGATTTTTCCAGTTTTTTTTTGTAGTTTGAAACAAACTCTGAAATTATCTTAAGTGTAGGGTTCTTTTAAAAATCTATTTTTGATAAATGAGGCTTTAATGTGATAGAGTAAAATTGAAAGACATTTTGAAAATTAAAATGTTTTCGTTTCCACTTGTATTACCATTATGCCAAGATCCAGAGCTTTGGTTTGACTTAATGTAGGAAGCATAAAACAGAATAACCGATTTGTGCATTTTTTTTTTAAAAACCCACTGTTTGTGTAACGTACAAAATCCATAAAAATGGGTACTGTAAAAATAGTTCCTTAATAATACTTCATGCTAACCAGCTGATTATAGACTGAATGCTTAGTTAAGTAAGGAAAAGAAATAAATAGGTTTCCTTTTTAGTCGAGCTTTTTAAATTACACACACACACGCACACACACACACACACAGACACACACATATAAAAGCTCTTACAATGATTCAGATGTGACTTTTCCTATTCATGGTTATTTTTGAACAAACTTGGTTTCATGAATTATTCCTTTTTCATGCAAACTGTGGCTGCATGTGTGGTATGTGAACTTCAGGGTGGCATTATAGCTTACTGCCCAGTTCTCAACAAGTAATGTCATAGTACTTTTTTTAGTTGGTTTGGCTCTCTACTAAATATAATGGTTGATAAAATGCTATCTGTAAAAACCAAATTTCCCTTTTCTTCTCTTTGAATTTCTAAGCTAACTTGTTGGTATCATCAGCCTACAGTCTATGTGACTATTATTGAAAAATTATATGTGGTATATAGTATTACGATTAAAAAAAGAAGCTTTTGCTCTATGTTCTTTTATTTTATCCCTTTGGGGAACGCTTACACTCTTTCTGACATCATAGGTTTACTGTCAAATGCAGAATGCCATCAAAAATTGAGATTGAAGGGAGTCTACTCTTGTGGTTTTCTGCCAACTTGAGAAATTATATTTGATAAATATTTTCTTTTAATGACCAAATTCTTAGCTAAAACTCTGATAATTCATAAGCATTAGCTTTGATAGGAGGAACAAAAGTACATTGTCATTACACATTTTAACGTCTTATCTGAGGTCATATATTATGTTTCATGAGTTTCTTTATAATTTAGAAAACTTAAAATATATACTCATCTCTTTACCAGTAGTGCATTTTTGGATTTTTACAAGACTTTTCTCCTATTCTTCATGCACATTTCTTTTTTTCAAACACTAAAATCTTTTTCGTAAGAGAACGTATTTTTTTTAAACCAATTCAAAAAATTGGTTTATCCTCCTTCATTATCATAAACATTGTGATATATATAGCGTGTTGTACTCACATGTCCAAATTGCAAAATCAGGAAAATAATAAATTAGGCATCCCAAAGCATTATTTATCACTAATTCTTGGGCCTTAGGGTTTTATAAATACTTTCAGAATTTTTTTTTTTTTTTTTTGCGGTACGCGGGCCTCTCACTGCCGTGGCCTCTCCCATTGCGGAGCACAGGCTCCGGACGCACAGGCTCAGCGGCCATGGCTCACGGGCCGAGCCGCTCCGAGGCCTGTGGGATCTTCCCGGACCGGGGCACGAACCCATGTCCCCTGCATCGGCAGGCGGACTCTCAACCACTGCACCACCAGGGAAGCCCTTTCAGAATTTTTAACGTGTTTTTATTTAATAAATATTCATGAAAGTCATGAATGTACTTTGCTGGCTACTGTGACAGATACACAGATAAATACACCATATCAACCTTACTGTCAAGGAATTTGCAATCTAGGAGAAGAAAAAAGGCAAATGTACAGTAAATAAAAAGTAAGATGCAATAAGTTTCATACTAAAGTTCAGGAAATATAGGGGACTTCCATTCCTGGCAGTTTCATCAGATGGAGATCCTGGAACCTTTGACTGCAAATAATCTAACAATGCTGGACGAAATATTAATGGCAAAATCACATTTTCAAATGAATGGGTGAGAATCTTCGTTTAAGATTGTCCTAGTTATATGAAGCTCCCAGGGGCTTGACAGAAGTAAATGAAAATCCTTCCTGAAGCAATACTCTTTCAACTCAGATCTCAAAGAAGTGCTCAACTATGAATTCAAAATAAAAGCTTAAATTAAAATGAAACACACATGAAGTAGAGTTACCATGAGAGAAAGTATGTCAATAGAAACTTTAACCAGACTACCAAAGACTTTAGATATTAGAATCACTAGGTAGAAAATATGAAATAAATATTTTAGACATTGCTGTTTTTAAGTAGGTATAATCATTTTGGAAAAATATTCATGAGAAGTGGAACACATGCATGCCCCACAACCCAGAAATCCTAGTCCTGACTACGAACATGTGCCCTGGGTGACACACACAGGAACATGTACAGCATGGCTTTTTCTTTTTTTTTTTTTTTTTTGCGGTACGCGGGCCTCTCACTGTTGTGGCCTCTCCCGTTGCGAAGCACAGGCTCCGGATGCGCAGGCTCAGCGGCCATGGCTCACGGGCCTAGCTGCTCCGCGGCATGTGGGATCCTCCCAGACCGGGGCACGAACCCGTGTCCCCTGCACCGGCAGGCGGACTCTCAACCACTGCGCCACAAGGGAAGCCCAGCATGGCTTTTCCTTAACAACAAAAAAATGGAAACCATTCTAACATCCATCAGGAGGAGAATACTGTGTGGCAGTGAAAATGAATGGATTACAAAGACACACATCCATATGAATAAACCTTAAAATCATAATACTAAGTTAAAAATACAGTTCGCAAAGGACTGCAGTCAGTGTTGCCACAATTAATATAACTTTGCAAAACCAGACACTATTTCATTATACATGCACATATGGTAAGACTATAAAAGAGAGCAGGAAGTTATTGGAAAATAATTCAAGGTAGTGGTTTCCTTTGGGAGAGAATACCTAGGGAGTCTCAACGGTATTAGTAGTGTTGGATTTTTCTAGTTGTTTAGTGGATTAATGGACATTTGTTCTATTAATATGCTTCATAAATTATATGTTCCATATAATTCTTTTTGTGTTTTATGAAAAACTTCATAATTAAACTCTTAATATGGTAAAGTAGGAAAAGGAGAGTTCAAAAGAAGCAGAGGGGCTTCCCTGGTGGCACAGTGGTTGAGAGTCTGCCTGCCGATGCAGGGGACACGAATTCATGTCCCGGTCCAGGAAGATCCCACATGCCGCGGAGCAGCTGGGCCCGTGAGCCATGGCCACTGAGCCTGCGCGTCCGGAGCCTGTGCTCCGCAACGGGAGAGGCCACGACAGTGAGAGGCCCGCGTACTGCAGAAAAAAAAGAAGAAGCAGAGGAAGAGGTGTCATATCTGGTAGATTGAGGAGAGTGTCATGAATGAGGTACCTTCAGGAGGGAAAATCTAGGACTGGTTTTGTGAGCAGCAAATGATCTGATTTAACAAGTGGACAGAGTATATTAGGGAGAGTGGTGTAATTATAAATGAAAAAGAAAACCCCAAAATTGGACCTACTGAAGTGGAGAGAGCCACATAAGGCTTTGGCAGTGGAGTGTTACAGTAGGATATGGGATGGATTGGAGGAGGGAGGCCCTGTAGGTGAAGCTACTAATTTGAAGGGCATGGCAATTAGAGAAACAGAGCTAGAGTGGATCAAAGGAGAGTTAGGTGCCAGAGACTACTCTCAAAGAGAGAATCTTTGAGATTCTTGATGTTGATTGAATGGGATGGATGCAGTGAAAGAGGCATCAAAGTAACTGGAGGTTTTTTTTTTTTTAACTTTTAATTTTATATTGGAGTATAGCTGATTAACAGTGTTGTGTTAGTTTCAGGTGTCCAGCAAAGTGATTCAGTTATACATATACATGTATCTATTCTTTTTCAAATTCTTTTCCCATTTAGGTTGTTACATAATATTGAGCAGAGGTCCCTGTATTATACAGTAGGTCCTTGTTTTGAGTCTCCTGGACTTGGAATTACAAGGCCAATAAGAGATTATAAGAATGTCATGCATGGAACATTGGACATGTTCCATGGGGTTGATTTTGACTCGTATGTTGGCATAGAGGTGTTTGTAGGCAAGACAGTCAGTTGGATATATGGGCCTGGAGCTTGAGAGGGAAGTTGAGACTCTGGGCTTGTCTTCGGAATTTATGGTGTCTTTCACAGAATGAATGATCCCGCTGAGGAAGCCAGATCTGCTTGCACGTCATCTCCTCAAGGAAGTCTCTCCTAACCACCCTGCTTAAAATTTTAACTTCTCTTACTCTGGTTTGTGTTTCTTCTTGGCACTTGTTTTATTCTGTACTTTTTTATTATCGTCTCTCTTCAGCATGGCATAAACTCTATGAGAGCAGAGATTTTGACTGTTATTTTCCCCCATTTCTGTCTCCCTAGCAGCTAGAAGAGTGTCTAGCAAAGAGAACATTTGTGGAGTGAATGAATGAATGAGAAGGTAAAAACCTTAGAGGGTGTCTGCCCTCAGGGTGGGTGGAAAGAGTATCCTGTGAGGAGACAGGAAAGAGGGAGAAAAGATGCGACCGAGGAGGACACTCATCTGGAAGCCAAAGACAGAAGGAATTTTTTGAGATAACCAAGGAGTTTCCATGTGTTTAGAGATATAAAGGAATATCAAGAAAAACCTTTTAGGTCTAGGCATTTGGAGGGTATGAATCAACTTTCAAGCATGTGCAGTGGCAGGGTAAGAAAAGAACTTCACTCAGCAGCTGCAAAGAAGGAGGACCAGAAATGATAGTCTTTCAGTCTTGGCGACAAGCTAGGTGGGTTAGACTTCCATAGATGACTGGCATCGACAACTTTGCATGTAAACTATGCACCAACAGCACACAAACTTACTGAAGAATAATACTTTGCCTTTCATCTTTTTTCTTCTTTAACAGGAGTATATCTCATGGAGGGTCACCAAGTTGCAAAATCAATCATATTTTTTTTCCCCATGTGACATAAGATACATATATAGAATCCCAGAATATTTTTAAGTGTATAGAGATTTTACAAATCAGAATAAACTTGAGTGAGTGGAATGGGGACAAAAGGAAAGATAGCAAGTGACTACAAGGTTGACAATCATTTTAGAAATGTGTGTGGTTTTCTAAGGGCCTTTAGGAATGTTCTTTAGGAAGCTAATGGCAGAATTGAATGCTTTTTGCTTGTCTCTTTTTGGGGAGTTGTTGTGCTGAACTCTGAAATACCTCTTAGAGTGACATCCTTTTTTTTTTTTTTAATAGAGGCTTAAGAAATAATCATGTATCTCATTTAAAACAAGGTGCAGAAAGCTTGTGCTGTAAGCTAGGAGGTTGGAGAATAGGAAGAGTGATTGGTTAGATTATACTCAGTGGAATTGTTGAAAGTGGTAAGAATCTGAGATATTATTTTCTTTCTTTGGCCAAAATGAATGGTTAAAACTCCCATTTATTGACCCGGGTAATCATCATTTGAAAATAAATAGTTCATCTGCTTGTTAAATTGAATAACTCCCAAATTTGTTTTTACAGTGCATGTTGAATGTCATAAAGAGAATCATCACAATTTCCAAGAAACCCAGAGGTTACATTCTGTGAGGTGGCCTATGCCTTGTTCCTAAAGGAGAGTCTTGAGATAAAGCTGGGTCATCCTGTCCTAGGGAGCTCAATCATTTTTCTCTTCTTCCTCTCCTCTTACAAATAAGAAAAAAAGAAAAACTTGTGATTGTATTAAATTACTAACAGAATTGATCAGCAGCAGATTAACAAAATGGACTTATCAGAGTAAGTGGAAGTGGGTAGCCGGCAATAGAAGTGTGACTTTGTAGGGCTTTGTGCATTCACAGCCCACGCTGGTTTTCTCCCTCCGGCCTAGGTTTCCTGTTTACATAAGACCTCTAGTCTTCTCTTAGAGCCTGGAAATCCCATATATTTTGGATACTTGCAACTTTTGAAATAGCAGGGGATGACTGTGTCAACAACAGCAAATGTGTTCTTACTCAAGCCTTTTGGGAAACAAAGAAAAGACCATTTAAATTAGCTACCAAATTTTGATAACTGGAAATAATTTGGTAATATTATTTGGTTGGAAAGCAAATAATAAGCACAGTACTAAAAACGGAAAAACAAAACAAAACAACTCTGTAAGCAGTGTCACGTTACTTTAAAAAAACCCCATAGTTTTGTTGCTGGTCTATTTGATTTCAAAGGTGGCCAGATTTAGGGCCTGTGGACTTGATTATAAAGGTTGGTGCCATCACAGAATTAGGAGCTGCTGAGCTACTCACAATATGTACTTTATTTTGAATTTTATGTTAAAAGATGTTTATGAAGTATTAGGATTTAATTAAAACCACTCAAAGAATTTGTTTCATCCCATGCTGGGAAAAAAAAAAAAAAGAAAAAGAAAGATCTTTGTTTCCATATCAGAATTCTTTTTCCTCCAAAGGGTACTGATTAGGTGATCAAAAAGGGCTTTTGTCTGTTCCTTGCGCGGTGAGCACATGGAGAAAAATCACTAATATTAGTTACAGTAAACTCAGAGCACATAATTATAATGTTGCAAGAAGGAAAGGAAAATTAAATCATATGAAACTGAAGGCTGAGTTGTACATATACTGACTGATTAGTTTGAATAGGGCTTAAGTTACATTTGGTGGATGTGGGTAAAATAAAGAAATTCATAATTGTTATAATAGATTTTAGAATTGTTTTTATGGTTGTGAAGTTGCTTCCCCTCATTGTAACCTAATTTTTTAAAAGCCATCAGATATTTGAGAGTAACCATGACTTTTGAGCCTGTGAGAACCACATATTCATGAGGGAAGACTAGAGTGCATGTAAACAACATTATTCTGAACCTTCTGTGAATATGGTAAAACCCAGTCCATTCATTAGCATTAATCGTGGGCAGCTCACGCTGAGGGCTTCTCACATGGACCATCTGAGGCTCAACGACACTGATGATTTTCTGGTATTTACCTAATTTCTGGGTTGATTTTCAGTTTCAGATTGGGTAAGCTCAGAGTATCTTCTCTGTTTATTTAAGTAGCAGATTTTTATTTATTTAAAACACTTAAATCAAGTAGCAGGCTTCATTATTTGAATTTGTGATTAGGAATTCTGTAATTGTATTTGAGGGGTAAATTTGGAATGGGTTTGCTGTTAGTCTGTGTGTGCATTTTAGAGGGTTTTTTTTTTTAAGGTCAGAAACAATCCTGCCTGTCTTCCTTCCCTTCTTTTCTTTTTTTTTTCCTGTAAAATATAATGCTCTGAAGAGCTCCTTGTTGTATTCTGTAACTATTTAGATACAAAGATGCAAAACAAATGGCCATTTTATAAATATAGAAACCTGTATTTAAAGAATCTGAACCAAATACCAAATGACTGATAACCAATAAAAATAATGTAGGTTGAAATTAACTCCCTTTGGTTGAATGATTTTGAAGCAATAGCTTTTTTTTTTTTTTTTTTTTTTTTGGCATTACGCGGGGCTCTCACTGTTGTGGCCTCTCCTGTTGCGGAGCACAGGCTCTGGATGCGCAGGCTCAGCGGCCGTGGCTCACGGGCCTAGCTGCTCTGCGGCATGTGGGATCCTCCCGGACCTGGGCACAAACCCACATCCCCTGCATCGGCAGGCGGACTCTCAACCACTGCGCCACTAGGGAAGCCCGAAGCAATAGCTTTTTAAACAAAAATGTTTGGGAGTGATTAGCCTTTCATTTTTTTTTTTTTAAAAAAATCCTTTTTAAGATGATTGGAGAAATTTTAATAGACTAAGTGATGGTACTTATTATTCATAAATGTTGTTTATAAATATTAAAACTATAAACATTAGTCTTAGAATTATTATTAATAGTTTTAGATATGATAATTATTTTTATTTTATTTTTTTATTGAAGTATAGTTAATTACCATGTTGTGTTATATAGCTCCCTGTGCTACAGTAGGACCTTGTTGCTTATCTTTTTTGTATATAGTAGTTTATATCTGCTAATCCCAAACTCCTAATTTATCCCTCCCTCACCCCCTTTCCCTCTTTGGTATTGGTATGATTTATATAGGAGAATGTTTTGCCTATGTTCTCTTCTAGGAGTTTTATAGTTTCGTGTCTTACATTTAAGTCTTTAAGTCATCTTGAGTTTATTTTTGTGTATGGTGTGAGGGTGTGTTCTAACTTCATTGATTTACGTGCATCTGTCCAACTTTCCCAGCACCCCTTGCTGAAGAGACTGTCTTTTCTCCATTGTATATTCTTGCCTCCTTTGTCATAGATTAATTGACTGTAGGTGTGTGGGTTTATTTCTGGGCTCTCTCCAATACCACGCTGTTTTGATTACTATAGCTTTGTAATAATGTCTGAAATCAGGGAGGGTTATGCCTCCAGCTCTGTTCTTTTTCCTCAAGATTGCTTTGGCAATCCTGGGTCTTTTATGGTTCCATATAAATGGATTGCTTTGGCAATCCTGGGTCTTTTATGGTTCCATATAAATTTTAGGATTATTCTAGTTCTGTGAAAAAAACACATGATAATATTGTTGCGGCTAGGTAAGAAGATGTCCTTGTTCTTAGGCAGTATCTTCTGAGGTATTTAAGATGAAGGGTTTTAATGTTTGACATATACAAATGGCTCAGAAAAAAGTATTTATGACTGTAATGCTTTTGCACTGAAGGCTGATGGTGACTCTGTGGGGTAATTGACTTTCTTTGTAGGAAAGCTTATGATAAAAGTAGCAAATCTTTGAGACTTAAGTTATAACAAAACTGTTTACTATTTAACAAAGCTGAGGGAACAGAACTGGTTTGTAAACGCTGAGAAATTAATTAAAATTATAACATAGTTCATTAAACGAATGAAAACATATTTAAGGAGAAATCTACAGAAAATAAATGTGTTTAACTTTTAGATGTGCATTTATTTGATGGGAGGATTAAATTTTAATAGGGAAGCACATAAGTATAAATATATGACTAGTAGGTTAATGTTTTATTTCTGGATCTATGAGAAGCCCTTATTACTTCCACTTCTCAGCTTACGCATCCAATCTAAAATCCATTATATTGTCACATTTAAAAATATTCTTAAGGTAGGCAATAAAGAATATAAACTGTCAGGGGTAACATTTCATTAATCACCTCTACATGCTAACTTTTGCACCCTATCAGAGTACACACACAGAGTGGCACACACTGTGGGCTGGCTTGTCCTGTAGTCATTCTCAACTTCCTTTGCCCTTCCATGCCTCTACTACATAGACTGTAAAAACTATTTACATTTTAAGACTCCCTTGCAGCTAGGAACAGCCATACAATATGGGTCAAACTAACAAGACACAAGTGTCTGTTTGAGGGTTTCTGGGAGAGCCTTTTGTCTTCTTGATGAAAAGGACTGACATCACCTCTTTTCCCTTCTTTCTGTCCTGAATGTAAATGTGATGCCTGGAGTAAGAGCAACCATCTTGTGGCCAGGAGGAGACAGAGAGGAGAATCACAGAATTCATGGCCTTGACACTGTAAACCTGCTGTTGCAAATGCAAAAGCCACTTTCCTGCAGACTACTTGTTCAGTGGGAAAAGTAAACCCCAAGTTGTTTAAGTTACAGCAGGTCTGGGTTTCTGTTAGTTGTGGCTGAATGCACTCTGTATCTGTGAAATGGAGAGTGTGTTGAAAATCTGGCCACTCATTTATTTTACGTGTGTGTGTTTGTGTACAGCTACATACATATATACATCCTTACATACTTAAATGAGGGGGATGCTCTTGTTTGAATACCTATTTGGTCACCTTATCCATTGTCTGTTCTTGCTAATAGAATCATGAATTTGCTTAAATATTGGATGGCTGTGTGCTTCATGGTCCCCACCATGAGGTTGGTAGGGGATGGTGGGGTAATTGTTATATTCTAGCCACTACCTTATGTGAACACAGCTATTGTGTTAGACTATTAAGCTTAGAGTTAATTATTCTGGCAGCCAAGTGCATCAACCTCTGTGGTTAGTTAATAGAGATCTGTATGACCTGGTGGTATGTTTGTCCTTCTGTAAGGTTTATGCTGTATTATCCCACCAGTCTGTTATTTATTTGGTGCAAAGGTAATATGTTCACAGGGTACAAATTCAAAAGATACAAAAGGATAAGCGGGGAGAAGTCTCTCCCACACTTTGTCCTTCAGCCAACGTAGCTCCTCTTTGTAGAGGCAACCAAGGTACTTATGTATCCAACCAGGGAAATCCCATGCATTTAGGTGTAGACTGGTGTGAGTGTTCTTTTCTTGCCTTTTACACAAATGGTAGCAACCTCTATACCAATCCTTCACTTTCCTTTTTTCACTAATTATATCTAGGCAGTCCTCTCTGAATCAGTGCATAAGAGTTTCTTTATTCTTCTTAACAGCTGCATAGTATCCATTGTATATGGATGTGTCATAATTTTATTATCTAGTCACCTTTTAATGGACGTTTAGGTTGTTTCAGTCTTTTGCTATTGCAAACAGATGCCACAGCAAATGACCATGTATACGTCAATTTATCCAAGTCATTTAAAATTTGAAATGATATGTATATCGTTACTTTAGAAAATTATTTTGATTCTTAAAGATCAGCAGAGTGAGGAGGTATGACTAGAACAGGGTTGGGGGTAGAGTGAGGCAAGTTGTTTTTGAAGGAACATGATGGGCCTGTTAGTCGTCCCCGGAAGGTGGGGCACAGGAGAGCCTGTCCATGCTGTCTGGGAAGATTGCAATCTGAGGCCTTTTCTGGTGCTTATCATAGTAACAGATGTTTTAAAGATTTGTATAGGTTTGGATGATTTTTCTATTTCTTATTTTCTTTTCCTTTTATATCAGTTGCATTTATTCACTAATTATAATAATCCTACATACTTATATAGCACTTTATACTTTTCAAAGGCGTTTCAAATACCCTGCTTCAATCCATCTTTTAAAACTTAAAGGTAATGTTGGATAAGTTATCTTCTTTTTGTACATGATTGGAAAACTCAGAACCAAAGGTCATGTGTCAACCTGCTGACCTGCATCTAGTCAGAGAGCTAAGCCTGCAACCCACATCTCTTAATTTCCTGGGGTAGGCACACACAAAAATGATGTGTGTGTGTGTGTGTGTGTGTGTGTGTGTGTATGTGTGTGCTCGTGCACATGCATATACACACTTCAACACTCCCCTCCCCGTGTCTTCTGATGTCAGAGCCCTTTTTTACTGGGAGGAACCATTCAGACCCCATTTGGGTGGGGCTGACCTATCTCTCCTGCCACAGGGGTGAGCCTGTAACCCAGTTTAAGCAGATCAGAATAGTAATCCTTCTGGCTCTAGTGGTTGGTTCAAGGATGAGCCCAATATCCAAGTCAGGCCAATGAGAATCCTGCCTTGGGCTTTTCTGCCACAGCTCTGTGGAGGAACCATCTCTTTCTGCTTAGGTTGCAAATGATAGGATGAGCAGTGTGGCTCCAACCATGTCTGAAGCTAGATAAAATCTCCAGAATTCCAAGTTATTTGAGGCTGGGAAATGATCTTTTTGGGATAGGAGCAACGCTTGTCTAATTCACATGTCATCTACTTTGGATGGAATCGCATTTTGTGGGAGGAATTTACTCTGAGGGGAGAGGCATGAGAGGAAGGCTACCGAAGTGGGGGTCAGGGTCAGTTCAAGTCTCTATTCTCTTTTAGGGTCTTGGATAATTCATTTTCTCTCTTTAAAAGCTACTTATAGTGGCTTAACCAAAGATTTATCTTCTCTCTTTAAAAGCCTTCCTTTAAAAGCCACTTATCATGGCTTATCCGGAGATTAATTTTTCCTCTCATAATAAGACATCCAGAGGGCCTGCCCCACTGTGTCTTCCACATTCCTGCCCCCTCTCCTCTCCTCCTGCTCTGCTGCCGTTAGGGTGTGGCTCTCACCATTCCCTGGGATCACATTTGCATTTTAAATAGGAAGAGGGGAAATGGGTAAAGAGCAAAAGGAGTGTGTCACCTGCGAATTAAAGGACTTTTCCTAAAAGGCCCTCCACTCAACTTCTCTTTGTGTCTTCTTGGCCGGAACTGTGTCCTGTGGTCACTTCTAGCTACAGAGAGACTGAGAAATTTCTGAGCGGGGCCCATCACTGTCCCCTCAGTAAAATTGGACTTGTTTTAGTTAGAAAGAAGGAGAGAATGGATACTAGGTATACATCTACTGTCTGCCACAGGGGTTGGATTAGATGATCCTTGGTCTAGATGGTCCATTCTAGCTCTAGAAGTTATGAAGTCTGTTTAATAAATTCTGGGAGAATTGGTGGTTAAGGCTTTAATGCTCAGTGCAGCAGATCTAAAAATCTACATCAGGGTTTGGCAGACTGTGGTCCACAGGTCAAATCCTGCTAGCCACATGTAGAAAGAAAATTTTATTAAAACACAGCCCCACTGACTGGTTTACATACTATCTATGACTGCTTTTACATTACAGCAGCGAAGTTGAGAATATTTACTGTCTGGCCTTTTACAGAAAAAGTTTGCCAATCCCTGGCCTAGATGATCCAGAAGAGCCCTTCCATCTTGGTAGTTGCAAAAACATGCATTTATTTATTCATTCAGTAAGTATTTAAGCATACACTACATTTTAGGCATTAGACCAGGCCCTGGGGGCTATAGAGATGAATAAAGCAAAGTCCATATTCTCATGGAATTTATATTTTATCAAGTCAGGCAGATAATAAATACATAGTAAAACTCACAGTCTATGGTATAGTAATAAGAGCTACAGAGAAAATGAAGTAGGAAAGTTGGATAGTAAGTGCAGGAGAGGAACTTGAGGTTTTTAAAGAGACATTTGAACAAAAATCCAAAGGTGAGGAACAGAGCCATTTGGCACATGAAGGGAAGAACATTCCAGAATAGCAGGTGCAAAGGAGGTTGCAGTGTGTCTGGAGAGGTTGAGAATATCAGGGTGGCCTGAGCAGAGTGAGCAAGGGGGAGAAGGGTTGGGGATGAGCTCAAAGAGGTGGCTCGGACCATCATGTCGGGACTTATAAGCCGTTGTAAGATGGGAGCCATAGGGAGTGTTGAGAAGGAGAACAGCATGACCTAACTTACATTTTAACACGGTCATTCTAGCTACCGTGCTGTCAGTAGACTATGGGGGTCCAGAGTGGAACCTGGGAGACCAGTCAGATGCTATGAGGCTATATTGAGCAAGAGACTATAGTAGCTTAGACTAGAGTGATGCTGGTTGAAGTGAAAGAATTGGTTGAATTCTGGTAGGTTTTACAGGTAGAGCTAACATGATTTGCTAATCAGTTGATATAGGGTGAGGGATAAAGAGAGTCAAAGATGACTTGGTTTTTGGCCTGGGGAGCTGAAGGAATGGAGTTTCTTTTTACTGATGTGGGGGAGCCTCCAGGAAGTTGAAGTCTTGGGGCAAAGATCAGGAGTTTCAGGTGATGCTTTTTGAATACGCAAGTGGAAGTGTTGATTAGGCAATTGCATATTCAAGTCTCCAGTTCCGGGGAAGGCCTGGGCTCAAATAAATGTGAGAATCAAGAGTGTGCAGATGATATTTTAAGGTGATGGATTACATGAGGTCGTCAGAGGAATGAATGTAAATAAAAGAAGATGTTGAATGGCTCTGGCATATTTCAGAATTAAGGTCAAGGAGATGAGGAGGAAGCAGCAGTGAGACTGAGGAGGAGCAGCTGGTACTCTTCCTGGAGAAAGTCTAGAGTTTGTGAAGTCCTAGAAGTCAAGTAAAGTAAGTGTTTCCAGCAGCAAAGAGTGGTCAGCAGGTTAAATGCTGCTGACAAGTAGTAAGATGAGGCCCTGGGGATAAATCTTTGGCTTTAGCACCCTATGTAGGTTGTGGGTGACCTCGCAGAGAGGGTTTGGGTGCAGTGATGGGGATAAAAATCCCAATTGGAGTGGGTAAGGAAAGAGAATGAGAGGAGAGAAATAGGAAACAGTGAGCACAGACGAATCTTTCAAGGAATTTTTCCTTTCTTAAAAGGAAGAAGAGAATGAAGTAACAGCTGGAGAGGGAAGTGGGTTTTGTTTTGTCTATGTAGGAGACAAATGATATGTTTTTCTATATAGGAGAAATTAAGAGCAAGTCATCTAGGAGAATGATCCAGGAGAGAGACAAAAGAATGCTGTGTGGGTTTGGGGAGGGAGAAGGTGGGGGGTGAATCACCGTTGTGAGGTCCTGGGGTGAGTGAGAAGGGATGGACCTAGTAAATGGGCAGAGCCGATGACCTTGAACAGTTTTATCTGTAGTAACCAGAGGAAGTCCCTGTGCCCGAATCAAGGGGTCGTGGGAGCTTGCTGAGGTTCTCTCTGGTTGCTTCCATGTTTCTCAGGGAACTAGGAAGCAAGGTCAGCTGCAGAGTTAGGATGGAGGAGGAGATATTGGAAACTGGAGGAGAAATGAGAAAGTATAGATCGGTACTTGGGAAATGTATGATGAGTACTGGGCAGCATTAAAGGCCCAAATTGAGGTTAGTGCTCATGAATTTAAAGAGAGTGCTTAGCATGGTACCGCTGTTCTTCAGCCAAATTCAGCTTATGGATGCAGGCATGGGGTAGGGTTTAATTATGCTTGAAGTTTTGCCAGGGGAGTATAATGGGCAAGAGTAGGCCACGATAGCTGATTCTGCAGGGAGTTAATGATCATGACGGACCATGGATGTTAGTCCGCTTAAGGACCAAAGTGAAGATTTGAGGCTGTGAGGGACAGGTTGAAAGATGGTTGGAGTCTGGGTACTAGAGGGTGTGCACTGAAAAGTCAGGGGTAGTGGTTAGTGAGATGCTTGCTTGGCAATCACAGGGACTAGGGTATGATAGCGGGAGTGAGTGGCTGACATCGAGTAAAGGACAAGATTATTGGGAGAGAAAAGGTCGAGGAATTGAGAGGTCAGAGAGTTGGAAGCATACCCTCCACAGCATGAAATCACTGGGAATTAGGGCAGGACGGATGTCAGAGAAATATTGATCCAGGGGCATAAATCTTTGAGGAGTGATGGGGAGTGACCTCTGGGGGCCAGTAGTTGAACTGCCACACGGACGAGTCTGATGACAGGAAACTCAGATCCAGTTAAGGGTCTGTGGGCAGCCCTGAGGAAGAAGGAATACACTCCCCTACTCCAGGCACAACATGATATTTTATTGTTTCCACAAAACTCATTTACGTTAGCATCCCTTTCAAACCTTGTACACCCCAATAAGTGTGGAAATGCCAGCTGTTTGTCACAATTAAAACAGAAAGAAAAATGCACTGTCCTCTGAACCCACACGCACTAACATTGTATGTTGGCAAGTCAACCTGCACGTCCTCAGATCTGCTGTTTTTTGTTGAGCTGTGGCATTAACTGACAAGGACATGAAACAGCCACAGGGCTCAGGGGTCCTGGGCCGGAGTCCAGCTGGATGGGTACAGCGAGTGAGTGGTTCTTCTCTTCTTTAGCCCAGAAATTGATGCATAAACTTAAGTATGAAAATGAAAAATCTGAATCACTAGCACTGCCCCCTTTCCTTCAGGGTGTTCATTATTAAAACAGCATTGTTCACTCGGCTGTCTGCATAGATCTTGCTCTGTTGAAAATGGCTCTAAAATAGGTGTGCTGTTTTGAAACATTTTGGATTGTCAGCCCTTTGGTTGCTCACTACAATTAAGGTTTTTTGCCACCACTGACCGGGCTGTCTTTAGTTGTCTGTCTTGGTGGAGATGCATAATTGAAAATGTACAAACGAAAACATGCCTCTCTTCAAATTTAGAATTTCGTATGAGTCTCACAGTGGTACTTCACTCGATTTCCATGTTGTTGGACAATTTTGTGGGTAGAGGATCTTTTTTGCTGTTTAGTAATTCTCTCCTTCTGGGAAACAGGTCCAAAATAGACCTTGCTTATATGGAATTCCCCCAGTTCTTAGAGTGACACTTTCGTGTTTTATCTCAGCTTGTTAACAGAAGCTTTATGAAACTGTGAGTGTGTGTCTATCTGTGTCTCTGGATAAACTTGCTAATCTGTAGGTGGAGTTCCCAATATTCGTAAGAAAAAAATCGCAGCTTTATCCCAGAGTATTACTGGCTATTTATGAAGTTTTGATACTTTCAAATATTCATCTGTGTATATTTATACAGAAAAATTATATAAAACCATTTTTTTCATTTAATTTTAGATTAATTAAACCCTTCAAGTAGATCTGTAGTATGGTTTTCTGGGTTTTTTTCCTTACAAAAATTCTATTAAAAAGTTGTTTTTGAACACAAAGCGTTTTTTATTGATTGATACTTTCCTAAAGCCATCCTATTATATATATATATATATATATATATACACCATTCTGTTTTTCAAATTTTATTTATCTGGATGATGGGGTTTCTCGATGTAGATAACTCATAGAACTCCATTTTCAATTTTTATCCCTCTTCTCCTATGTTAAGGACAAAAATATAAGTTTTCCTTGTGGGTTATATTGCTCATTTCTTTCTACTAAGTACCTACTTTTGTTTTGGGCCCTTTTCTCATTACAAAGCTTTTAAATTTTATTTTATTTTATTATTTTATTTTATTAAAAATTTTTTTCTTAGAGTTACTTAGGTTTGGTGGTTTCCTGCCATCCTTCTATAAATTAAAACAAAGGTGACTGACAAATTAATTTGGTCTTTCAATGCCATTGATGTCATATGAATTCTAGTAGAGATACTTTTACAAATATAAATTAAGGAAAGGAGTTAAATTTTTTGTTACCTTTGCTTTCTTTCTAGCTGTTCTGTAATGATAGGATTTCACTCTCCAAAAAAATGTTTTAAAAGATTAAAAAATTTATGGCTCTCATTTTTGCCTATTGGCCGGTCTTTAAGACATTTATGGTTTACTTCAGCAGTTCCTTTTTTGATTTTATTTATTAGACCTCTGGTAAAAGGTTACCCACAGCCCAAGGCTTCTAGGCAGGTGTAGACTGTAAAAATCCACAATTAAATCATACAGGGCAGCTAAAACTCCACACTGAAGGTGAAAAAAAAAGTTCAGGGCTTTATTTAGTAAAGAAGGACATGCTGAAAAATAGATCTTGCCCAGCTGCTAAGGTTAACAAACTAGAGCTGTGCTGAGTGGGGCCAGGGGGAGAGTCCAGAGATGAGCAAGGCCGTGATGGATGGAAAGGGAAGGACTCAGAGCCTTGGACCAGGGAAGGAATTTCACCGGAAGCGGTGGACCGCGCTGTGCCCAGGATTCTCTGACAGCTGTCCTCGGGGCACTGCCATTGATCTTACATCATGGCGAGGGGACATGTAAATAACCTGATTGAACTGACACGTTGAGGTCAGGGACCCCTTGTACGTGTTCCAATGTGGTGCCTGGGCCTCCTCGTGGGGAACAGTGAGCCGGGTGCTCTCCTGGCAGAGCACCTGCCTTGCGTACCCAGAGCAGTTTCCTCTTGTCCCACTTCTCCTCTAAGCAGCATCTGCGGCAGCGTGTGCTCAGCCTGATGGGGAGGGTCCGGGCCATTCAGTCGCCTCTCTGGGCCCAGGGGAAGGGAGGCCATCCAGGGGCACAGGTAATCTCTCCACGCACATGAAGGAACTCTCATCTGGGCCACACCAGCCTTCTCCGCAAGCTTCCTGTCTCTTCTCTTCTCCTGACACCACCCCCAAGCCTGTCTGTTCTCCACAAGGCAGCCCGTTCCAGTTTCTTCTCTAGCCCTTTGACTGTCCTCCTCTGTAAAGAGGATAAAATGCAGACATGACCTCATGGCCTCTGTGATGTGATTCCTGCTTGTCCCCTCAACTTCATGCCTGGTCAGTCTCCTCCCTTGCTAGTTACGCTGGCCTCTTTGGTCTTCTTTTTGTTTTTCTAAATTCCCAGGTTCTTTCATACCCCAGGACCTTGGCACACGATGTTTCCTCAGTCTCGAATATTCCTCTTTCCAATCTTTACCTGGTTCCTTTCTCATCATCTTTTAGTCTAAATTAAAATGCCACCTGCTCAGAAAGGCCTGTCAACAGTGGGTTCTGCTCGTCCTCATTAGTCTCCATCTCATCCCCTCCAGTGTTTCCTCTGCGGCACCGTCACAACTGTAATATCGTGCGTATATTTACTTGTTTAGCCATCACCCTCCTCAGCATGTAGTCTCGCTGTGAGCTAGGACCAAGTGAGTCTTGTTTACCAGTGTAATCCCAGCACCCAGAATAGGGTCGAGCATATAATGCATCGGTATGCAATAAATCCTTGTAGACAAATGAAGGAAAAGTAACAGTGATATCCACACACTCTTATAGATGATAGGTCATCTTTTGGTTGTCCCTCGTCCTTTTTCAGTATAGCCTTTTTTATTTTCCTTAACCCAGTTCCTGCGTGCAACACTCCCAGCAGGAAGGGAAGGCTTACTCAGCTCTCGCTGTGGGAGCTCTGGGTAGAGCTGTGCTTGCTTGACTTTTTGAAACACATAAAAATATTGTTGGGGCTCTGTCCTTAGAAAGTTCTGTCCCTGGTTAATGTGACCACTGTCATCAGCTTGAAGTTCTTAGAGATGACACCAACCTTCTTGACTTCCTCGGTCACCGATTGCTGCCTCTTATAGCTATTGCTTCATCCTTCTTTTTTGCTACACGACCCTACAGATCTTTCTCTTCCTCTGCTGTTCCCATTTCAGCAAGTTGACCAGTTCTGGACACTGTGGTTCCTTCACACACCCCCACCCCCCGCCCCCTGATCTTTTCAGTTTAGTAAGTTTGCCCTGTTTCTCCCACCACATAGTCCCCTAGACACTCTGTGCACCATTGTCCCTTGGATCTCCAGGCTCTGCTCCTGTCCTTCCTCTTTGCTCCTCTTATTAACCTCAACTTCTTGATTTGGCTAAACTGCCCTCTGTGTCCAGACCCAGTGGTCTCTTTCCCCCGGGTTGCCTGTGCCGGGGCAGCATCCCTCCACACGCTCATGACCAAGCAGCCCTTCAGCCTTTCTCTAGGCCTTAGAACATCTAGCAGATATTAACCTGCTGTATTCTGAATATTCTGTATTCTTCCTTCTGATCTTTCTCAGGGTTCATCTTGTCCAAATAGTGAAGAGCTATGACCGCTCATTCTAGTGCTTGCTTGGTGCCATGATATTGATCCAAGTTCGACCCATTGTCCAAGGGCAGATTTTTTTCCCCTTTCCTCCACCCTGAGGCCCTTTTCTAATAAAGTGAGTGTGCCTTTATCAAGTCCTAAACTATTTAACACAAGGCCCAATTTAACTATTGGGCTATTCATTCATTCATCTAAAAAGTATTTATTGATCACCTGTTATATGTCAGGTGCTATTCTAGGTCATGGGTGGTGAACAAGATGTTCTAGTTGCCATTGCATTCTAGTGGACACATGTACATATTTATAGTATGTGTATAGTATAAGTATTTGTATATATGAGTCTGTATGTATAAAATGTAATATATACACTGTTCTCTAGCTCTTATCTAAGTAAATTGTATCTCACCAACAGGGTTTTAAGTTTTTCAGAAACAAATTTATTTTTTACTATTTTGTGTACCACACTGCTTGGGAGAATGCTGAGTACAGAGTAGGTATTTAGTATGGTCAATAACGTCACAAAAAATGGAATGCATAGACAAATACATTCAAGTGAGATACAAAACCTTACATACTATTGCCTTGATACAATTACAGTCTAGCCTTCTGTGTAAATGCCCTCCTGTTACGGGTTCAAGATACAGTAGCTCAGTATATATGGATACATGACAACTTCATTTATAGTTCACAATGTAAACACAGAAGTGTTTCTAGACCTACAGTTGTAAACTCAAGCACTAATAGACAGTATTGATAACATGCATTTGTAATTATCTAACTGTATACCCTCTCAATACGATAACAAATATAAAAAATATTGAGGCATCCAGAAACTTGATAGGAACTGCAGTATCAGCAGTCACCATTTGCTAAGGGAAAACACCCTCCTGTGTGTCTCCTCTGCTCTCAGTGCTTCACTTCTGCCACTTCCGGTCACCAAATGTGTTCGGGGGTTAGTTCCCACATCAAGCAATTCTCTGATTCTCTGGACACCAGCTGAGTGTCCCACAGTTGAACTCAATTTTGACACTCTCTACCTGGAGATAGCATCACATCCCACAGGTTAAGAGTTCAGTCCCACAGGATCGAACCTCTCCCATCCACTCCAGATGCCAATCACAAGTCCAGGCTGTCACCTGTGTTTCTGACCCACAGCTGAAAATTCTGAGGTTCTCACCACTGCCTCCTTGGGATCTCTTAATTTGCTCATAGAACTCAGGAAACAGTTTACTTACTAGGTTACTAGATATAGCTTTTGATATAAAAAGATATAACTCATGAATAGCCAGGTGGAAGAGATGCATAAGGCAAGGTATGTGGAGCTTCCGTGTCTTCTCTGGGCTCATTGCTCTCCTGGTAACTCCACGTGTTTGCCAAACTGGAAGCTCTCCAAACACCATCCTTTTGGGTTTTTATGGAGGCTTCATTACATAAGCAGGATTGATTAAATCATTGCTGATTGGTGATTAATTCAACCTCTAACTCTCCTCCCTGCCCTGACGTGGAAGGTGTGGAGCTGAAAGTTTCAACCCTCTAATCACATGGTTGGTTCCCCGGCAAACAGCTCTCATCCTTAGGTTACCTAGGGGTTTTCCAAGAGTCACCACATTAACATAAACTCTGGTGTGGTTGAAAGGGGCTTATTATGAATAACCAAAACCGTTCATTTCACTTTTACTGCTCTGGAACTATTTCAGGAACTGGGAACAAAAGTAAATATTGTAACAGAAGATGCACCTATAGCTCTTACATAGGAAATCACAAGGTCTTAGGAATTGTGTGCCAGGAGACCTGAATCAAGATCAAAATATATATTTCTTATTATATCAAAATATCACCGCATTCTATCAGGACAGATACTGTATGAAGTCATTCTACCACAGTGAGCTAGATAGATTTATTTACTTAAAGGTAAAGTTTACAAGAGCACAGCAAAGTAGTTGCTACATTAAACTGACTCTAAGTTTGAATTAAAAGCATAATGGGAAGCCTCAATATCATGTGCTTCTGCACAGTCAGTGAGCAGGATCTGACCTTACATAGTAAAAGTGAACAAAGTTTGTTTATAGGGAAAAATGGCATATGTGAGGAAACAACTCAGAGAAGGAAAAACTTACAAGGAACAGCAATAGATGAGTGTATAATGTTGTAAAGGTCTGTTGTCCTTTCATGGTCTTTGTGCAGTAATGGGTGGAGATAATGCCCTGCACTCCCAAGTGCTTATCTGCACTATGCTTATCTGCATTATTTGATCACATCTTTGTTTACCAAGTCAAATGGAGATACTCAGAAAACTATAAGACACTGATGAAAGAAATTGAAGATAGCACAAACAGATGGAAAGATATACTGTGTTCATGGGCTGGAAGAATTAATATTCTTAAAATGAACATACTACCCAAAGCAATCTACAGATTCAGTGCAATCTCTATCAAAATACCAATGGTATTTTTCACAGA
The DNA here is from genome assembly GCF_949987515.2 of Delphinus delphis. Classification (NCBI taxonomy): domain Eukaryota; kingdom Metazoa; phylum Chordata; class Mammalia; order Artiodactyla; family Delphinidae; genus Delphinus; species Delphinus delphis. The sequence goes on along the minus strand of NC_082697.1, from coordinate 39,888,100 downwards.
ACAAGAACAAATAATTTTAAAATTTGTATGGAAACACAATAGACCCCGAATAGCCAAAACAATCTTGAGAAAGAAGAACAGAGCTGGAGGTATCATGGTCCCTGACTTCAGACTATACTACAAAGCTATAGTAATCAAAACAGCATGGTGCTGGCACAAAAATAGACACATGGATCAGTGAAACAGAATAGAAAGCCTAGAAATAAATCCACACACTTATGGTCTATGACAAAGGAGGCAGGAATATACAGGGGAGGAAAGACAGCCCCTTCAATAAGCGGTGCTGGGAAAACTGAACAGCTACATGTAAAAGAAGGAAATTAGGACATTTTCTAACACCATATACAAAAATAAACTCAAAATGGATTAAAGACCTAAATATGAGACCAGAAACCATAAAACTCTTAGAAGAAAAGTGTTTCGAGACACTCTTTGACATAAGGTGGTACACTGTTTGACATAAATTGTAGCAATATTTTTTTTGATCTGTCTTCTAAGGCAAAGGAAACAAAAGCAAAAATAAACAAATGGGACCTAATTAAACTTAAAAGCTTCTGCACAGCAAAGGAAACCATCGACAAAACACAAAGGCAACCTACTGAATGGGGGAAAATATTTGCAAATGATATGACCGATAAGGAGTTAATATCCAAAATATGTAAGCAGCTCATACAATTCAACATCAAAACAAGTAACCCAATTAAAAAATGGGCAGAAGACCTGAAAAGACATTTTTCCAAAGAACACATACAGATGGGCAACAGGCACATGAAAAGATGCTCAACATTGTTAATCATCAGAGAAAGGCAAATCAAAACCACAGTGAGATATTACCATACACCTGCCAGAGTAACTATCAAAAAAGATCACAGGACTTCCCTGGTGGCGCAGTGGTTAAGAATCCTCCTGCCAATACAGGGGACACGGGTTCAAGCCCTGGTCTGGGAAGATCCCACATGCCGCGGAGCAACTAACTCTGTGTGCCACAACTACTGAGCCCGTGCCTGCGCGTGCCCTAGAGCCCATGCTCCACAACAAGAGAAGCCACCGCAATGAGAAGCCTGCACACCACAACAAAGAGTACCCCCCGCTCACCACTACTAGAGAAAGCTCACGCACAGCAACAAAGACCAACGCAGCCAAAAATAAAATAAATAAATAAATGTATAAAAAAAAAAGGTCACAAATAACACATGGTGAGTATGTGGAGAAAAGGGGACCCTTGTACACTGCTGGTGGGAGTGTGAATTGGTGTAGCCATGGTGGAAAACAGAGGTTTCTCAAAAAACTAAAAATAGAATTACCATATGATCCAGCAGTTCCACTCCTGGGTATATACTGAAGAAAACGAAAACAATAATTCAAAAAAATATATGCAATGTTCATAGCATTATTTACAATAGCCAAGATATGGAAGCAACCTAACTGTCCATCCACAGATAAATGGATAAAGAAGATGTGATACCACACACACACACACACACACACACAGAAATACTACTCAACCATCAAAAAGAATGAAATTTTTCTATTTGTAACAGCATGAATGGACTTGGAGGGTAATATGCTTAGTGAAATAAGTCAGAAAGAGAAAGACAAATACTGTATGATATCACTTACATGTGGAATCTGAAAAATAAACTAGTGAATATAACAACAACAACAAAAAACGGACTCACAGATATGGAGAACAAACTAGTGGTTACCAGTGGGAGTGGGGATGGGGGAGGGTAAAATAGGGGTAAGGGATTAAGATGTACAAAATACTGTGTGTAAAATGAAACGTACAGCATAGGGAATACAGCCGATATTTTATAATAACTATAAATGGAGTATAACCTTTAAAAATTGTGAATCACTATGTGGTACACCTGAAACTTATATAATACTATAAATCAACTATACCTCAAAAAAAAAAAATACTAGCTTTGTCCTCCTGAAGCAAAAGGCCTTGCTCATGAACACTGGTGCCTTGGATTATATTGTAAATACTATATGGTATTTAGCACAAATGGAATCTAGAATTTCATGAGCAATAACTTTACCCAGAAAATTTTTTTTTCATGTTTTAAACACTTTTGTATACTTATGATTGATTAGTGAACTTAAAGATTTGCAAATCCAGAGTATTTTCACTTCCCTCACAGACAACTTGCTATCCAGTCTCATAGAGTTGAGGGGTATTTGTTGTTTTGATTTTGTCTTGTTTCGTGTGAGCAGGCCGAGGGTTGCTGAGAATGATTTTATTGAGTTGAGAATATTATAGATGGTAACTATAGCCTGTAGTAAATCTGATAAGATGGATCAGAAGAATAAGAACTGACCATGGAGAAAAAATAATTTGTTGACTTTTCATACCAAGTTTACATCTCAGAAGACGTTCTGTAAAGATACTTGATCCTTTTAAACTATAGAGAGGTGTGCTTGCAGATTTTGTTTTAGGGGTACCATGTCACATTTCATTGTCTAAAATCCACATGGCCCCAGCATTTGTAGGTGTCAAGAATGTAACTAACTCCATCTGTAGGTTTTCCTCAGAGAAATTTATCAGGACACCCTGACTCTAAGCAAAATCACAATTAATTTTACTAAAGTATGTTCATATGAAAATTCCAGTGAGAGTAGGAGGCAAGAATACTAAACAAGTCTATTTTTAAGGTCATATGAAAAAAATCACATGAAAGTAACAGAATATTATGCAAATAATGAACAATGAGAGGAAAATAATGAATAAGCAGAGTCCCAGTCAGGTAGAATATACTATAAAACTATAATAAAGCCAGCTGGTATCTGTATGAGAATAGTTTCATCGGTGGAACAAAGGACAATCTAGGTGTAGATGCACATATATATGAGAATGTAATATGTGATTAAAAATTCATTTCAAGTCAGTGGGTAAGAGATGAATTTTACAACAAATTTATATTGGTCAATAAGGCAGGATCTCCACTGCAGTCCTTACACCAAAATTAATTCCAGATAGACTGAAGTTTTAAATATAAAAGCTGAAATTTTAAAGCACTAACAGAAAACATGGACAACTTATTTTCATAATTTTGGGTTACATAAGGCCTTTCTGAAAAACTCCCAACACAGAAGCCATAAAGGAAAATGACTGATAAATTTGACCACATAAGCGTTAAAAACTTCTCTATTACCCCCCCCAAAAAAAGTCATAGACAAAATCAAAAGATATATGATAAACCAAGGAAAAATATTTACAATACATATGACCAAGGAATTTAACAAATTAGTAAGAAAAAATCCAAAAACCCAGTAGAGAAATGGGTAAAGGAAATTTTCGGTTTGGGATTCTGTTTGTTTTGTACGACAGAAACCCAGCTATAGGGTCTTAAAAGGGGGCTTTCCTTTTCTCACCTAAGAAGTCTGACAGCCCAGAGGTGGCACAGTGGCCGCACAGTGCACCAGGGGTCTAGACTCTCTTCCTGTTTGGCTGTCTTTATGGGTGGCTTCATTCTTTGTTCCACCTCTAGGCACCACATCCGAGGCAAATGGCAGCAGCCAATAAGATACATGCTAATCAGGTCTGCCCTTTAACAAGCTCTGCTAGCAACTCTGCCCCTTAGCCTGCCAACTGCAAAGGAGTTTGGGAAGCTGGGCAAACTTCTGTCCCAAACAAAATTAATGTTTGTCTGAAAGGAAGAAAGGGAGAATGGCTAATGGGTAGGCAACCAGTTGTGTGTGTCACAGATCTGAAAGCAACTCACGGATAAGGAGATACAAATGACTCATAGGCATTGAACATTTTTCATAATTAAATAAATGCAAAACAAGCAACAATCAGATATCATTTTTCATGTATAAGATTAGTAGTAATCAAAGAGTTTGCTGATGCCTAGTTTTGGTAAGGTTATGGGGAAACGGGCGCACTCAATCACTTTCCTATGCGTATAAATCTTCTTAGAAGGCCATTTGGGAATCTGTAGCAAATAATTTCAGTGAATATGCTGATTGATTCATCAACTCTACATTGAGAAGTGTATCCTGTATATTCATACATGTATGAAAGGTACATGTCCAGATGTCTACTGCAGCATTATTTGTAATGGCAACAAACAAAACTAGAAATGACCTAAATGCCCACCCCTAGGGAACTAATTAAAGAAGTGATAGCATATATGTCCAAGAGTATAGTCATTGTTAAAAAGGGTGAGCTAAATTTGTGTGTGCTGATATGGAAGGATCTCCAAGTTAAATGATTGAATTTTAAAAGCCAGAAACAGAATAGTTTATGTAACATGGTCCAGTTGAGTGAAAAATTGAAAAAGGATGTGTGTTACTATGGATAATTTCAGAAAGACTATACAGGGAGCTCTTGGTGGTACTCACCTCTATGGAATGGCACTGCAGTAAGGCATACTTTCATTTACAGTCAGTGTCTGCCGAGGGGTTTGGTTCCAGGACCCCCTGGTGATATCAATCCTCAAGTCCCTTGTATAAAATGGTGTAGTATTTGCATATAAACGTATACATATCCTCCTGTCTGCTTTAAATCATCTCTAGATTGCTTATAATATGTGATATAGTGTAAAAACTATGTAAATAGGTGCTGGAGTGCAGCAATTTCAAGTTTTGGGATTTTTTTCCCAAATATTTTTGATCCACGGTTGAATCTGTGGATGTGGAACTTGTAGATACAGAGAGCTAACTGTATATTATTTTGTTTGTTTGTTTGTTTGAGTATTTAGAATCTGTATGTATAGTACATTTTTTTAAAGTACAGTAATAAATTGAAAATGTGCCTTTTGTCAGGGGAGAGTCAAGAGAGTTAATTACCAGTAGGGACACCAGCCATTAACAGGCAGCTGAATACTAGCCCTTCCTTCTCTTGACTTGAAATGAGGAACACCCTGGTGGTCTGGCATGATTATACACGGGGATAGGTTTCTTAACTACATTGGAAACATCATTGCCCCAAGGCCCCAATACCTGTATTGCTGTTCTCTCATTTGCTTAGTTTTTTTTTTTTTCCTTCAGATGTCTCGCTGGTCATTTATTTATCATTATCCCAGGACAGAGAAGCTATCCCTGACCATCCTGATTAAAATGCTGTCTCCCTGTGTACCCACCATATTACTGTTATCTCCCCTATGCTGCTTGAGTTTCCTTTCTACCACTGGTAGTATTTGTTTGTTGTCTGTCATATCATAGATGACTTGGTGTCTTCTTCCAGGTGCGCTACCCACACAAAATACCACATACTGGGTGGTTTATAAACAAAAGAAATTTATTTCTCCCAGTTCTGGAGGCTGGGACTTCAAGATCCAGTGGCCCATATTGTCAGGTGAGGGCCTTCTTCCAGTAGCAGACTTCTCATTGTATCCTCACGTGGCCAGAAGGGAAAGGGAACTTTCTTGGGCCTGTTTTATAAGGACACTAATCATGTTCATGAGAACTCTGTTCTTATGACCTACTCACCTCCTAAAGGCCACACTTCCTAATACTGTCACATTAGGCATTAGATTTTCAACATATGATTTTGAGGGGACACAAACATTCAGACCATGTTGGATACAGATTTTGCCTTAATCTTCATGTACCCAAGGCCCCATAAACAGTGCTTGGCACAAGGTTGATTCTTAAATATTTTAAAGTGAATATTTACAAAATATGAAGGATTTGTTGAATGGATGTTGTACTTCTCAAATTCATGGCTTCTAGTCTAGCATTAATAAGAAAGTATGAACTGCGCCACCCACTGTACCCTCACGGAAGACACTTTACCTGGTCTGGACCCCTGTCTTCTGCCACTATCACCATTTCTGCCTTGTGACACTCCTGGAGATGGAAGTTCTGGCAGCTGTAACTGGTGGGGATGGTGTTCTCTACAACCCCCAGCAGCTTGGAGGGACCCCGCAGAGTCTGAGGGCAGAGGATCTTTGTCTTACTTGTTAACGTTAACATGTAAAGTTCTAGGACCAGGGCTGGTAAACCAGCCCTTTGGCTTCCCCTCCCGTGAGTCTTCAGTTCTCTGTAGGCTGCTCTAACCTGCTTCTCTGTCAGGGAATCACATTCTCATCCTGTCATCGTTGCTCAAGGGTGAGTTTGTGGAATCCTTGCTCCCTCCACATACAGGTAAAATGTTGGGCTGGAATATTCAGAAAAAGAAGATAACCCCCGATCCTGCTTGAATTGCTTCGTGATTTTTGAAGTGTGTTGTCTTTTCTCCTCAGCTGAATTGTTCCCTTGAAGACAGAAACCTTGTGTCAAATTAAAAAAAAAAAAATCTCCTGTCATTTCTAAAACAGTATGAAGTGTGTACACTCTATGTTTGGTTAAACCAACAAGCAGAGGCTTTAATGGAATCCTTAATTTGGTTTCTTGCTCCAAATCTTTGTGGCAGAATCAATAAATTTATTCAAAGACTGAATGTCTCTCTGATATGTTTAGGTTCTGATTATAATTTAGAATTTTCTGTTTTGAAATAAATTGACTTTTCTTGTATTTCAGATTTTGTTAGGTAAGGGATTTCAAAAGGGTCATTGGCCACACTTAGCTTTCTTCAGCTTAACTCAACTAAACCCAACTCAACTCTTCTCTCCAAGGAATTCAGTTGGAGTCTTTAAAACTATACTTATCACCTGAAAGCCGCACATAATGATGACACTCTAGAGCTGTGATAGAGGTGGGTTTTTGAGGGCAGGTGTGTCCTCAGGGTATGTAGTGAGAGGATCTGGATCAGGCATCTGGTGCCTCGCTCCCCTCTTCCCCTTTGTGTTTTCGTAGGTCATTTACCTTCCTGTGCCTCAGCTTCTTCCTTTCATTCCTTCGGTTTCTCATCTGCCAAATGAATGTAGTAATAACTGTCCCATTGGGATTTTTGTGGGAGCAGGAAAGGAGAGAATGCAGTTAAGTTAATGTACATCTTATAGGATGATGGCGACAGTCTTGTAGGCGTCTCCTCAGAGGTAGGATATAGTGGCACTTCATTAATGGCACTGTCACCTCTGAACTTAGGGACCAGCTCCTCTCGTTATGTTATGTGGTCTTCATGTCATTCTGCTATACTTCACATCCATGAAAGATATGGTAAGTGAAGTGCATCTTTAGAGGAAAGGTCCTTGATCTTTCAGGAAGTATAAACTGTTATCCTGCTTTTGTGTCTAAGGAATATTTATAATCTCTCTTGTTTTTTTTGAAGTTAGAGGTATATGTTTTCAGTAGGGAACATTCATTATTCCCTAGTCCATTTTCTTTCTCACTTGACCTCCAAACAAACCATGTCTCTCTCTCTCTCTCTCTCTCTCTCTGTCATTGTATCTCTTTTTCTCAATATATGTATAATTCCTTGAAGAGAAAATGCCATTCAAGTGGTTTGTCATCTAGATTTTAAAAAGAAGAAAGCAATACACAGAACTGTATTTAAAAGACAGAGATTCGGGCTTCCCTGGTGGCGCAGTGGTTGAGAGTCCGCCTGCCGATGCAGGGGACACGGGTTTGTGCCCCGGTCCGGGAAGATCCCACGTTCCGCGGAGTGGCTGGGCCCGTGAGCCATGGCCGCTGAGCCTGCGCGTCTGGAGCCTGTGCTCCGCAACGGGAGAGACCACAACAGTGAGAGGCCCGCGTACCACCAAAAAAAACCCAAAAAACAAAAACCAAAACAAACAAACAAAAAACAAAATAAAAGAGATTCTTTGTTAAATGTGATGGGAAGGTAGAAGAATAGCAGCTGCCTTCTGGCTACAGAATTACTCTCTTGATAGGTTCTCACATGTTGAAGAGGAAGTGTTGTATCACGTTTTGCAAAAGCTCTAAAGTTTTGGCTTGCTGGCATCCAGTAATGGCTGGTTGCTGCTGGTGGGGAGACACGAATCTTTAAAATGGAAAAAACTCCTGCCCGTTAGAACTGTTAGAGACATTAGAGGTTACTAGTCCAGTCTCTCAGTTTTTCAGATGAGGGAAGAAAGCACGGTTCAGAGAGATAAAGTGGCTTGTCCAAGTTCGAGTAGACAGCACCAATCTCCTGGTTGTGTAGCCCGTCTTCTATCCATTTGTGTTTTGTGGACATCTGTGGATTTGTCTGTCCATGCATGACCCCACTTCACTGGACTCTTGGATAAAGTTGATTGCTCTAGGCTTAACCCCTAGGCAAAGCCAGGCCAGTCAGATTTCCCTATCTTTCGAAGTCTGATGGCCTCTGAGAATGTGAAACCTGATAAAGAGAGGAAGTCTCTCTGGTGGCGAAAGTTGTATCAGGTATACAGCTCTGGACCTATCCATAGATGGCCATTACCATCCATACAGAAGAAGCTGTTTCCAGCTGTTCCTGAAACCCATCACATCCCCACCCTTCCAGAAGGTTTTTTTTTTTTTTCTTGGGTTTTATGGACCAGTGAATCCTCCTTTTTACTTAAAATCATTCTAATTGAGATTCTGGCACTAGCAATCAAAAGAATATGGGTTAATATTCCCGCTAACTTCTCTACCTTAATACTTACAGGGATTTTCTTTTCCAATTTCTTCAAATTCTTCATTCTTAAAGATATGGCACAAGTACAGTAAGCAGGTGTCTCATTTGTTTACAGTCTGGATTTACAATCTTAATATCCAGATACACACATTTGATCACAGTGAATATGTTTCTTAGCATCTGTAATTATAATTTCATTCCATAGTAGTTATAGATTTGGGCATTTAAAGAATCAATTTGAGATATTTTAATAGGCTGAATGAAGCTTAATTTTTATTATTTCTTTGTTTCTATTAGTCTTCTTTACTTTATGCACCTACTTGCACATGGAACTTTGGATTGTCTTAGTTAATTTTTGCCCCCCCTCCCCCAATTCCCTATTTGATTATAGAAAGCACTTATCACAGAGCCCAACATGTCACTCTATGTTAATTTTTCCTACTGGGAAGAACAAGAAAGTGGCTCCTTTTATACAGACACTGTTTAACACTTTAACTTGGGAAGTTGATACTCTATCACCACTACCATCCAATCACCGAATGTCAGTTGAGCACTAGTTCCAGCCGATGTAGAAGGTTAACCAGGTAAATACAGTAATAGATCTTGTTCAACATGATAATCTTTGAGAACCAGCAAAATGCTGAAGTGTGCTCCTACCCTTAACATTACTACCACCAAATGTTTCAATAGCACCTCAGAGGTTACAAAGTTAATATATAAATTCAACCCTCACAACAACCAAGAAAGATATCTTTTAATATCCATGATTTATAATTGGATATTAAAGAAGAAACTGAAGCATAGAATGTTTTTTAATATGTCTTGCTTAAGACCACACAGTTACTACCTTGAGAGTCAAAACAGGGTTTTCGGTCTGAGTCAGTGTCGTTTTGTTTTGTTTTGTTTTGTTAAACACCACAGTGATAATATGAAATCTGACTACTTTCCATGAAAATTTTGGAATCTTCAAATATAGTACTTTAATCATTGTATCATTAAATCTTTGAATGAATGCATATCAAGGGTGAGGAGCCCTGATTCAAGCTTCCATGGTGCCCAGGGGCCCCACCCCCTTTCAGAGCACGCATGTACCGTCTTTCCATCCTTGATACTGCACTGCAGTGGTGTAGGCAGGAGTGTGTGTGTGTGTGTGTGTAGGTTGGGGATAGGGGAAGGTGGTGAATAAGTAGAAGTACTCTGTTAATCTCTAAGAGGGCCTCAAAGGTGAATCAGATACTCTGACCCCAAAGAGCTTGGGTCTGTATACAAGGCACTGGAGCTGAAGAATAGATTTCAGTTCGTGGAGGGGAGGAGGAGGGAGCTGGGAAGGACAGTTCACAACAATGGGCCCAGGGGGAAGTCTTGGGGAAATGGAATATAGGAAGTCCAATTTGGCTGGAGCACATGCTGTGTAAAAATAATAGGGAGATAAGGTTGGGAAGAGAGAGGAGGTCTGGGCCCGGCTAAGGAGTTTAAACGTTATTCCATGAGCAGTTGGGAGTCATTGAAAATTTCTGAATGGTTTAACGGTATGATCATAGCTGGGGTGCATATTTCTTATTAGAGTAAACTTTGATGTCAGTTTCCCATGCCCATATCCATCCTATGAACAGCCATATCGGTTCTGCTTGCAGAACATATCCCAGACCCACCCTCTGCTGACCGTCTCCACGGCCACCAGGCTCACCTAAGCCACTGGAGTCTCACAACCAAGCTCTTTTAGTGGCTTCCTGCTTCCACACTTGCCCTGCCCATCTGTTCTGCACAGCAGAGTAACCTCCTACAAACACAAATAAAAACCATCACTGACCTGGTTAAAGCCCTCTGTCATCTTCTCATCACACTTGGAGTAAAATCCAAACTCCTTGCTGGGCCTTCTCTAACCTTATGTGACGTGGCCCCGCTTCCCTCTGAACTCAGATTCTACCCTCCCTCCCCCTCCTTCACTTGGCTTTGCCACTCTAGCCTCCTTTTATTTCCTGAACTTCCAGACTCCTTCCCACCTCTGGGTATCTGCATTTGCTGGTTCATCCGCCTGGAATGTTCCTTCCCTGGATCTTCACATGGTTAGCGCCTTATCAAAGATGCCTTCCCCGACCCTTGATATAAAGTATTAGCCCCAGTCACGCCCTATAACACTCGACTGGATTCATTTTCTTCACCGCACTTCCTACTAACTGGGTGGATTTCCTTGTTGATTTGTGACTTTATTACTTGTCTCCCAACCTGCTCAATTCGATGTGAGCAGGTACCTCATTTGTTCACTGCCGTGTCCCCAGTGCCCAACGAGCCCTGGCACATTGTACACATTCATTGGATTAATTTCTCTAAGAGGTGAGTGACTGGATCAGGAAGGAGAGTTCATGGGGGTCCTGTGGGTGGGAATGATGGGGCGGAGGCAGGCACAGGTGCACCCACAGAGAACTGACAGGACTTGATGTGGTTTGAAGAGTTGAGTCATTGGAGAGGGAAGAGGTAGAAGGTTCTGAGCTTGGGTGAGCTGTGAGGACCCCAGGAGAAGTGACCAGATTTGGTGAGAAAGGAGCAATTGTAGAGGTGCCAAGACTTTGAGTGCAGGTGGGGTGGAGCTCTCCAGCAGGCGGTTGGGACGTAAGCTTATCCAGAGTTTCCTGTTCCTGAGAGGCTTTGCTGCAAAGCAGGCAGAACCGTGGGCTTCAAGACACGTGGGGGGAAGCCTTCCTCCTCAGCTGTGGCGTGGCTGTGACTTGTCATTGAACCCCTCTGAACCTCAGGTTCCTCATCTGTAAAGTGATCATTAAATGCCTTCTCGCGGTGGTTCTGAAAATTAAACTACAGAACATGAAAACATGGAACTAGGGCCTGACACAGGGTAGTTTCTCAGTGACTGTTAATTCCCTGTCTCCTTTCCCTCTTGTCTAAGAGGCTGAGGAGTAAATACTTTACCCTAGTTCCGCAGCATAAATCTGTGTTGCTTTTCTTTACAAAGCAATGTGTGTGTGTGGTTTAAAAAGACAAGCAGTACCCCCAGGCTTACACTGAAAATGAGTAGTTCCCTGTCCCAACCCTCCACAGCCCCCTCATTTTCCTCTCCCTGGAGGCTACTACTTTTAACTCTCTTAGCTATTTTTTCTCAAACTTATATCTATAATTCAATATAACATGCTTATACTACTATTTCTTGATTTTTCAATTTTAAATATTATTTGGATATCAGATTTAGTTGTTATCATCTTCACTCCAGGGAAGGCAAGAACTTAATAGTTCCTTTATACTTCCAACTTCAAACCTACACTCACCCACACAGGCCTTTTCTCCTCTTAATGTATTATATCCCTATTTTTCAGTTCATCGGTATCGCGAGTTTATATTTTTTACTCTAGCTGTTGACATCTGAGCTACGTAGTGGGCTGTGATTCTATTTCATTTCCTGTAGAAATTTTTATTTCTTCTGCAGTTAATATTTGCCTCACTTTTTTTTTTATACCAATCACTCTTTCATCCTTAGTCTTCCCACAAAATCTGAAACATTTCTTCTCAATAATTTCAAATGCAACATGTATCTTGTATGTTTAATTTTTTCCCCTCCTTGGAAATACCTTTCCAGCTTCCTCTGGCTTTCTGCTGTTTTGGTCTGGGCTTTCCAAGCCTGTGTGTAGCCGTGTGTCACCCAGGAATACTTTTGTCTTGTTTTGGATCCCCTGTTTGCAGCTCTTCTTTTCTTTCTCATTATTTTTGTTGCTCCTTCATTTTGCTGAGGCACATTCATCCTACAGCTTTCTGAGAAAGAGTGCACAGGAGGTGAATTCTTTGAGACTTTGTTGAGCTTTATTCTCCTTTCACGCTAGATGGACATTTTGGCCAAGGGTAGAATTCTAGGTTTGAAATAATTTTCTCTCAGCATTTTGAAGATAATACCTCCTAATCTTCTAGTTCCCAGTGTTGCTGTTGAGAAATCCGATGCCATTATGATCCCCTTGCCTTCCCTGTGATCTTTTTTCCCCATTTGGAAATTTTTAGACCTTTCTCTCTTTCCTCAGTATTTGATATTTCATAGTGATATGTCTTCATGGCACTCTTTTTTTTTTTTTCCCCATGTGTTGTGCTGGGAGGTTCATGAGCCTTTTCAGTCTGAACACTCATCCTTCAATTATTGGAATTGCTTTTTAATTATTTTTTGAAATTTCTTCCCTTTCATTTCTTTTATTTTCTCTCTTTGAAATTCCTCTTCAGATATTGGATCTTCTGGCCTGTTCTTCTGATTTAAAATTTTTTTTTTCTCTCATTTCTCATTCTGTCTTTTTTGTGATTCTCTTCTTTTTTCTTCTTCTTTTTCTTTTTTTTTGGCTGCACCATGCAGCTTACAGGATCTTAATTCCCCGATCAGGGATCAAAACCGGCCCTCGCAGTGAAAGGGCTGAGTCCTAACCACTGGACCACCAGGGAATCCACCTCCCCATTTTTTTTTTTAATTGTTCTTCTGATCAAAGTGTTTGCCTAAGTTTTCCCTCTGTTACCTTTTTGGTTGTTTGCTTTCTGTGTTTCCTGGAGGCCTAATGGAAACAACTAGTGATCCTAGGTTGTCTAAGTACCAAGAAGCTGAACTGAAAACCTTCTGTGTATGAGTCACACTTGCCATCTGGAAGCCCTCCCCACAAGGCAAGGACACGCTATGTTTTTAGGTTCTCTCAAATAGGTCTTTACTCTTGAGCTGGTTGGGACTGAGACTGGAAATACTCTTGAGACTGGAAAGGAATTATCCAGTCTCTTGCTTGGAGGATAACAGCCTACCTTCTTGCATCCTGAGAGCCTGTGAGTGAAGGGAGCTGGTTATTTCACTGTTTAACATAAAGGCTCCCCTTTAGCCCCTGTTTCCAGCATGGAGCCTCCCGTCTGCCCTGGGCTGAGCCTGATGACCCCAAGTCTCAAGTCCCTCTGGTTCAGCATCTCTAGAGAGTAAATGTCCTGCTTTCTCTAGGGTTAGGGAGGAGTAACTTCCTCTCTAGGTAGGAATCTGGGGCTTGAGGTCAGGGGTCGGCAAACTTTTTCTATGAAGGGCCAGAGATTAGATTTTAAACTTTGTGGGCTACACTGTGGTCTCTACCACATATTCTTCTCTTCCTCTTCCTTCTCTTTTTCTCTCTCTTAAAAAAAGAAAGTTTAACATGTAAAATAAACACTCTTCGCTTGCAGACAGCACAAAAACAGGCTGTAGAGCAGGCAGGTCGTAGTTTACCGACCCCTGGTCTAGAGGATCCTTTTGGACACTCTTGACCAACCATCTTTATTCCAGGCCCACCCTGCACCCCTGCCTTCAGAAGAACTTGATGCCTCCAATTTCTGGTCCTTTATTCGGTTTTATGACAAAACTGGATGGCTTCTTACAGGTGTCCCTCGACTCCAACCAGGCTCCCCCCTCCCCCATGGAAGCTTAGGTTTCAGCTTTCCCAGGTCCACTAGGTGAGCAACTGCTTGTCCGTCTTCTTTCTGTTTTCTAAAAGGTCAGTTTTTTTCTTGTCTCTCTCTCTGTCCTTATTAGGCCATGCCTTTTTCCCCTTCCCTTTCCCCCAGTTTACTGGGATTTGAGAAAGGAGTGGAGATAAATGCATGTGTTTAATCTACTGAGTTTAACCAGAAGCTCCCCCCAAATCCAATTTGGTTGGTTTTTATTTTTATTACTTTCTTTGATAGTGCTTGGGCTCATTTTGCATTTGTTCTCCACGTGCTCACTTGCTATGCCAGATGTTCGAAGAAGATGTCCTTGGGGAGGAAAAATGAGGGGTTTTAAAAAGCAGTGTTCCTGAAATGCTCACAATGGTTTAGTTTGTGTGAGATCTCTGCGAAGCATGGTTGTTTCTAACCACCAGACTCTCGTAATAGAAATAAGTTTCACCCTTCTTTGTGTATCCATCAGGAGCATTTTTAAATGTCTGTAATAAAGTTTGTGGCTTATTGTTTAAAGTTGAATTTAAGGTAGTAAATCAAAGCTTTTGGTGGCATGCCTCTGACAGCAGGGAGAGCCTGGTAAGTGATCCCTAAGAGCTGATCAAAGGGAGCTGCTGAGCATTTTTTCCTGTATTTGTGTTTTGGGCCTTTAATCTGGCAGTGTTTCCAATTCCATTCTGAATACGGTCATGCACACTCCACCCCCAGTCATGTCTTCTTGGAGGCGTCTGGCACTGCCTTTGCCTGTTCGGGCACAAGCCTGCCTTTGCTATCCCGCCTGTACAAGGTACGAACAATGGCGAGTGTCAGAAAGTGGGCATCTTTCAAGAGCTTATTCATACCACACGTTTGTTCCAGTAATCAAATGAAAATTGAAAGGGAAAAGAGTAAAATTAACTGAAAATGACCACTAGTCATTTCTGCCTAGGCTCACCTTTCCTGGCCAGCGAAGACGGCGTGCTCGGAGGAGTGATTGTCCTCCGATCCTGCAGATGCTCTGCAGAGCCTAACTCCTCCCCAAATAAGCAGACGCTTCTGGGTAAGTTAGACAAACACATTACGTGGGTGTCTTTCTCTTTCATTTTTTCCAAGAGATGGAAAGATTTATATCCTTAAGTTGATCATTTTAACCTACGGTTGGGCCAGGATGCTCTGTTGATATGTAAACATCTCTATTCCACTGCCCTTTTTGCCTAGGTCAACATCTACAAGGTGAATATTCATTTTGGAGTATATGCTTATAGCATATTTTTCAAATGGACTTAGCACCTAGCACCTTTACTAAAGCCCAATATTAAGACTATCGGACCATGTATTTATCCCCTGCCTTATTTGACAGAGCGTTTGAGATGACCCATAACAATATACACAGTAACATAGAGAGAAGCTTCTTCGTGTTCCCCTCCCCGAAAGGAATCAGAACCATGTGAAGAGCTACTGGCCTAGAAGTCCACCCTGGCTCCATGACTTATTAGCTGTGATGCCTTTGCGCATCCTTCTCACTGTTCTATGCCACTTCCTCATCTGTACGATAAGGATGTCTGCCCTGCCCTTCTTATGGAAGGGTCCCATGAGTATTTTGCAGATTTGCAGATGTCCATCCAGATGTGTGATTTTGTGTCTAGCAAAGCATACCAGTGGGAATGGAACCCAGCCCACCCTCCCATTTGCCAAGGCACAAACTTGTGGGGCTGCCTCTGCCCATGGGGGTGCCTTTTTCTAATTCATCCATCCAGAGAGGCACACTTTAAAAAATCTGCATAAAGGTGCCACGTAAGCTAGCAGGGAGCCCTATATGTTATTTTATTTTTTAATTGACTTTTTAATTGAAGTATACACTCAGAAAAAATTGTTAACTACAACTGCGTGGCAAATATTACAAACTGAACCCACCCATGTGACCAGCATCTAGATAAAAAATAGAACTTCACTGCAACTCTAAAAGCTCCCACATAACCCCTCCTAGTCTCTACCCCTTTCAAAGTTAACTACCATGCTGATTTCTAACACCATGATTAGTTCTATTTGATTTTATATTTTGTATAAATGGAATCATAGAATATGTATTCTTGGTGTCTAATGTCTTCAAGGAAATGTTAAACCTGTTAGATTCATCTACGTTACTTGTGACAGTAGTTTGTTCACTTTCATTGCTGTGTAGTATTACATTACGTATGGTTATAGCACTCTGTAGTTATCCATTCTTCTCTACACATTTTTTTTTTTTATATATAAGCACTACAAGTCATTCTCAGGGATGTGGTACTTCAGCTCTTCGTGTAAAATTCCTTTTATCAAGTATAGTTGGTACCTGGTCTGTATTGTATGATTGTTGTGCCTTGTTGTAGTACAAGTCCCTACATACCTTGAGATTTTATAAGTCTGTAAAATAAAAGACTGAGCATTTCTTATGAGAAAAAAAATTATTTTTTCTATAAAAGCCTGAAGAACTTTCATAAAATCTCTCCTCTCATTTGTCAAAGAAAAAAAAACAATGCACTTTTATAGGAAATGCGTCTTTCTCCACCTGGACTCTGATCACCAACTTCATTGTTTTTCATACTATATTTTCTTTCTCTTTCCACCCACGACACTTGGTACCCAGGTTGCTCCTGGCAAATGTTTTGTTTGTTTGTTTTTAATGGCCATTGTTTGTTAAACTGAGGCAAGCAGCCATTTGCTTCTTCGGTATCTTAATCATTGTCAAAACCTTTGAATATCTTCCACAGTTAGGTAGCAGGGAGTTTGCTTTTAAAATATGCAGAGGACGTACCTGGGCCTTCCATAAAAACTCAGAATAAGTCTTTAGTACTGGGAGGCAGGGTGGGGGACAGTTATTAAAACTGCTTCATAGACTGTTGCTAGAATAGAGTTTCTGTACTTTACTGAGCCTGGACTCTTGTCCATTCAAGTTAATCCTGAAAATTGTAAGGGTTTTTTTTGGTTGTCCTTTCAATTTTGGTGGTGTAGTATAGAAATGCATATTTTAGGATAAGTCATAGAATTTTAGCTCATATTAAATAGTTTTTATCACCAAGGTAGTAATTTGTAAACTGATCCCTACTCTCTGTCTCAAGGAGAAGAATGAAAACTGTCAATTTATGAAATAAGTGAAATCTTGCCATTTGTTAAAGTTAGCTTGAGGGACTGATGTTTGTGAAGTTTATCTACTAAAACCTGGTGAACTTAGGCTCCTATCAACTTATAGGTGCTACCGATGACGTGGGGTTTTACATATTTTGCTTTAAGAAAGTTACATATGTTCAGTGGGTGGTGAGAAAGTAAACGTGCTACAAAAGATAGAAAGAAGATGTGAAAGTCACCTTTGCCATCCAGTTTCCAGAGCTGCCAGCATCTGATTCTGGTTATTCTCATGGGATTCACCTTCACTCTATAGAATGTGCTTATGCTTCTGTTTCTCAATCAGTAACTAGTGACTCCTTCGGGGGAAAAAATTATGAACATAGCTCATACCACTGCCCACCACCTTTCCGCATGACTTTTGTGAGAACTCTAACTTGAAATCGTATATTTATTTTATTTCATCTGTAATGCACTATTTCTTGATTCATCAGCTTTCTATCATCTCTGCCAACCATCCCTCACCCCTCGGACTATGTAAGTTTCCTTCCTCTTCCTCCCTGACTCCCAACCCTCTCCTCAATCTCTAGGAACCATGCCATTACTGTCATAGATAGTAGTATTTGCATTCGGTCCTACAGGCAGCTTGCCTTCTATGCTCTGATTAGATGTTGATCCCAAATAGTGACAATTAGTACCAGCATTGACAGTATCAAGATTATATAAATATTATTCACTGCAGCTTCCAGTAGTGGAAGATTAGACCCATCAGAAGGGAAGTAAGTGTCTGCCATAAGCCTCTGCCTGTAAAAGGAGAATGTTTCAAACATCAAGCTCAAGTGGGTTCTCCTGTGCTTTACCATGTTAATTGCTCCAGATCAGGCTGCAACTTCATTTGCTTCATGTTTGGACCATGACTTCTCATTTATCACTTTATAAAACTCTCATGAAAGTATAACTTCGTAAACTCGTGGCTCCTTAATGTTTGGTAATATCTAGTAACCAGGAGGCTCAGAAATCTTTCTGTCCTACACATCCAAATAAAACGATTCCCCAAATTAAATAATAAAAAAGAACCCACACAAAACACTTAACTGCTGTATATTGTTCGATCACTTTTTTTGTCCCAAGAATAGTATAATCAAAACAAACTCTAACTTGAGCTTTTTCCGTATTCACTCTTTTCTGAAAATCATCAATAGCATTTCCATTACGCCACAAAAGCAGTTTCAATCAGACCCCATTGCTACTTGATGGAGTTTCCAGGAAGCCATTACCCAGCCTCCCCTCTTGACAAATACATCAATTACAAGGGCCCCAGTGGGCTGCTTCTAGAGTGGGATGACTCAACTACATGCCCTTTCAAGGTTTGTCCTTTGTTTACTGATTCATGAATACAGTTGGAGAATCTCAGGTAGAGAGGAACTTTCAAAGTCCTCTTGTGTGACCCCGTTATGTGTGCTCTGTCCATAAATTGTTCGAGAGAGAGATGGAGCTTAATTCCTCTCCACTTGTGACTCTCTTCCAATATGTCAGAGTGACAATGTGTGACTTCTGAGGCGAGGTCAGAAAAGGCAGTGGGCCTTCCTTCTCGCTTTCCTGGTTGGATCACTCACTTCACGAAAGACCAGCTGCCATGTCATAAGGACACTCAAGCAGCACCAGGGAAAGGCCCCTTTGGCAAAAAAACTATGACCGCCGTCCAACAGACAGCGAGGCACTGGGGCTTCCTGCCAACAGTCTGAGCTCCGAGTGAGCCTGCAGATGCCTGAGGCCCTGGGCAGATTTCTAGACTGAAATCTCATGAGATCCGAAAAAAGAACCACCCAACACAGCCACTCCTGAACTCCTCATCCACAG
Source organism: Delphinus delphis (assembly GCF_949987515.2). Taxonomy (NCBI): domain Eukaryota; kingdom Metazoa; phylum Chordata; class Mammalia; order Artiodactyla; family Delphinidae; genus Delphinus; species Delphinus delphis. The sequence goes on along the minus strand of NC_082697.1, from coordinate 39,869,304 downwards.
AAACTGAGATAATAAATGTTTATTGTTTTAAACCGCTACATTTTGGGGTAATTTATGTATGCAGCAATAGATAACAAATAAACCTTCTAAATGCTTTCACTGCCAAATGGTCCTCTGGTTTGTCTAAAGAACTACAGTGACAAATCAGGAGCTCTGTTGCATCTTTAGGCAGCTCAGGCTGTCAAGACTTCCGTTTGCATCAGTGATTCCGCTTCTCTGCTTTGGGGTCCTCTTGGACAAATGTGATCGGCACCCTTTTACTTTGCAGGCCCCTAATCACTCTTTTCCAGACTGTCTCCTAAGCCTCCCCAACCTCTAGGCTCCCCACCTCTTATCTGTCTCCCACCTCCATCCTGCCACCAGACGTCTCTCCCTCTATCATACATCTGTAGTGGCCCAGAGAACCTGACCACGGGCTCAGAAACAGGGGCAGTCAGGGGAGAAGCAGGCTGCCCTGAAGCAGAAAGGGCCAAAATGAGAAACTGACCGAATTGTGGCTTAGAGAGCCACACCAACCCCAGGATCAGAGGGATGGTGGCCAAAACAAGAGACGCGGAAGTATATGTAACTAGTGTACTACAAGTTTAAGCTAAATGTTGAATAACTTTCTATGTATGCTAAAATAAAGCAAAACATGTATCTCTTACTGTCGCTCCCATGTTCCCTACTTTTAATTCTTTTTTTTTTTTTTTTTTTTTTTTTTTTTGCGGTACACGGGCCTCTCACTGTTGTGGCCTCTCTCGTTGCGGAGCACAGGCTCCAGACGCACAGGCTCAGTGGCCATGGCTCACGGGCCCAGCCGCTCTGCGGTATGTGGGATCTTCCCGGACCGGGGCACGAACCCGCCTCCCCTGCATCGGCAGGCGGACTCTCAACCACTGCGCCACCGGGGAAGCCCCCTACTTTTAATTCTTCAATGAGGAAACACACACACGGTCACACTCACTCCTACCTCTGCTGGACATTTCCCTAGAAGATAGATGGGAAATGCCCAAATCACTTGCTGGGAAAAGCCCTCCCTGATCTGGCTCCAGAACATGCTTTCAGTGTCATTTCCTACTAGTCCTCCTTTTCCTCCACTCATCTCCGATGACCCGAGTTCTGGCAACTCCAGATTGCTTGGTCTTCTTCCAAAGGGTCATGTTTTTCCCCCAGTAACTTTCACATGCTATTATTACCTGTGCTTGGAAAGCTCTGAGCTAATTACATTCCTTCTTTAAGGCCCAGGACAGATAGGAATCTCCTCAGAATCCTTTGGAAGCCCTTTCCCCAGGTGATTTGTTCCTTCCTTGTGCTCTTTTTGCAACATATAATTTCTGTCCTTTGTAACAGTCACCATGACATCCTAGACATGTATTAAAATGTCTGCCCCTCCCTCTAGGCCAGCACTTCTTAACCTTTTTTTTGGAACTCAGTTATTTGAAAGGAATAGATCACAGGTCCTGGAGCCCCAGTGACTCACATGGAGGGTACAGGGGTTGGAAATATCTTAAAGAAGATTCCTCTGTCTCTGAGCATCACACCACCAGATTGTGAATCACTGGAATGTAAAGACTGGGTCATATCCAGCTTTATATGTGCCCTCCATTGTAGGCTCCCAGGAATTATTGGAGGAATAAATTAAGTGCCACATGGAATTTCTTTCGTGATTATTTAGCAGATATTTTTAAAGAAATTGACCACTATTCCAGAAAAGTGAAATGTCACATAAAATATCCCCACATGCTCTTAACAAACAAACAGTATGGGTCGGAAATGTTGGATAATGACGAGTGTCGGGGAACAAGAAGATTTGGAGACAGTTTAAACGGATCCCAGAAGACAGCCTTTGCAAACAGCCTTGTAAAAGGACAATTTGGATGAGAATGTGTTTGCAACACCCATCCCACGAACTCCCACCCCCCAGATCATGAGATGCTGGCAAAGCCCAGCCTACAAATCACTGCTTTAACACAAAGCAAATGCTTGTTCCTGGAATGAAACAGCTGAAAATCATTAATTTTCTCTCTGCTTTTAGAGAAAGAAAACAATATATTTTTACCTGCTAAAGTACAATTACATGTTTTCCAGGCCTCTTACAGAAGTGCTTTATTGAGGCTGCTGTATATAGTATGGTTAATAATTGTGTAAACAAAGGCATATCAAGCCTTCCAGTGGAAAAAATTAATTCTTTTCCATTTTAAGCTTATGAGTCAATACAAGTAATTAGAATATATGCAAATATATGGCATGAACAACCAATCTCACTATATGGGTGCATTTTTTCCCTTGTAGCCTGCCCTCACTGTGCTGATGGGAAGCCTGACAGACCCTGTAAAGTTCAGAGGTTCCTACCTTAGAGTGGTTAATAGGAAGCAGTGAGTATGAGGATCAGTGCTAAATAGACTCCATATATTTAATGAAAATCTTAAGCAATTCAAGATAGGAGGCATAGGGGCTAGTAAGGGTGAAGATGCTGTATGTTCGGCCAGCGGCCTTTTGCGCCAAGCCTGTCTGTGTTGCAGGCCTTCTTGCTAAATAGATTGAAGGCCCACAGTTCAGCTCGAGCTTGGTCATCTGATGACCACACGTGATAATTGTTACTTTCCCATCAAGTCACCCTCACCTCACTCAGGGAGTAACTTCAGGTTCTTTGCTGCCCAGAAATATGTTCATGGTGCTGATAATTAAGTTTTGTACATGATATTGTTTCTACTGTCCAGCTACTCCTTTTTATCCCTGGGTTTTCATCTTTATTGTGAAATGTCTCATGTATTTTTAAAAGAATGTAATAAATGTGTAAGTTATAAAGGATAATAGTGAAACAAACACCTGTGGACCTGCCACCCAGCTTAAGAAGTTGCCCATTACCCATATCTCTGAAGCCCCCATGTGGGCCTGTCTGAACTTTATGTAAATGTTGTAGCAGGTGATTTCTTCTGTGAGAATTTTTGCAGTTTCTTAACATGATTACCTGAAAGGATAATGAGTCCCGTTATCATTTTAGACTTAGCTCGATCAAATCAACTGTTCTTCAGTTACCAATGAGAACTGAAATGTGGCATTCTCCTCCCTTCTTTTCAGATCAGGCAAAGTTCTTTATCCAGTATTCTTCTTGTCACTGTTACGAAAACTTGCCATGATTTAAAAATAAAAATTGTTAGATTGAATTGATGCTTCCTGGAACATTAAAAAGATAAAAGGTCATTTTACTGTAAGTTAAAATTCCAAACCGCCTTTTGATTTTACTGGCATTAAAATTTTGGTGAGCACATATAAACACATGTACTTCAAAGGAGCTTCGTTCTCGGGGCCCAGCAATATCCCTTATTTCCATTTCATGGCACATGCCACCACGAGTACTTATGACTAGGCATTCTGCTGGGCTTACACGATCATAAAAATAACCCTCAAAGAGAAGGCAAATTAGTTATTAGACTGGTAGTGGGAAAAGAGGTACTTACGGTTGGTTATTGATGTTAATACCTTGTCTTAAAAACATAACTAAAGCTTTGTTCTGTTAGAGGGCCCAGTGTCATGGTTGGAAGCTTATTTCTTTAGCACCCCAGCAATGCTTTGGGATTGTTACATCTTCACTGTAGTCTTAAGAGATAGGCTGGCATTTTGGTTCTTATTTAAGGATCCGATGGAAAGAAGCGAATTAAGTAACATTCTTAGATGCAAAGTGAATAAGGCAGACATGATATTTAAACTTTTCAACAACTGAGTTGCATTAACCTATTGAGGTGGTGCTCTGAGATTTATATTTTTCAGAACTGGTTTTCATTTTTAAAATACAAAGATGTTGATTACAAAAAGCTATCATTTGCTTTGTTTGCTTTATAACAGAACGTTTCTTCTGTTAAATATTACTAATACACTTTAAGAAGATTGGAAATAAATGTTCATCTGTAATTTTTTTCTCCATCATGAGAAGTATACTTCTAGCTATAATCTAACCATATAGTGTCTTTTTGGGTTTTTTTGGCCATAAAGCTTTCCATCTGAAATAAAGAATACAAAGATTTATGAACAGAATTCTAGTGATTATGTAATTCTTATTACTATGGTTCTCCTAAAACTCTCAGAAAAACATTTTGACAAATTTTATAGTCAGTTTTCATCTGCTCAAAATGTAAGTAGATCACCTTAGTATGAAACAAATCCTAAAAAAATATTTGTTGAATGAATGAAATCATGTTTCAGTATAACTTGTTTCACTGAATGCTTTTGTCTTCAGCAGAGAACTTCCAAGTCCCAGCCATTGGCCACTTATTTCATCAGTTTCTAATACAATAAAATGATAAAATAGGAAGAGAATTGAAATGTCCTTTGGGGCTTGTTTTACTCTTTGACCCACATCCCTCTCTTCCTTTTTCAGTCAGCATCTTTCTTTAGTCTTGAACAAATGGAGTGAGCCTTGGAAAGAGGGAATAATTATTTTCTTGGCTTAGCGTAAGTGGAGTTCTTTAGAACTCCATCCCCATAGCTCCCCAGACAGTTCAGTGGTGAAAGTTTTTCAGGGCAGCAAGCCAACTCAGAGCTACTTCATGGCCATAATGGGACATGCATTATATGAATCTTAAGGATTCCATGTCAGGACAGTAAAGCATCCTTGAATGAACCCCCTACTGGGTTATAAAGAACCTCACCACCCTGGGGGAAATCTGCAGAGACAAGAAGAAATTGTTCTATTTACAGTTCCTCTTCCTTCCCATTTAAAAAATGAATTTATCTTTATTTAATAAGGAGTAACTTAAACACTATGCAAAATGTCCTAGGGTAAGCCATTTGACCTAGGGCTAAGGAGTGGCAGCTGACTTGGCAACTGCCCAGCCCAAGACTGTTCTGATTTTAGAGTTTTGTTTTCCTTGCAAGAAAGTCTGGGATATGAAGCCAGGCAGAGAGGTTTGAAGTGGGTGTGGGAGCCAGTGCAGCTGGGGGTTGTTAACAACAATTGGAGAACAACTTTTTTTTTTTCTTTCTTTTTTTTTTAAATGGTGGCTGAGGGCTTCTCTCTGGTCAAAAAAAAAAAGAGAATCTGAATAGAAAAAGCTTGCTTTGCAACTCTGGTAAAGAAATTTTGTTTGACTTAATTTAAACAGGATGACATGTGACTCAAAATGTCTCAGGTAGTGGGGGGACCCTAGACTGAAGTGGGGCTGCTCTCGGACATTATACCCCTAGGTGAATTCATTTGTTCCAAAGCATTAAATACAACTTTCCAGACAGGCTGGCCTCTAAGATTATGTACAAATCCATTCCAACTGTCCCTATAAGACCATTAACTTGCCATTCTTGAGGAACACACGTACAGCACATCCACACCTAATCTGTTCTCTGGCACAGGATCAGTAGTGTTGACGGTTTTTCACATCGTGCTTGTGTGTTGGGACATGATGTGAAGTCACTTGGTGGAGAAGAACCCTGCCAGATCCCTGTGTCCATCTTTCATATGTTAAACCCATAGCTTTAGGTGTTCTTAATGTTTTCTGATGGAGGTCTTTTCATGATCTGGACATCTCCAGTAGCCTCACCATCCCTGGGCTTTGGCTTTCTAAAAAACAAAAGCCCTTTTCAAATCAGTAGTTGAGGTGTAAACAGTCACCAGCCACTACCAAAGGAGCGTGGTCATTACCGAGAGGCCAGGCCTTCTCTAAATGGAAATCAGCTTGAGCTTGACCACACCAAACACTATTTCAGACAGCACATTCACAGGCTCAGACGTGCCACGCCAGGCCACTCATAAACCCTGCACGTTGCTTGAGTTCATGGTCCCCTACATGTAATAATAACACAAGGAAAAATTCTGGTACTATGATATAGCATCTGCCCAGTTTGTTTGTATTATTATTAGAATCATTTTTAAAATACTGTTCCATAAAATTCAATTTTTTAGTGTAGGAGACAATTTTAGATTTAAAATTAAGAAATAAATTATAGACTTCTAGATATCACTGATGGTGAGAAATGCTACTTTTGTACTGAGTAGCGTTTAACATTTTAGCTTTTCTTCTATATAATTGTATTTGAGCAAACTTTGTACTACTCTTGACTAGGTTTTAATTATAAATTGGCTTAATTAAACAATTTTGAGAGATCTTTGTGACAGAAGCTTTACCCTTGAGACAAATAAATGTTTTCTCATTTTTAAAAACTTATGATGGTTTCGGCATTTTTTATTTCAAATGGAAATAAGTATTTGCTTTATTTTGTTTGTTTTGATTGCTCTTTGAACATAGCAGGTTTTGTTCTATATATATGTGGCCAGTATAAATTTAAGTAGGGGTTTATTCATGCCCCTTCATAAGATTTGTTCATGTTTTGGGTAGTCACAAGACATGAAACAATTTGAAAGCATCCAATCAGTTTCACATCATCATAAAGCATTTTCATGAAGGGCAATTAAAAATATATGGTAACGTCATTACGTCACATTTCAGTGTATTTCAGAATGTCATAATCTAAACAGGGAAGAAATTAATTCTTCATAGATAAATTAGATTAACAAGGTAATTGAGATTCCTAGGTGTATTTTTTTAAAAATAGGACATAATTGAAAACAGGGCAAAATTCAGAAGTTTCAGAAGGGATGTATGGTGAAAAGTAGGTTGCCCCCCTCTCAACTTCGTTAATCACGAGTTCCCTGTCTAGCGATAACTGCTGTTGCTGCTTCCCAAGATTTTTTTCCAGAGACATCTCATGAATTTACAAGCATTGTCATCCATGGTGCCCTTTTATTTTCTTTCACAAAAACGGCAGCACCATCTTTATATGTCTTTCTCCACATTTACTTTTCTTCTAGATAAACGATATATTTTGCAGATTAGTGTTTTTTCCAACTGTAGCATGTCACATTAATGAGGTCTAATTTAGTGAGTCACGAGCAGAACCTTTTAATTGCAGTGCATAGAATATAAAGAACCCATGTACTAAGTGACAGTGTGTGGCGCTTTTTTTGTTTTGTTTTGGTTTTACTGTGGTTCATGGCAAAAAGTTTGAAAAAACACTTAGTGTGGATGGTTGCATATGATCCATGTAGAACTTTCTCTTTGTTCTTAATTACTTGAATAGTATTCCATTGTATAGGGTACCATTGTTCTTCGTATATGCTCCCACCAAAAGGCAACCATGCTATTTCCAGTTTCTTCCTAATTACAACTACTTCAGTGAATCTCTGTGTAAAGATGTTATTTTGTACATGTAAAGGCATATCTGTAGACTAAATACCTAAAAGTAGAATTGCTGGGTCAAAGGGTATGTCATTTTGAGAAAAAGAGTCTGTCCTCATTATTTGCAGATTCGTATTTGTGAATTTTCTTACTTTCTGAAATTTACTAGTAATTGAAAGATCAATACTCCCAGCACTTTCCCAGGTCATTTGTGGGCATGGACAGAGTGGGGAAAAATTTGAGCTGGAAAAGTAGCAAAACTTACGGATTCATGAGATGACAACTGATAAAAAGAGCATGAGGGACAGCATTACTGTAAGGCTGAAAGCCAAAGAAATTCATGGGCAGGTCATCCAGGGTCAGGAAAATGTTAAGCTCTTCTTGGCTAGTGTATTATTATAAAGAAATACTGCATAAAATTAATTAGTTATGAAAACATATATTAAATAAGATGTCTTTAATCAGAAACACACATAAAATAAGTTTACTTATCGATTGAAAATGCTGGGACCAGAGGCTTGCAGGAAACTAACCCTGTATTTCCCTTGGGAGCAGTGGCTCAGTATTTGCTAATTCAGTGTTTATGGTGAATTTATGGAACATAACTACTGCAAATTATAAGAATGTATTTCCATATGGTCATACTCACACCGTTATTACATGAGAGTGCTCCTTCCTCTACCCCCAGGTAACATAATGCTGTTTTGACCTTTTGGTGTCTGATAACCTGAATGTTGAATCTCTTGTAGTTTTAATTTTCATTTCTTTTAGTAGGAGAAATGTAGAACGTATTTTCACATTTTAGAGTGATTCATATTCCCTTTTGTTCATATCCTTTTGCTTTCTCTTTGGATGTTTGTCTTTTCCTTATTGATTTGTAGCAGATCTTTATATACTAAGAAAATTAGTCCTTTTTCTGTAATATGAATTGCAAATGTTTCCCCCAGCTTGTCACTCATCTCTTGACTTTTTTCCCATAGGGCAAAAGGTAATACTGTAAACATTTTTAATTTAGTCAAATGTATTATCTTGTTATAGTTTTAAAAGCTTACTTTAAGAGATATTTAAGAGTTCTGTTTGTGTTCGATGCTGTATGATTCTAAATCCTTTTCAAGCTGAGTAGATTTCAGAGTGAGAAAGCAATGGAGAATCACAGGTTTTAGAATCTAGAAGTCCAGTCTGAGTCCTAGGTTCTGCACTTGCTCAGATGGCCTCAGCCATGTTACCTCCCTTCTCTGAGCCCCAGGTTCCCCATCTAGGCTTTGCCGAGGTCCACTATGAAAGGCAGTGCCTGGCGGATGATAGATTCTCAATGTTAGTTCCTCTCCTGCCTCCCTGAAGTCCTCCACCAAGAAATAATTTGATAAGTTATTCATTAATAATTTATTAAATTATTGAGTTGACATACACTAAAAGAAATAAAATAAGATTTCTTTTCAAAAGCATTTTATAATTTAAATTTTAGACAATCCTGCTGAGTTTCTGAAGTCTGAACCTGAATGAGTGACTGATTTGAATTGTTGGTATTAAAAATACACATGAAAAGCTGCTCAACGTCACTAATTATTAGAGAAATGCAAATCAAAACTACAATGAGGTATCACCTCACACCAGTTAGAATGGGCATCATCAGAAAATCTACAAACAACAAATGGTGGAGAGGGTGTGGAGAAAAGGGAACCCTCTTGCACTGTTGGTGGGAATGTAAATTGATACAGCCACTATGGAGAACAGTATGGAGGTTCCTTAAAAAACTAAAAATAGAATTACCATATGACCCAGCAATTCCACTACTGGGCATATACCCAGAGAAAACCATAGTTCAAAAAAGATACATGCACCCCAATGTTCATTTCAGCGCTGTTTACAATGGCCAGGTCATGGAAGCAACCTAAATGCCCATCGATAGTAGAATGGATAAAGAAGATGTGGTACATATATACAGTGGAATATCACTCAGCCATAAAAAGGAACGAAATTGGGTCATTTGTAGAGACGTGGATGGATCTAGAGACTGTCATACAGAGTGATGTAAGTCAGAAAGAGAAAAACAAATATCGTATATTAATGCATATATGTGGAACCTAGAAAAATGGTACAGATGAACTGGTTTGCAGGGCAGAAATAGAGACACATGTAGAGAACAAACATATGGACACCAAGGGGGGAAAGTGGCCGGGGTGGTGGTGGTGGTGTGATGAATTGGGAGATTAGGATTGACATGTATACACTAATATGTATAAAATGGATAACTAATAAGAACCTGCTGTATATAAAAAAAATAAAATTCAAAAATTCAAAAAAAAATAATGCATCAGTACCATGCACCTCCTTTGTTTGTTTGTAAAAAGAGTGAATGAAGACTGAATTTCTAGACATTGAGTTACTTTCTTTAAGAACTCCTAAATTCTGTATCTAGAAACTTTATTGAAAACCTTTCAATAAAAAAATATTTAATGTGGTCAATCAGCACACCCAGTTTATTCTGTTTTGTAAGTCTAAATTTTTCACGTGTTACATTTCCTTAAAGCAGGCTCTATTTTTAGAGAGAATAATGCAGTTTGAAATTGTCAGAATTGTGTCTTAAAAAAATAATGTGCAGTGTTTTTATCCTTCCCTTTCATGATTAGATTGACTATATATTTCCGTGTATTTTTCTTGGCTAATTCATGAGCAGTTACCACCTTAATACTTGGGGAATAAGGAGAGATCACAATGTTAGAAATTCCTGAACTTTGTATTTAACTACAACAGCATTGTCACTACTCGAGAAATTCAGTAAGGCTTGAGTGCCTTTGCTCTATTAGGCAATTCAGAATATCCCAGACCTTGCTCTGGACTTCAAGGTTTTTGAAGTTCAAAGCAGATGTGTTAGGAAGAAAAAACATCTGGCAAAGAGAACTTGCTTCATTGCGTGACACTGTTTTCCTGCACTCATCAGCGGAGCGTCTGTGGAGCAGGTTGGCAGGTTTGAGAATTAATTAATGATGAGGGAATGAGCCACTCTGAGGAACTCAGTGTCGCCCCTTCTGCTTCTTTCTTCCCCATGTGTCTGGCAAAGCCTTCAGAGTCTAGGACCAGAGTCTAGCTGAGCCACAGTTGTGTCTCAACTCACACACTTGTCTTCAGGCTTAATTAGCTCGGAGACGTAAACAGATGGATGGCCCGGGACCCAGAGGGTTGGTGTTGAGCAAGGCAGTTTTATTATTGGGGACTTTTGAAATTTTTGTGAAGTGCATCAAAACTTTAAAAATGCCTTTAAAAAAACTTAGAATTTTGGAAGTAAGTACTTGAAGGTGACAAAGCTTTGTGTGTATCTCAGTATTTTTCTTTCTGTAACTTTTAATTTAGATATAATTTCAAACTTACAGAGAAGTTTCGAGAACAGTACAAGGGACACCTGTGATTTCTTTACCCAGATTCACTCATTTTCATTTCCTCCATTTGTTTTTCCATCTCCACTTCCTCCTTCCTTCCCTCTTCCCTTTACACACACACACACACACACACACACACACACACTTAAACATGTACATTTTTTTTCTGAATGACTTGAGAGCAAGGTGGAGAGATCCAGTGTCTTTACTCCTAATACTTCAGTGCTTATTTCTTAAGAACAAGGTTGTTCTTCTAAATAATCACAGTATAGTTGTCAAAATCACAGAATTTAATATTGATGCCACACTGTTACCTAATCCATAGTCCATTTTCAAACTCCATTAGTTGTGTCCCTTCAAGCACCGCCTGTCCCCGTCCAGGCTCCATCCCAGGAGGACACATTGCCTTTAGTTGTCATGTTGCCTTTGTCTTCTTTCTTTATTTTTTTGGCCACACCACGTAGCTTGTGGGGTCTTAGTTCCCCGACCAGGGATTGAACCCAGGCCCTTGGCAGTGAAACCACTGGACTGCCAGGGAAGTCCCTGGGATGTCTTTAAATGGGAACAGTTTCTCAACTTTCTTTGTATTTTTTGACTTTGATATTTTTTGAAGAGTTCAAGCCAGTTATTTAGTAGTGTTCCTATATCAGATTTGTGTGGTGTTTCCTCATGCAATTCTGGTTCTGCATTTTTGGCAAGAACACCGCAGAAGTGGCAGTGAGTCTCAGGGGGCACATTGTGTTGATTTGTCCCTTAATTGGTGATGTTGGCTTCCATCATTGGATTAAAGTGGAGTCCATGGGTTTCTCCACAGTGAACTTATACTTTGCCCCTTTATACTTCATAAGAATTTTGTGGAGAGATCACACTGAGATTATGTAAATAGCCTGTTCCTCTTTAGATTCTCCTAGTTTTAGGAAGTGTGATGGCTTTCTATTCTGTATTTATTAGTTGGCATTCTGCTACAAGGAATTGCTTTCTCTTCTCCCCCATTTTATTTATTCCTTTATGTGTTTGCATTAGTATGGGCTCGTTGGTTTTAATTTTGTTCAGTGGTGTTAATTCTTTACTGTCATTATTTATTTTGATACTTAGATTGACTCAGATATGGTCAGTGTGAGTTCCTGCAGGCTGACCCTGGGTCCTTTTGATAAGTCCTCCTCATTCTTTGAGCACTTCCTTATTTTCTGGCATAAAAAGATGTTCCAGATTCATTTAATATTTTCTCTGCCCCAGCCTTGGAATCAACATTTCTCCAAGGAATCCTGGTTCCTTTTCATGGAGAATGGTATTTGAAAACCTAGACCCTGGGGTGTGTGTGTGTGTGTGTGTGTGTGTGTGTGTGTGTGTGTTTTAAAGGAAACTACGTTATAGGATATTATATTTACTAAATCATTGTGTACTGTATGTATGTGTGTGCATGCATGTGTGTTGTTTAATGTTACAAGTTTCAAACAGAAGAGCATTTATTTTACATGTAATACTCATAAGTTTTGACAAGTAAGAAATACATTTTTCATTTCACAGTAAACGGTATTACACGGTTCTGAGTACTAAATCATCCTGACATTTATGAAGGCGCGAATGGAAAGTAGGGAGCCCGAGTGTGTTAAATATAAAGCTATCTTTAACTGTTGTATTAAAAAGCAGAGATTTATTTTCCATCTGTGATCTGAATGTGCCTATTTGTGTTCTCTTCCATGGCAGTGGAATTTCTGTGGAGCCACACGACGGAGAGCATGTGTGTTGGATATATGTCAGCCCAGGATGGGAAGGCCAAGGTAAGTGGGAAAACGGGTGCATAATTGGAAAACCTTGCAGCCACTGTGTGAACCTCTAACCGGCCAAGTGGACACAATGGAATTTTTTCAGCCTCTCTGGGCGGTAGCTCTGTGATCTTTATGAGAATCTGATAAAGAACAATTAACGGTCCCAAAGAAAACTAGCAGATCTTTCTTGCTTTTGATGATGGAGCAGGGGAGATTAGGACAAACCTTTTATTTTTTTTTTTAATAATCTTGTTCTTCTTCATCCACTGTGAATAATTGGAAAAGAAGAAACTGGGGATTCGGAAGAGAAAATGGGTGTACCGCTTATGGCTGGCAGGGCTGGGTGATTTTGCAAGGAGGATGGGAATAGCTAAAGGGGAACGAGGCAAAGTTAGCTGAGCACTTGGACCACACCCTGCGTGTGTGAGGGCAGAGATGCCCAGCGTCCTTGCAAGGACTACCTGGCTCGTGCTCCGGTGTGGTCTGACACAGCATCCTCATGGCAGAGTCAAAGGTCTGTGCCCCGTGTGCCACGCATCCCAGGCCCTCATCCCTCAGTGAGTCACAACATTCACAGAGAATGTCCACGCAGCGTCCCTTGAGTCGCTGGGCTTCCCTGCACTCAAGAGGGGTGAGCCTGGGAGTCAGAAACATTATTTGTGGATTCATTTTATACTGGCCTCATGTTCTTCTTGTTCATAAAATTTTTAGGAACAGCTGTGGCATATGATGTTTACTTGGCATTAAAGTACCTCAATTACAAAGCTGTAAAGCCTCTCTTTCAAAGGACATGATTTATTTTACCCATTTGGAAATGCAAGTAAGGAAACTTCTGATGTACACTGTCTGATAGAGATGGGATCTTAACAAATTGAGGCTACAAGTAAGAAAGGGTAACTTCTTGCTTATTGGTCATATAACACCCATCCACGCTGGCCTCTGAATATTACCCAGCAAGGTAGTAGCATCACAGGGCTTTGTGAGGACAGCGTACGAGAGCTTTGTTCCATAGTACATAGAGAAAAGAATTACAATGGCTCATTTAAAAAAGGTGATTTAGAGCAACAGCCAGCTCTACCCACCACCAGTCCCTCCCATCAGTAAACTTCCACAATCCTCTTAGATAGCCTCATCCACCAGAGGGCAGACAGCAGAAGCAAGAAGACCTACAGTCCTTCAGCCTGTGGAACAAAAACCACATTCACAGAAAGATAGACAAGATGAAAAGGCAGAGGGCTATGTACCAGATGAAGGAACAAGGTAAAACCCCAGAAAAAAAAACTAAATGAAGTGGAGCTAGGCAACCTTCCAGAAAAAGAATGCAGAATAATGATACTGAAGATGATCCAGGACCTCGGAAAAACAATGGAGGCAAAGATCGAGAAGATGCAAGAAATGTTTAACAAAGATCTAGAAGAATTAAAGAACAAACAAACAGAGATGAACAGTACAATCACTGAAATGAAAACTACACTAGAAGGAATCAATATCAGAATAACTGAGGCAGAAGAACGGATAAGTGACCTGGAAGACAGAATGCTGGAATTCACTGCTGTGGAACAGAATAAAGAAAAAAGAATGAAAAGAAATGAAGACAGCCTAAGAGACCTCTGGGACAACATTAAACGCAACAACATTCGCATTATAGGGGTTCCGGAAGGAGAGGAGAGAGAGACAGGACCCGAGAAAATATTTGAAGAGATTATAGTCGAAAACTTCCCTAACATGGGAAAGGAAATAGCCACCCAAGTCCAGGAAGCGCAGAGAGTCCCATGCAGGATAAACCCAAGAGGAAACATACCAAGACACATAGTAATCAAATTGAAAAAAATTAAAGACACAGAAAAATTATTGAAAGCAGCAAGGGAAAAATGACAAATAACATACAAGGAAACTCCCATAAGGTTAACAGCTGATTTCTCAGCAGAAACTCTACAAGCCAGAAGGGAGTGGCATGATATACCTAAACTGATGAAAGGGAAGAAGCTAGAACCAAGATTACTCTACCTGGCAAGCATCTCATTCAGATTTGATGGAGAAATCAAAAGCTTTACAGACAGGCCAAAGCTAAGAGAATTCAGCACCACCAAACCAGCTGTACAACAAATGCTAAAGGAACTTCTCTAAGTGGGAAACACAAGAGAAGAAAAGGACCTGTTTTTGTTTTCACAAAAACAAAGTGAAAACAATTAAGAAAATGGTAATAGGAACATACATATTGATAATTACCTTATACGTGAATGGATTAAATGCTCCAACCAAAAGACACAGGCTCGCTGAATGAATACAAAAACAAGACCCATATATATGCTGTCTACAAGAGACCCACTTCAGACCTAGGGACACATACAGACTGAAAGTGAGGGGATGGAAAAAGATATTTCATGCAAATGGAAATCAAAAGAAAGCTGGCGCAGCAGTATTCATATCTGATAAAATAAACTTTAAAATAAAGAATGTTCCAAGAGACAAGGAAGCACACTACATAATGATCAAGGGATCAATCCAAGAAGAAGATATAACAATTATAAATATATATGCACCCAACATAGGAGCACCTCAATACATAAGGCAACTGCTAACAGATATAAAAGAGGAAATCGACAGTAACACAATAATAGTGTGGGACTCTAACACCTCACTTACACCAATGGACACATCATCCAAACAAAGTTAATAAGGAAACACAAGCTTTAAATGACACAATAGACCAGATAGATTTAATTGATATTTATAGGACATTCCATCCGAAAACAGCAGATTACACTTTCTTCTCAAGTGCACATGGAACATTCTCCAGGATAGATCACATCTTGGGTCACATATCAAGCCTCAGTAAATTTAAGAAAATAGAAATCATATCAAGCATCTTTTCTGACCACAACTCTATGAGATTAGAAATCTATTACAGGGAAGAAAACGTAAAAAACACAAACACATGGAGGCTAAACAATACGTTATTAAATAACCAAGAGATCACTGAAGAAATCAAAGAGGAAATCAGAAAATACCTAGAGACAAATGACAATGAAAACATGATGATGCAAAACCTATGGGGTGCAGCAAAAGCAGTTCTAAGAGGGAAGTTTATAGCAATACAAGCCTACCTCAAGAAGCAAGAAAAATCTCAAACAATCTAACCTTACACCTAAAGGAACTGGACAAAGAAGAACAAACAAAACCCAAAGTTAGCAGAAGGAAAGAAATCATAATGATCAGAGCAGAAATAAATGAAATAAAGAAAACAATAGCAAAGATCCATAAAACTAAAAGCTGGTTTTTTGAGAAGATACACAAAATTGATAAACCATTAGCCAGACTCATCAAGAAAAAGCAAGAGAGGACTCAAATCAATAAAATTAGAAATGAAGAAGGAGAAGTTACAACAGAACTGCAGAAATACAAAGCATCCTAAGAGACTACTACAAGCACCTCTATACCAATAAAATGGACAAACTGGAAGAAATGGACAAATTCTTAGAAAGGTATAACCTTCCAAGACTGAACCAGGAAGAAATACAAAATATGAACAGACCAATCACAAGTAATAAAATTGAAACTGTGATTAAAAATCTTCCAACAGACAAAAGTCCAGGACCAGATGGCTTCACAGGTGAATTCTATCAAACATTTAGAGAAGAGCTAACACCCATCCTTCTCAAACTCTTCCAGAAAACTGCAGAGGAAGGAACACTCTCAAACTCATTCAACAAGGCCACCATCACCCTGATACCAAAACCAGACAACGATACTAGAAAAAAGGAAAAGTACAGACTAATATCACTGATGAATATAGATGGAAAAATCCTCAACAAAATACTAGCAAACAGAATCCAACAACACATTAAAAGGATCATACACCATGATCAAGTGGGATTTACCCCAGGGATGCAAGGATTCTTCAATATATGCAAATCAATCAATGTGATACACCATATTGAGAAACTGAAGAATAAAAATCATATGATCATCTCAAGAGATGCAGAAAAAGCTTTTGACAAAATTCAACAGCCGTTTATGATAAAACCTCTCCAGAAATTGGGCATAGAGGGAACCTACCTCAACATAACAAAGGCCATATACAACAAACCCACAGCAAACATCATTCTCAATGGTGAAAAACTGAAACTATTTCCTCTAACATCAGGAACAAGACCAGGATGTCCACTCTCACCACTGTTATTCAACATTATTTTGGAAGTCCTAGCCACGGCAATCAGAGAAGAAAAAGAAATAAAGGAATACAAATTGGAAATAAAGAAGTAAAACTCTCACTGTTTGCAGATGACATGATACTATACATAGAGAATCCTAAAGATGCCACCAGAAAACTACTAGAGCTAAGCAATGAATTTAGTAAAGTTGCAGGATACAAAATTAATGCACAGAAATCTCTTGCATTCCTATACACTAATGATGAAAAATCTGAAAGGGAATTTAAGGAAACACTCCCATTTACTACTGCAACAAAAAGAATAAAATACCTAGGAATAAACCTACCTAAGGAGACAAAAGACCTGTATGCAGAAAACTGTAAGACACTGATGAAAGAAATTAAGAGTGACATAAACAGATGGAGAGCTATACCATGTTCTTGGATAGGAAGAATCAATATTGTGAAAATGACTATACTACCCAAAGCCATGTACAGATTCAATGCAATCCCTATCAAATTAGCAACTGCATTTTTTACAGAACTAGAACAAAAAATCTTAAAATTTGTATGGAGACACAAAAGACCCCAAATAGCCACAGGAGTCTTGAGGGAAAAAAACGGAGCTTGAGGAATTAGACTCCCTGACTTCAGAGTATACTACAAAGCTACAGTAATCAAGACGATATGGTACTGGCACTAAAAGAGAAATATAGATCAATGGAACAAGATAGAAAGCCCAGAAACAAACCCTTGCACCTATGGTCAACTAATCTATGACAAAGGAGGCAAGGATATACAATGGAGAAAAGACAGTCTCTTCAATAAGTGGTGCTGGGAATACTGGAAAAGCTACATGTAAAAGAATGAAATTAGAGTACTCCCTAACACCATACACAAAAATAAAGTGAAAATGGCTTAGAGACCTAAATGTAAGACCAGACACTATAAAACTCTTAGAGGAAAACATAGGAAGAACACTCTTTGACATAAACCACAGCAAGATATTTTTTGATCTACCTCGTAGAGTAATGGAAATAAAAACAAAAATAAACAAATGGGACCTATTGAAACTTAAAAGCTTTTGCACAGCAGAGGAAATCATAAACAAGATGAAAAGGCAACCCTTAGAACGGGAGAAAATATTTGCAAAAGAATCAATGGACAAAGGATTAATATCCAAGATATATAAACAGCTCATGCAGCTCAATATTAAAAAAACAAACAACCCAATCCAAAAATGGGCAGAAGACCTAAATAGACATTTCTCCAAAGAAGACATCCAGATGGCCAAGAAGCACATGAAAAGTTGCTCAACATCAGTAATTATTAGAGAAATGCAAGTCAAAACTGCAATGAGGTATCACCTCACACCAGTTAGAATGGACATCATCAGAAAATCTACAAACAAGAAATGCTGGAGAGGGTGTGGAGAAAAGGGAACCCTCTTGCACTGTTGGTGGGAATGTAAATTGATACAGCTACTATGGAGAACAGTATGGAGGTTCCTTAAAGAACTAAAAATAGAATTACCATATGCCCAGCAATCCCACTACTGGGCATATACCCAGAGAAACCCATAATTCAAAAAGACACATGCACCCCAGTGTTCACTGCAGCACTATTTATAGTAGCCAGGTCATGGAAGCAATCCAAATGCCCATCGACAGACGAGTGCATAAAGAAGATGTGGTACATATATACCATGGACTATTACTCCGCCATAAAAAGGAATGAAATTGGGTCATTTGTAGAGATGTGGATGCATCTATAGATTGTCATACAGAGTGAAGTAAGTCATAAAGAGAAAAACAAATATCGTGTGTTAATGCATATATGTGGAACCTAGAAAATGATACAGATGAACCGGTTTGCAGGGTAGAAATTGAGACACTGAAGTAGAGAACAAACGTATGGACACCGTGTGGGGAAAGCGACGGGGGTTGAGGGTGGTGGTCTGATGAATTGGGAGATTGGGATTGACATGTATAGCCTGATGTGTGTAAAATTGATGACCAATAAGAACCTACTGTATAAAAAAATAAAATAAAATAAAAGTGATTTATGGGTTTAGAGCAACATTATCTAAAAGAATTTTCTGTGTTGATGGAAATAATTTATATTTATAGTGTGTCCTCCTATATGATAGCCACTAGACACATGTGGCAATGAGCACTGGAAATGTGGCGAGTATGCCCGAGAAACAGAAGTTAAAATTTTGCTTAAATGTGAATAGCCACATGTGGCTATTGGCTACCATACTGAACAGCACCGGTTTAAAGAAAGAGTGGAAAAGTGGCTCTCTAAATAAATATTTTCAAAACATTCTTTTTTTCCCAATTGCAAAACGGTTCCAAAATATAAAATAAGCCTGATAAGCCATAAGAATCCTTGCCCAAGAATAGCTTGCAGCCAGTTAAGTTTCTCTCACCCTTGACATGTTGAATCTGGGCTAAAATTGCTTTTTAACAAAAAAACGTGGAAGAGGTGGACTTCAATAGTGGAGCTGGTCTGAAACCTGTCTGGTGGGAGCGGTCAAGTTATTAAGTCCCGTTTGCAGAAATGTTCCTGTTATCCCTGCTGGTGGCCTGTGGAAGACACCTTGCTATTTAACATGAAATATGGGAGGAAAGAGAGTGGAGAGTCTTGCCTTAAGCCCAAAGATATTTGGCTTCCAGTTGCATCGCTTGACATCTGGTGGACGTGGTTTTCATATTGCTGGTAAATTCTCCAGCTGTTGGTATTGATGGGCCAACAGATACAGCTGCTCCTCTTGCCTCACTTGTAAATTATGTGTTTGACCTTCCTTGCAGAGAGTTCATCCCTTTCCCTTTCTTCTTCCTTTGAGCCTGTGGCAACAAATGCTTTCCCCCAAAAAACCAACCAAACAAAAAAACCCCAAAACACTAAAGCTTTGGTTGCTGAATTCTATTGATAAAAAACAAACAAACATCTCTTCTGTCATAAAGCCTGGAATTTTATTGTATTGCAAGTATGACAAAGTTATAGATGACAAGCTGAGCTCAAAAGAGGAAAGAGGGGCTATAGCAAAGTTTATATTCTTTTTAAGAGAGTAAGCCTTTGGCCTACCCCCTGGTTTCCTGATTTCTGTGAAAGAATTATTGAATTAGTGGCATACCCATTCAAGCATGATGATGGGTTTGTGAAACATGCTCTCATATGATATTGCAAACCACAGTAGCAAAATGAGAAAGAAGGCATCTTTATTTTATTTTACTTTATTTTATTTTTGGCCGTACCATGTGGCATGCAAGATCCTAGTTCCCTGACCAGGGATCGAACCCATGCCCCCTGCAGTGGAAACACGGAGTCTTAACCACTGGACCGCCAGGGAAGTCCCAGAAGACCTCTTCAAAAATTGAAACAACAACATTTTTTTAAATTTAAAAACTACTTCTGAAAAGTTTTTTTTTTGTTTTTAATTTACCCTGCTTTCCAAAAATTGCCTTCTTTCTGCTTGTTACCAAACTCAGAAACTAAAGCCACCTGGCCATTTGAACATTTTATATAAGCTAACTATGTTTAATCCAGGTTAATACCTTGAATTAAAGTTCACCTCAAAATTGTACTGCTTCAAAAAGGCTGGATAATAACTAATATCATTATAACCAGAATCCATATGTAATTTGAATAAATAGAGGTAGGTTCTTTTATAAGTTTCTTTCTTTCTTTTTTTTTTAATAGAATGCTCTTGTAGTCGTATCCCTTAATTTAATTTCTAAACCCCTTCTGTAGCATGAGTTAAAGAGATTTCTTTTTATTGAACCAAAATTAGGGCATTGATACCAGTTGGATTTAAAAATCAGATTGCCTGTATCCTACCCAAGATAGCAGACAGTTAATGAATGGTTTTTAATAAACACCCAGTGTGTATGGACTACTATAATAAAAACAGATGTTAACATTGGCATGGAACTTATTCAGGTATAATAAGTGAAACCTAGGTTTCTTTTCTTATGTAGAGGTCATTTTTTATAACACAGTGAAAATACTGTTATAAAAATTAATCCTTGAGGAGGAGCAGTCTATTTTATGGTCGTAAGGTGTTTCCTCACAGATTCTTATTAGTTACAGGGGAAAATAATAAGTATATTTTGGAGAAACCAGGCAATAACTTGACCATGTGATCAAAACTAATGTCGTGAGTGAGGGGCAGATGGACATATCATATGCCTCTGGATGTGAGAACCTGAGAAAGACACAACATCACTTTTGCAGTATCCCATCTGGAAGTGCACAGACTGAATCTAACCACAAGGAAACATCAGACAAATTGAAAATGAAGAACATTCTAGGAAGAAAGAAAAAGGGGACTATATTCTTCAAAAATGTCAATGTCATAAAAGACAACGGCTGAGGAAATGTTCCAGATTAAACAATGTTAAAGAGTCGTGACAACTAGTATATGCAATAACTGATCCTAGGCTGAATCCTATATGGGAGGGGAAAAATGCCAAAAATGTATTTTTAGGTCAATTTACAAAATGGGATATAGATAGTAGAAAATGTTGTATCATTTAAAAATGTACTTGTTATAACTATACTGTGGTATGCAGGGAAATAGTCTTACCTTTAGTACAAACTGAAATGTTCGGAGGTAAAGGGCCATAATTCTACAATATCTTCTCAGTGGTTCAGAAAATAATATTATGTGGATGGATGGGTGGATAGGTGGATAGATAGATAGCAGATTACAAAGCAAACGGAGCAAAATGTTAGCAATGGGTGAACCTGGGTAAAGGATGTATGGGTGTCCCTTGAACTATTCTGTAATTTTGAAATTATTTTCAAATAAAAAGTTTTTAAAAACATCGCCCTTTTATATTATGGCACATTTGATCAGTTCTTGCAATTGAAATGAACAAGTATTGGAATGGATGCAGTGCCAGGCAGCTGGAGCCTAGGTTCCCCCTTCACTCCTTGCAGACTATGTGACTCAGTGTGGTCGTTGTGCCTCTCTGATCTCAGAGGCCTCATGTGTAAGATGAGAGTAAGAAAACCTGACTCTGCCTTAAGTCCTTCCTGGGATCAGGCTTGATAGGAGCAAGGAAACAAAGTCTTATGTGTCTGAATACAGATGAATGGACCCTGGTTAAGTCCTTTATATATTATGGGTATTGTATATATATGGCCCTTCCTCCCTAGATATTTGCTTGCCATCTGCAAAATTCTAAATTCTACATTGCAGATTAATAAGCATATATGTTGCTGTTCAGTTTTTGGTAGGATTTTTGTAACCCCAAATGTAGTATCTACCATGCCTTTTTTTTTTTTTTTTTTTTTTTTTTGCGGTACGCGGGCCTCTCACTGTTGTGGCCTCTCCCGTTGCGGAGCACAGGCTCCTGACGCGCAGGCTCAGCGGCCATGGCTCACGGGCCCAGCCACTCCGCGGCATGTGAGACCTTCCCGGACCGGGGCACGAACCCCTGTCCCCTGCATTGGCAGGCGGACTCTCAACCACTGCGCCACCAGGGAAGCCCCATGCTTTGTTTTTTTGAAGATAGTTTCTGGGGCTTTTAAAAAATCTCAGTAAATGTCTGTGTACAAGGGACAGCACGGATGAGATTTCTGAGAGCTTTTTGATAGGCTTAACTTGTGTATCAAGGAAAGCCATGGGTGGATGACTTAAATATAAAACATGAGGTACATGGGACTTCCCTGGTGGCGAAGCAGCTAAGACTCTGCGCTCCCAATTCAGGGGCCCAGGTTCAATTCCTGGTCAGGGAACTAGATCCCACATACATGCCGCAGCTAAGAGTTCACATGCCACAGCTAAGAAGCCCACGCGCCGCAACTAAGGAGCCTGCCTGCCGCAACTAAGACCCGGTGCAACCAAATAAATTAATTAAAAAAAAATGAGGTCCACAAGAGGGAGTTACCAAAAGAAGTGAGAAAAAGACTTCCAATTAGTATGAAGAAAGTCACAAGAGACCGTTGCCTCTACTCCCAGTAATGAGAATGAGCTGGATAAACTATAAAGTCATAGATTTAAAAAATTATCCCCAAAGCAGAATATGGTAGAAAAACTTAAATGAACTAAATTCCAGAAAGAGATAAGCCTTTCCTAGGAGAGAAAAAAGCTCTGACTGCTTCATTCCTGGCAAAGCAGCAGGAGGAGGGTTTTTTAAAGGTGTCAGCAAGACCATCTATAAAGAGGCAGTGTGATATAATAAGAGAATGGGCTTTGGAGTTAGCCAGACTTGGATTTCCATCCTGAAACCCCTGCTTTGTAACCTGGGACAGGTTGCCTATCTGACCCTTGGTTTCCTTATCTTTAAAGTGGGAATATTACCGAAGCTTTCCGAGCATTCTGAATATTAATTGAGTAATAAACCCAAAGTGCATATAATAGAGCTACATACATTGTGATGGGTGATGGTTGTGGTGGTGGTGGTAGAAGTGATAGAGAGTCTCTCAGGGCTGTCACCTTGCAGCTCTGCAGCCTCATTTACACTGTAACCGTGTTCCCAAATGTGCTGTGTCCATTGCCTACCACAGGAGTGACACCTCCTGGATTTTCACCCTGCTTTCCTGGTGGAGATGGTAGGGGTTATTACATTTTGACAAAACGTAACTCTAGCTTGTAAATATAAACCAACTGACAAGTGAATTCAGAGATCCCAGAAGAGGAAAAAAAATTGTTTGAAGCTGCAGGAATAGACACACACACATACAGCCCTGCAATTCAGGCCAATATGGTAGTAACGGAGCCCTTTCAAAAGCTTTCTGACTAGATGTCTACCAACTTGACAGCATCACAAACTTAGGCTTTTAAATGAAACCTAAGTTGCCTGCAGCATTCCTGATAAGCTCACCTAACTAATTTTCCCTTTAAAAGTAAGAGGGAAGAATATTGTTTACTAGCTGCTGTTGAGTATCTCTTGTGTGAACGCAGGCAACCTTCCCAGATTCCTCTGAGCTCTAGACAGTGGAACACCTTTGGGTGTGTTGACCATGAGTTCCTTAAAAGGGACTTCAGTTCAACGATAGTGGCCAGTGACAGTCACTGGGTGGATATATTGGATCATATTTTAGATTTATGAAGAACCACTTAGACACAAGTTGGCCTTGGTCTAAGCCAAATTTTAACTGCTTCTGATAATCTAGTCCCCATGTTACTCAACAACTGAAGGAGTCTGATCCCTGGCAGGAAGCCAACTGCCCTGAGATGGTGTTAGGTGCTGCCAACAAGCTGTGTACTAGGAAAACATCCCAGACAGCTAAATTTGGCAAGTGTGCTTTATGGAACAGAAGGAAAAGTGGCTAATCAATGATTTTGCTTGTACCTTTTAAGCTTGCCCAGAATTCCAAATATAGAAAACTGCATTTCTTTTCCATGCTCTTAAGACTTCCAGGAGGATCCCATTGGGTTTATTTAGAAAGTTCTTTAGACAAACAGGAGAAGATTGTAGAAGGCTGAGTATGTGAAAAACAAACTTTAAGACACAAGTTTCCTCAGCCTCAAGTTTAGTTCTAAGAGTAGTTGGTAATTTTATTTTTGCCTAATTAGTCTTATGCCATCAGTTTCTTCCAAATGATTCATTTGACATAGCTCCAAAGCAATAAATAGAATAAACACAAAGAGGGAATTCACCATGTTGGCAAGAGCATAAATCTTCCCAGAGGTATTAACCATATTTATCCAAATAAATCTCATTTTAATCATGGTGTAGGGTTAGATCTCTGCAAAGATAAATGTCTATTGCTTGGACTTGTAGACATTCCATGTTAGTTGGAAGGAAGTGAATAAACCTTTTTTTCTGGTTATAGTAACATAGAAAATAATGAAAACATTAATTTCTCTACCTCTATATACTTACATAGCCATCAGCTTACATAGTTCACATCAGGTGTGAACTTAACATTAGAATGTCACCTTGTTACCTTCTAGTACCCAACATTTTAGGTAAATATGTACCTTCCCAAAGCAGACACGTGCCTGCATTTTACGCACAGAACAACGCATAAGTGTGAGATGTAACTGAGACAAGCATTCATGAGAATGATCGGCCTTATTACCCACAGTGAGTAAGTAATGGTTACAGGATGGTCATTTCTTTCTCTTGGTTGAAAAGCAGTGGACAAATGATGAAAGGAATCTTTTCTTGTTTTTTTTTTTTCAATCTTAAGACAAAAAAAGCCATAATCTTGATCATGCCATTCTTGTTAACTTTCTAACTTGAAACAAGGTATTGGTTTCTTTGATTGTAAAGATTCAGGATCACCCATTTATTTTATGTTGTAAGAACTTCTATTATATTATTTTTTCTTAAGTAGGTGAGTAGTGATGGGAACTGAATCTACAGGTATGCAGTCAGTATACACGGAGGTACTGATGGCCCCACAGGGCCCCACACACATGGGCATTCATTCCATAGATAACGCCTTCTATGAGTGGCTCCCTGTTGAGGTTGAGGGTAGAACTTTGAGTCCAGATGGTTGTTTGGATGCAACATTTTATCCCCACTCACCCTCCTCCCCAGTAACCTGCAGATTTGAGCTTAAAAGCTGAATTCATCAGCAGATCAGCATTTTTTAAAAAATTGAAAATGTTTACATAAAAAATTTGAACTTACATAAAATAGAAATTTTGAATAAAATTTTTATACAAGATTTAAATGTTTTAAGTTTTACATAAAGAGGTACAATTTTCTTCCTCCTGGCTTGTTTTTTCTCATAAGAGTAGATTTGGCCACACTGGGACCCACTTCCTACATGGCCATGATTAGTTGGAGCCAAGTGGTAGCCACCCTGTTTGGTGGGGCCTGGACATTCCATTCTGACAGTCCTATACCTGGCCTGTTTCACTTAGACAGGCATCGGAGACTGACCCGTGTTGTAGATTTTGAACGCTAAGCAAAGTCTATCTGCTGGAATACATTTTCATTCCAGTACCATTCATTCAAATAATATAGTTTCTGTCTTCTTTAAAGCCTTCATCTTGGAGCGTCCATTCTGTCTAATCCTAAGGATTAAAATTCTTCTCTGATGATTCTTATGTATGATTTTTATGTCTTATAAGTAAAGCAGTGCTGTAAATTGGTGAAACTTTAACATTTTAGTAACAACTAATTGAGACATTTGGATATGGTTGAGCTACTCTCTCTATTTGCATTCTTTTCAAATACTTCTGGATGCAATAAGTGGTACGTATGGCGATTTACTTTTATGCTCTTGAGCTGTCATCACTGCACTGTACATGTTTGGACTACACTGTCTGCTGCAGTGTTGAAGGCATGAAAAGAAACTTAATTTAGAATGAGGGTTGTGTTAATGCTTCACTATTAGGAGATGCTCAGGGTACTTGGAAACAGCTTTTTCTTCACTTGAAATAGAAAATTAATCGTATTTTGAATGTACCTCCTGTAACAGATGAAAACCCCAATAATCCCGATATCTTCCATTGATAGGTCTTGTGGATATTATGGTAAAATTTTGAACAGTTAGAACCTGCTAACAGTTAGAACCTGCCCTGTTAAAAATGGAAGATCTTGGCAAAACAAGCTCTTACTAGGCAGTTAGTAATAAGCCCCAGTAGCCCCTGAATAAAACATGCTTCCAACCCAAATTTCTACAAATTTCCAAAGCCAGGTCAGACAGGAAGGACCCAGTCTTTAAGGTGATAACCTCTTAGGTACAACAAGTTCCTGAACCTCGCAATTTATGTTTTTGTTCAGTAGGCCATACTTGGGGCAAAAAAGAAATAAATACAATCTATAAGTTTTTCACCATCAAAGATGACAAAAATTCATTTCTTCTTAACTTCAGTTAATCAGTATTAGAGCTAATCAGGGATTTATTACAGTGATTAGTAATGATTAACTGGGAAGGAAGCCTTGATTCTTTGGCTTTGAGATTTTAGCTACTAGAAAAAGTCAGTTTACTTAGGAGTACAGTTTTGATGAAACATAGCGGCTCATTTTTTAAAACGAAATATTTATTAAACAAATGCAATTGAGTGCCTATTATATTCAGGTACTTTCCTGGAAACATAATAGTGCACAAAAAAGCTAAGAATCTTTGTACTCCTGGCCTGACACACTAGTGGGGAAAATAATAACCAAGATAAATAAGGTGTATAGTATGTTTGTGATAAGTGCTAAAAAGAAACGTGAAGCTGGCAAGGATTTTAGGAAGTACGAGGGTTCCGATGTTAGGCAGGTCTCACTGAGAAAGTGACGTTTGAGTAAAGCCTTGGAAGATTTATGGGAGCAAGGCAAGAACGTCCCAGCATGGAGAACAGCAAGAGCAGAGACCTTCAATCAGGAGTGAGTGTTCCGGGTGTGACGGAGGGACAGTGAGAAGGCTGGTCTTAGTGGGACAGAGTAAGCCATGGGGGACCAGACCATGTGGGTTCTTACTGGTCACCGTCAGGATCTGGGCTCTTCCAAAGCCCCTGGAGGATAGTGAGCAGAGGAGTGACAATGTCTGGCTCACATTTTAAGAGGCGACTCCAGCTGCTGAAAGGGAGGCAGCGTGGACGGCCGTTGCCACCCGTGAGTGACGATAATGAGTTGGACTAGAACGTTAGCTGGGCAGGCGGTGAGAGCCAGTTGGCTTCTGTGTCCATTTTAAGAGAGAGCCGACAGGAGCTGCCGATGGATTGGACAGAGGCACGGGGGAAAGAGAGAAGACAGCAATGAGAATGGAGTTGCCATTTACCAGTGGGGGGAAGAAGGTGAGGAGGGAGGAAGCAGGCTTGAGGGGAAGTAGAAAGAGCTCAGTTCTGGATGTGTTCATTTGGAGATGCCTGTTAGGCATTGAATGGAGACGGTCAGCGTGTGGTTGGATGTGTGTGTCAGGAGAGAGGACTAAGTTGAAGATGTGTATTTGGGAATCTCAGCATATAAATGCTTTTTTAAAATTACAAGGCTAGGTGTGATCACCCAAGAGAGGGACCACAGCCAGGAGAAAAGATTTCTGAGGAATTGCTGTGTTGATAAGTCAGAGAGGTGAAGAACCCAGCAAAGGAGACTGAGAAATGGCCGTAGAGGCTGGTGGAGAACCAGAGGAGAGTGGGGTCTTAGAAACCAAGGATAGAAAGTATTTCAAGGCCAAGAGAGCGATCAGCTTTATCAGATCCTGTACTCTGGGCCCATGAAGTTAGGTCTGAGGACAGACCACTGGATTTAGCATTCGGAAGTCATTGCTTACCTTGGTAAGAGCCGTTTCAGTGCAGCGGTCAAGGCAGAAACCTGAGTGGAGAGGGTTTAGAGAGAATGGAAGGAAAGAAGCTGTGGAAACAAGAATAGACAAGTCTTTTAAAGTATGTTGCTGTAAATGGAAGCAAAGAAATGAAGTGGCAGCTGGAGGAGGAGGTAGTTCTGGAGAGTTATTATTCTTTCCTCTTTCTCCAGTGGAACCAGATGCTTCACTTTATGTCCAGAACACTGCACAGATAATTTTCTACAAAATGAGTTGAGGAAAAGTGGCCCAACTCTTGAGTCCTGGGGTACCCCAACATTTAGTGGCTGGGGAGGTGAGGAACTGAGGTCTCAGTATTAGAGTAAAAGAGAAGGGAGGTTTCATCACACTCTTTATAGGAGTTTGGGTGCAGCTGGAATTGAAGGACGGCATCCGTTGACATTTGGGATGAGCTGGCTTACAGAGTCCGTGGGTTCCTTTATTGAAGAGTGTCTGAACTTCACGTGCTCCCATGCCTGTCTGGCTCTGAGAAAAGTGGGCTGGGGCTGACATTTGACCAGGCTCCTTTTTTTCAGAGAGCCTCTCCCAGGACCAGCAGAAGCCAGCCTGGGAAGCCTTGCCCTCTCTCGTCTCAACACCTTAATAGTTCTTTGGTGTCGCACGGGTCAGATCAATAAGAAGTCAGGAAGCAGATGGTTTTGACGAGGAGAACTTTCTTCAAAGAGTTTGTTGGCGGTTTTTATTTTTACCCCTCCCAAATTCCTCACTGACAGATCAACTGAAATTCTCAGGAAATAGTCCATTACACAAATAGTAGTTTCACTCTTTATGGTAGTTTCAACATTAGCCTTTCGTTTCTTTTCAAATACAAGATGCTCTTTTCAAGCTATAGTAAAATCCATGTTATCTGGCAGCTTACCAACCAGAAGACTGTTACTGACATTTTGGGTTTTCACTCAGTACAAATCATCTGGATGCTGAGTCTTCCCCACCAGGTTCTCTAAGAAGGGGCCACCTGGTTGTCTTTACCAAGGAAATGGCAGCCCAGGGCTTACCATTACAGGAGCGAAGGTAAACCCCCGGCCTTCATGCTGCACATGGGCCTGCAGGGCTCGACTAGATCTCCTCCTCTTAGCTTCACACCTCCCGCTCCCATTAGCCCCTCAGAAAGAAATATCTGAAATATGAAGTTCCTTATATAAGGTGGCGCAGCTACCAAGAGGTGGAGCCAAGATTCAAGCCAGACATTCTGAACTCCAAAACCAAAGCTTCTAACTACGTAGTTGTCAGGAGAGGCCTAAGCTGGAGGTGTTTATTTGGGAGTCTCCTCATATAGGTGCTTTTTATAAAACTACAGGACTGGATGACGTCACCAAGGAGTGACCACAGATGAGAGAAGAGGGGCCTGAGTCCCAGGTAACTCCCATGCATTTAGCGTGGCGGGACCTGCAAAGGGGACTGGGAAATTGTGGCCATAGAGGTTGAGGAGAAACAGGTGACGGTGGGGTCCTGGAAGCCAAGGAAAGGAGGCGTTTCAAGGAGAAGATGGTGGTCGTCTTGATGCAACTGCTGGGTCCTGCGCGGACAGTACAGCTATTTTGTTCATTCTTTTCTTTGGCAGTGCTCAGGAGTGGCGTGGGAACACAGTCATGCCTCCCAGAATGGGTCTTGAACAGTTAGAAAGGACATAGATTAATTTCTCAATAGATTATGTTGCTGCATTAAACACTCACTAAATCACTCTGCTGCATAATTAAGAAAATACAGAAAAATGACAGGGAGAAAAAAAAAATGTAATCCTGGCCCTGAATGAATCCTTCTGGAATGCAGTGAACTGCCCCACTTTAACCACTGTTAACATTTTGATATAGTTCCTTCGGCGTCTGCAATTGCGATTTTTTTTTTACACAATTGAGATTGTTTGGACTACATGGAATGGCATATTTTGCTTTATTCTTTTTTAAAATTAATTTTTAATAGAAAAATAGTCATGTACCTCTTTGAACATTTGAGAAAAAAGGTAAAGAAAATTTTAGAAATCAGAGTAAAGACTATAAAAGGTCTCCACAGTCTCAGAATGCACCATAAACATGATTGTATCAGAGGTGTGTTTCCGTGTTGTCTGTATGACACGTCTACTGTCCCTCTCACTGCCTGCCTCCCTCCTTATCCAAAAGGTAGCCTAGGGACAGGCTTTGTTCCTGCAGAGATGGGGGTGCAAATCCTAGGGGCGAGGGTGGGGTGAAAATCCAGCCTCCTGGCCTCCACCCTCAGATACTCTGATGTACTGGGTCTCAGTAAATGGTCCTAACACCACTATCTAAGAGCTCCACTCTTAAGT